>NC_138772.1:405067221-405349721 GCF_965119305.1 Pelophylax lessonae
TATCTAGAAAACTGAAACTGAAAATAGTTGACACTCACAAAGCTGGAGAAGGCTATAAGAAGATAGCAAAGAATTTTCAGATGTCAATATCCTCTGTTCGGAATGTAATTAAGAAATGGCAGTCATCAGGAACAGTGGAAGTTAAAGCAAGATCTGGAAGACCAAGAAAAATATCAGACAGAACAGCTTGCAGGATTGTGAGAAAAACAATTCAAAACCCACGCTTGACTGTATGATCCCTCCAGAAAGATCTGGCAGACACTGGAGTCGTGGTACACTATTCCACTATAAAGAGATACTTGTACAAATATGGTCTTCATGGAAGAGTCATCAGAAGAAAACCTCTTCTACGTCCTCACCACAAAAATCAGCGTTTGAACTTTGCAAATGAACATATAGACAAGCCTGATGCAGTTTGGAAACAAGTTCTGTGGACCAATGAGGTTAAAATTGAACTTTTTGGCTGGAATGAGCAAAGGTACGTTTGGAAAAGAAGGGGCACAGAATTTAATGAAAAGAACCTCTGTCCCAACTGTTAAGCATGGGGGTGGATCAATCATGCTTTGGGGTTGTATTGCAGCCAGTGGCCCAGGGAACATCTCACGAGTAGAAGGAAAAATTGATTCAATAAAACTTCAGCAAATTTTGGATGGTAACTTGATGCCATCTGTGAAAAAGCTGAAGTTAAAGAGAGGATGGCTTCTACAAATGGATAATGATCCTAAACACACCTTGAAATCCATGGGGGATTACATCAAGAGGCATAAAATAAAGGTTTTGCCATGGCCTTCACAATCTCCTGACCTCAACATAATTACCTTAAAAGAGCAGTGCGTGACAGACAGCCCAGAAATCTCAAAGAACTGGAAGACTTTTGTAAGGAAGAATGGGCAAAGATACCTCAAACAAAGTCTCTTGGCTGGCTACAAAAAGCGTTTACAAGCTGTGACACTTGCCAAAGGGGGCAGTACAAGATATTAACTCTGCAGGGTGCCCAAACTTTTGCAGACGCCATTTTTTTGTTTTCTGTTATTTTGAAAGTGTAAATGATGGAAATAAAATCTAACTTTTGTTGACATATTATAAGAATGTCTAATCTGTAATTTGATGCCTTTTGGAGATTTTTCCATCTTTCCCTGGCTTCTTTATGCACATTAATACAAATTTTTACCTGGGGTGCCCAAACTTTCGATCCCCACTGTATACTTCCGACCAATCAAACAGCAGCACCTAAAAGTTGCCAGAGTCACCAGGAGGGAAACTAGCTAGGGACATTTATGGCCGTAAGTAAAGCAGCACACTGACAGGAGTGACATCAGATAGTGGGTATTTCAGGGGCACTGCTCCCTTGGTCAAGCAGCATGTGGGAAGGGACTGGCATTTAAGATCAGCAGGCCAGGGCAAGAAATAACAAAATCGCCATAGGCGACATGCTGACCCACATATCACTGCTGTGTAATAGACGGGAGAGACTACAAAATCAAGCATGTTTCAACAAACAAATAAAGTAAAATATGGATGACATCATAATACATGATAAATTAACAGCAATAGATATGAATACTATGTTGGGAAATGTGAATACATAATGACCTCATAAAAAAAAAATAGATACAAAAAATAATATTGCTAGATACATGCTGATGGAAAACCACTTGGACATGTTCATGGTTGAAATAAAATAAAATGGAAAAAAAAAACAGAAATGAACCAGGATAACAAATGTTAATTAATAAATGGATAAAAAAATGGATAAATGAATAAATACATGAATAAAGTAAACACTGTAACACCAACATTAAACAGAATAGTGATATGCATCTGAGAACAGTCAAGATGAAAATAGTGATGTTAAAATCAAGCTTTTAAAATAAAATAAAAGATTAGAAAAATGGTGCCCTGAAACACGTACATCTAAACACTCCACCTTCCAACACTGGGTTCACACTGTGTGTCAGAGGATACCTCGCTCAAGCTGATTAAACATCGTTCTGTCGGCAGCCTGGCATTTCGTCATCCATCCAAGTGACTCTTTGCCTTTGGACTGCTGCTCAGTGGACCCTGAACGCATCCCTGCAGCTCAGAAGTCTGGAGGTTTATGAACATATTCTGACAGCTCACCACCATCCAGTTCAATGCTGCTTCTTCCACTTTGTGCTGCTGCTTCACGCCATCTCACCTTTACCTACAGCGCTGTATCCTGAGACCTCACTTTAAGTTATGCAGATCCTGTTTCATAGTTAGTGAGGTTGAAAAAAGACATCAGTCTATCCAGTTCAACCTATGATGTGTGTGTGTGTTTGCTTTTAACCGTACATTGTATACCCCTGTATGTTGTGGTCTTTAAGGTGTCCATCTAATAGTTTTTTTAAACTATCAATGCTCCCTGCTGATACGACTGCTTGTGGAAGAGAATTCCACATCCTTACCGCTCTTACAGTGAAGAACCCCTTACGCACTTTAAGGTTAAACCGCCTTTCCTCAAGTTTTAGTGAGTGGCCACGTGTCTTATTGTATCTCCTCTCTCTGAATAGTTTGTTCCTTATGCTTGGGTCGCCAGTACAGTATTTGTACATTGATATCATATCCCCCCTCAATCGTCTCTTCTCCAGAGAGAATAGGTTCAGTGCTTGTAGTCTTTCCTCATAGCTGATGTCCTCCATTCCCCTAATTATTTTTGTTGCCCTTCTCTGGACTTTCTCCAGTTCCAGCACATCCTTCCTGAGGACCGGTGCCCAGAATTGGACAGCATACTCCAGATGTGGCCGGACCAGAGTCTTGTAGAGTGGGAGAATAATCTCTTTATTTCTGGAGTGAATCCCCTTTTTTATACAGCCCAGTATTCTGTTGGCTTTGCTTGCGGCGGCTTGGCATTGCATGCCACTGCCAAGCCTGTTGTCTACCAGTACCCCCAAGTCCTTTTCCATTCTAGACTCACCCAGAGGTTCCCCCCCTAGTGAGTAGCTTGCTTTCTGGTTTCTGGCCCCCAAGTGCATTACTTTACATTTTTCAACATTAAATCTCATCTGCCATGTAGTTGCCCACCCCGTTATTTTGTTCAGGTCCGCTTGCAAGGTTTCCACATCCTGCATAGAAGATATTGGCAAGCCTAATTTAGTATCATCTGCAAATACTAAGATTGTACTAGATATCCCCTCCTCTAGATCATTTATGAATAAATTAAACAGGATTGGTCCCAGGACAGAACCCTGGGGGACCCCACTTTCCACACCCGCCCAATCCGAGTACTCCCCATTAATACCCCTCCTCCTTTTTTACCCTCTCTATCCCTGCGATAAAGGGAATACCCCTGAATGGTCGCCATCCAGTCATGAGAGCTGTCAAACCAAGTCTCAGTTATCCCCACAAAATCGAAGTCCTCCTCAAACATCAGCACCTCCAGCTATCCCATCTTGTTGGCCAGGCTTCTGGCATTGGTATACAAGCCTCGTAATTTTGATCGGTTACATTTATCCTCATTTGATGTTTTTAGGCTGCTCTCTTGATTTTTCCCCATACCCACCCTGGGTTTAAGAGCTCCGAACATCCTACCACTAATGCCCCCATTTCTGCCCTCTGAAACTTGCTTTCCACTGGCTAATTCTACATCTGTACCCTCCCCCCCATTCCCTAGTTTAAAAGCCCCTCTAACTTTTTGGCCATCCTCTCACCCAGTACGGCTGCACCCACCCCATTTAGGTGCAATCCGTCCCTACCAAAGAGCCGGTGACTTACTGAGAAGTCGGCCCAGTTCTCCAGGAACCCGAAACCCTCCTTACTACACCAGCTCCTCAGCCACTCGTTAACTTCCCTAATCTCCCGCTGCCTCTCTGGTGTGGCTCGAGGTACAGGTAGTATTTCGGAAAATACTACCTTGGAGGTCCTAGTCCTCAACTTAGCGCCTAAGTCCCTGAAATCGTTTAGGACTCTCCATCTTCCTCTGCCTATGTCATTGGTACCCACGTGTACCATGACAGCTGGGTCTTCCCCAGCCCCACCCAATAATCTGTTCACCCGTTCCGCGATGTGCCGAACCCGAGCGCCCGGCAAACAACAGACTGTTCGGCGCACACGGTCTTTGTCACAGATTACACTATCTGTCCTTCTAATAATTGAGTCCCCTACCACCAGCACCTGTCTTTCCTTTTAATTAACTTTTGTAATTACTATTTGATCCAGTACCAGTAACTAAACAAGTTACCAGTATAATCTAAAAACACCAAAGTCAATAAGTCCATTGTGGTAAATGCATGTAGATAGCCATGCCTATACACTTGTAAAGAGCAGTTTAATATATCTTCAAAAGATAAACCTATCATGATTTCACAAGAAAATTATGGTACCACCGGCAACTACAAGAAATGTATAATTGTATGCCCACACTATACAATATATACAAAGTATGTATTATAAAATACAAAACTGAGTACAGAAAAAGGCGAAAATAAGTGGCCAGAGGAGTTCTCCCTTAGAATATAGTATGAACTCCCAGCTATTCATTAAGCCCCCAGGGGCCAGAGTATTACAAATTAAAATCTAAAATGTTTCTCTGCAGCTGAGTCTTTGGAGAAATTGTGCCGCAAAATCATGGGGGGAATGGATTCTATAACCAAAACACGAAGGCCCTCAGTGTAGCAAAGAGTCTCCTATGCTCGGCAAAGTAGGTCCTCATGGGGCAAATCATGTGGCTCACATATAGAAGATCATAGGGATAAGTAAAACAGTAGATCACATATTCCATGACACAAGTAAAAATAGACCTCATATGAAGTGGTTTCCTGTATTGTCCTGAAACATCTTTTACCAGAGAAGATACAATTTACACGTCTTCTTCTGGTTTTTCTACATTGGAACATCCTAGTAAGGTTACAGAATGAAATCAAGGGAAGGTTCGATGGGGACTTGTAATTTGCTCAGGACAATTTTATTTTTTGGGCCTTTCATAAATGACTGGCCCTAACTTGGGGTCCTTTCAAAGGATCTTCCAGTGGTGCAAATTTATCTTTTCTATTTGCTTATGCTTGTGGAGAAATTGTGTTCTGAGCTTGATGTCTGAACTAACTGTTGGCTCTGCCCTGGATCCTTCAGTATTAACTGAATGGCGTTCCTGGTAAACCTGATAATTAAGGGTAGGGTCAAAGCCCTTATCAAAAACCTATCTTTCTATATCTGCCCTTGCGGAACATAGTTCTCATCTAGGGTTACAGTTATTTTAAATCTGTAGAACTGTCCCTTAGGAATGTTGTTAATCCACTTGAGATGGTGACAATTTTGATAATGCAAATAAGAATTCCCAAAGAAGGGCTTGACGTGGGTTTTGGAGGTAATCTTGCCATCCATTTTGGCCCACTTCAAGATCTAAAACACCAACAAGGTAGGGCTCCTTACTTGCACATGCAGGAATAAAAAACACAAGTTGATGTTGTATAAAAAAAATCAATGGTAGATGGGGGGCATCCCATATGACAATAGTATCGTCAACCGTATAAAATTATGTGGACTACAAAGGGATTATTACTCCTGATACAGGACTCCTTCCACTACTCCATAGTGAGGTTTGTGTAGCATGGTGCAATAGAAGCACCTATGGGTGTGCCCAATATCTGAAGGTAATAGTCCACCTGGAATTTAAAATAATTGTGCTCAAGCCAAAAACGTGTGCGGATGCAAATGGAAATCTTTTGATATATTTATTTGCAAAGCATTTTTACATTTTATATCTTCTAAATGTGTTGTAGCCCTGATAAAGGGGGATTGTCTTAATCCCCAAAAGGTGTTGGCTTTTTCCTTATTGACTAATAAATAAAAAACATCATCTTGAACTCTTTAAACCATTGGCGTTCCTATCGTTCTATCTAATCTCCCTTGCTTTCCAAAACTAAAAATTTGACTTTGATAATGGAGCTTTCTACATGCAGCTATAGTAGTAATAACTGCTTATTGTGGGTTATAATTTCTTCTAAAAACATATGTGGTGTGGAGGAAATAAAAAATGACAAACAATGCTGCTTCACATACCCATTTGATTTCTTTCTTTCAGTGCATGGAACCACAAGTGGTAATTTTAATTCTACACCGCACTCTAAGGAAGCATGTAGTCAATGAAGGAACAGATAAGAAGCTGCTGGAAATAGAAAGTCTTTACTTAAGTTTATCTAAGCCCCAGTCTTCCTCCTTTCTATGAAACCCCAGCCAGTCAATTGTTGAAATCAAAGTGAAGGCCAATCTGTGAACTTTATTTTGAATATAAGGGTGATGTCTGCTTTCTTTTACACTTGCACTGCTCTTAAAGATCCATGTTTATATAAAGTTTCACTCATGATCTATTATTAATAGATAGAGTGAACCTATCTTAGAATGCAGACAAAAATAAATTACAAAAAGTTAAAACATTTCCATGGATAAAAAAAAAAAATCAAAGCAAATCTTCAAAACTCAATGGCATCTTTGTACACTGAGGACAGGTACTTGACACATATTTTGTTGGTAAGCTGTGATGGGAAAATAGATGAAAACTTTTCAGTTTGTCATCTGAGAAAGCATCTTCAGTTTCCTGTTTTATTTTGTTACAATCATTATTCTTACAGTGGTTTCCATACACAGTCTGATAATAACAAGCAATTTGACCAACTCAAGCATTACCTGCAGACTGACACTCAGAAGTGCTTGTTATCTTGAAGACTCACTACTGATGCCGAGGATGACTCTTTTATGGAAAGAGAATACCTTGGAGCAATGAATGTTTTATAAATGTATACTGTTGTTGTACATTTAGACTGTAGCAACAAAACACACAGACTTAACCACTTCAATACAGGGCAGTTTCACCCCCTTCCTGCCCAGGCCAATTTTCCCCCTTTAGCGCTGTTGCATTTTGAATGACAATTGCGCCGTCATGCAACACTGTACCTACACCAAATTTATGTCATTTTCCCCCCACAAATAGAGCTTTCTTTTGGTGGTATTTGATCACCTCTGGGTTTTTTCCTTTTTGCTAAACAAATAAAAAAAGACCGAAAAGTTTGAAAAAAAAAGTGTTTTTGTTTATGTTATACAATTTTGTAAATAAATACGTTTTTTCCTGCACTGATGAGCACTGATGAGACTGCACTGACAGGCACTGATGAGGAGGCACTGATGGGGTGGCACTGATAGACGGCACTGATAGGCACTGATATGTGGCACTGATAGGTAGCACAGATATGCAGCATTGGTGGGCACTGATAGGCGGCACTGCTGGGCACTGATAGGCAGCATTGATGGGCACTGATAGGTGGCACTGATGGGCACTAATGGGCACTGATAGGCGGCACTGGTGGGCACTGATGGGCACTGATAGGCGGCACTGATCGGCACTGACGGGCGGCACTGATGGGCACTAATGGGCACTGCTAGGCGACACTGGTGGGCAATAATGGGCACTGGTGGGCGACACTGAAATATGGCAATGATGGGCACTGGGGGGCATCACTCATAGGGAGGGCACTGGCAGGCAGCACTGATGGGGAGGGCAATGGGGGGCTCCCTGAGCCCTGATTGCCATCCCTGGTGGCCATAGTGGGCATCCCTGGGGTCATAGGTGGGCATCCCTGGGGTCATGGGTGGGCATCCCTGGTGGTTGTAGTGGCACCCCAATGATCTGATTACCAGTGCCGACCCCCCCCCTGTCAGAGGAGCCGCCGATCGGTGCTTCTTTACTCGTGCCTGTCAGGCACGAACTAAGGAAAGCCGATCAACGGCTGTTCCTGTTTACTATGTGACCAGCCGTGATTGGACACGGCTGGTCACATGGTAAAGAGCCTATGTCAGAGGCTCTTTACCGAGATCGGAGATGCAGGGTGTCAGGCTGACACCTCGCATCACCGATCGCTGCTCTGCACGCCCCCGGGGGGCACGCAGAGCTGTATTATCCTGCCACCGTCATATGACGTCCGGTCAGGATAATACAACCACATTCCTGCCGTCAATCTGCTATAGGGCGGGCGGGAAGTGGTTAAAGCAGAGATCCACTCATATTTGCGTTTATTAAATGTCAGCAGGTACAAAAAGTGTAGATGCTGTCTTTTAATAAACACACATTTACCTGTCCCACGGTTGAGCGATGCGGCCGCCCTAAGTCTCCCTCCTCTCTCTCTCCCCTCTGCAACAAGTGTGGATACCAGCTGTGACAGCTTGCGGCTTCACAGCTGGGTGAGCACTGCACATGCGCCAGCCATGCAGCGCCTCCCCATTGGTCGGGCAATCTTCTTGGACCTGTCTTTCCTTTGGAATTCAATATCTTATAGGAGTTAGTCATGGTCATGTATACCCTTCTGGCCTGATAGTGCTGAAAGCCAAATAGTGTTCCAGACCCAACAATTTTCTCACTGTTTATTACTTTTTTAAGTTTTAATTTTTAATTACACTATTTGCATATTGGCATCTTTTAAAGTGGTTGTAATAGATCAAGTTTTTTTTACCTTCTATGCATGAAGGTAAAAAACCTTCTGTGTGCACTTTCTGTGTGCAGCAGCACCCCCAGCCCACATAACTTACCTGAGCCTAATCTTGATCCAGTAATGTGCACGAGAGCCTCAGTTCTGCCGGGTCTTTCCCTCCATATTGACTGAGACAGCAGCAGTAGGCATTGGCTCCAAATACTGTCAATCACACCCAGTGAGCCAAAGGGAATTAACCACTTGTTGACTGCCTAACGACGATTCACGTCGGCAGTCAGCCCCTCACAGGCAAAGTGACGTAGTACTACGTCGCTAGTCTGTGAGGCTCTAGGGAGCGAGCGCTCGCTCAAGGACCCCCCCGCGCGTGTGAGCGGCGGACCCGATGTCCACCGGTCACTCGCGATCGTCGGTTACACCGGGAGAAAGGCAGGCGGCTAATGTAGACAAAGCCGCCTGTCATTCTCCCCTGTGTAACAGCACAGATCATACGGTCCTGCTATGTAGGACCGTAGATCTCTGCTGTTACATCACAAGCCACATCCAATCACAGTTAGAAACACGCCCCTAGGGACACACTTAACCCCTCCTTCTCAAATAAAGTTAACCCCTTCCCTGCCAGTGTCATTTTTACAGTAACAGTTCATATGTATAGCACTGATTACTGTAGTAATGTCACTAGTACCCCCAAAAGTGTCAAAAATGTCAGTCAAGGGTCTGATCTGTCTGCCGCAATGTCGCAGTCCCGCAAAAAAATTCCCAGATCGCAGCCATTACTCGTTAAAAAAACCCAATAAAAATGACAAAAATCTTCCGCTTAGTTAGTAAACGCAATAACTTTTGCGCAAACCAATCAAAATACACTTTTTGCGATTTTTTTTTACCAAACATATGTAGCAGAAAACAAATTGGCCTAAAATGTTAAAAAATTCTAATTTTTACATTTTTTTGGGGAATTTCATATAAAGAAATATGAAAAATATTGTTATTTTTGCAAAATTGTCGCTCTTTTTTTGTTTATAGCGCATGATCAAAAAATCGCACAGGTGATCAAATACCACCAAAAGAAAGCTCTGTTTGTGGGGAAAAAAGGACGTCAATTTCATTTGGGTACAGCGATGCACGACCGTGCAATTGTCCGTTAAAGTCACGCAGTGCCGAATCGCAAAATAGGCCCTGGTCAGGAAAGGGGTAAAATCTTCCGGGGCTTAAGTGGTTAAGTGGGGCTTGGGCTGAGCTGCACTCTGTGTGTGAATGGACACACTGAGCAGTGGCTCAGAAGGGAGCCTGCTTGGGTGCCCCCATAGCAGGCTGCTTGCTATGAGGTCACTAGAAAGGAGGGAGGGACCTGAGATCAGGCCTGTTCTGTGTAAAACATCACTTTAATCTTTTTTAATTGTTTTTTTTTCCTTTTGAGAACACCCCTACTCTTTTTAAGAAAACACAGCAAGGGATAACAAGGCTTTAAGTGAAATACTTGCACACAATTATGTCTCTTGAATTAAAGGCAGGACAGCCTTTTTCTGCTGCCATAGATATGTACAGTGGGTACGGAAAGTATTCAGACCCCCTTAAATTTTTCACTCTTTGTTATATTGCAGCCATTTGCTAAAATCATTTAAGTTCATTCTTCTTCCTCATGAATGTACACATAGCACCCCATACTGACAGAAAAACACAGAATTGTTGACATTGTTGCAGATTTATTAAAAAAGAAAAACTGAAATATCACATGGTCCTAAGTATTCAGACCCTTTGCTGTGACACTCATATATTTAACTCAGGTGCTTTCCATTTCTTCTGATCATCCTTGAGATGGTTCTACACCTTCATTTGAGTCCAGCTGTGTTTGATTATACTGATTGGACTTGATTAGGAAAGCCAAACACCTGTCTATATAAGACCTTCCAGATCACAATGCATGTCAGAGCAAATGAGAATCATGAGGTCAAAGGAACTGCCTGAAGAGCTCAGAGACAGAATTGTGGCAAGGCTGTAAGATTCATGTACCTTTGGTACCCTTATTTACCATTTTCTTTTCAACATTGCGTCCCACCTTTCTAGTTAGGTGGAACGCATACACCTTTAAGACGGATGACGTCATCGCTGAGCGCCGCTGAGCGGCTATTTCAATCGCCGGCGTTCTCTCTCACGTTGTTCGTTCAATGTGTGCCTACATGCTTACAAGCCTTGTCTTGCTGTCGGAACCTCCAGCTATTTGCCTTTACCTGGAACAGACCGGAACCTCGCTACTGATCCCGTATCTCGCTACCGGATCACTCCCTCACTACTGGACCCCTCTACTTACTAAACCTTACTAATGATAAGTACCCCACAGGGGAATCCTCCATAACTAACTTACACTATCATCTTCTGCACATTAAGGACTGTTACTATCTATGCATACTAATTCTACCATCTGCACTGTTACATAGATTGCTAGCTCTTGAGTCTACTACCATCTATCCTTGCACTGGGTTAGTCTATCCTGTATATGTCATCTGCTGTCCTTACCACCTATTACCATACATGATTACTAACCTATCTGCATTCTACCTATTACCATCTACTACTCTCCTGAACATTACTATCAAGTGCTTACCATTACTGTCACTGCTCACACCTGTCCCTTCAGCACATCACCTCCATACTATCATATACATCCTATCACTCCAGGAACATCTTATTGAGTGTGTGTATATCTGTATGCTGAAGCAGACAGGCCCACAGTGATGAGTCTGGAGAGTTGGATCTGGTATTCCAACACATCTCTACATGACTACTGAGTGGAGATTCTGCAGCTGCAAATCCAGCTTACAATAAAAACGCAGGAGCGTTACAGATTGAACGAACCTTAAAAAAAATTGATTCAGAAGAATTACCCACTCAAGTGACACAATTAACACAACAAGTAAATGCATTAATACTTGCTCTTACTGAAGTAAAAGAAGACAATCAGACTCTGAGACAGCAGGTAACCCGTCTTTCCCAGCTTACTGCTGCTCAGCCCCCTGAACCCAAAATAAACCCTCCTCTAGTGTTTACAGGTGATCGGAAAAAATTTTGTGAATTCAAAAACGCATGTCAATTGCTTTTTTTGCTAAAACCTCGTACTTACCCTACTGATCAAATTAAAGTCTGTACCGTCATTTCATACTTAACGGGTGATCCACGGGCCTGGGCAGACTCTCTCTTTGAGAAAAATGATCAGCTTCTCAACTCCTATCCTTTATTCCTAGCGGAACTCGCTAGTTTATATGATGACCTCAATAGGCAGAGTACTGCTAATTAGGGATGATCGAACTTTTGAAAAGTTCGGTTCGACCAGAACACCCGAACTTCACGAAAGTTCGGCCCGGATTTCAGAACCCCATTAAAATCAATGGGACCCGAACTTCTGTAATCAAAAAACACCATTTTTAAGCCCTAAAACCCAATAAATGCCCCTAAAAAGTGCCTAGGGTTCTGGGTCATGCCCCATTAACTATTAATCACACAAAAAAAAGTTCTTAAAAATTGTCATTTTTGATAAAAAAGCCAATTATTGAAAAATTAAAAAAAAAAAAAAAAAAGAGATTTTTTTGATTTTTACTTTGGATTTAGTATCTGGGGGGTCTAAAAGGTGTGCATGTGAAGTTTCAGCTCTGTAGCATGTCCAGAACCATGAAAAAAAAAAAAGATAATTTTTCAGTAGAACAGGGATGTGGGTCGGGACCCTCCTTTAACTTTAACACCTATATGATCTTTTTTTCTGGTTCTGGACATGCTACAGAGCTGAAACTTCACAGGTACACCTTTTAGACCCCCCAGACACAAAATCACACAAAAAAAAGTTCTTAAAAATTGTCATTTTTGATAAAAAAAGCCAATTATTGAAAAATTAAAAAAAAAAAAAAAAAAAGAGATTTTTTGATTTTTACTTTGGATTTAGTATCTGGGGGGTCTAAAAAGTGTACATGTGAAGTTTCAGGTCTGTAGCATGTCCAGAACCAGAAAAAAAAAGATCGTTTGTATTAGAAAACTTTAAGCACAGGAATATGGCTTCTCTGCTGTAACACCTTGCCGGTTTAATAGCAGGCATTTTTTTGGGTTCTTTGCAGTCAGGAAAAACATCTGAACTTGTGTATAGTGGTACTGTGCACAAGTTCTGATGTTTTGCCTGCCTCCAAAACCCTCCAAAAAATGCCAGCAAAAACACACCTGGGCATTTTTTTTTTTTTGACGCTAGCGTTTTTTTGGCATTTTTTGGGGTTCTTTTGAGGCAGGCAAAACATCTGAACATGTGTATAGGGGGGATATATAGACATATATGTCTGAATATATACCCCTAGACATATATAGGTGTGATAGTAGCAGAAATAAATGCTTGCGCTAATGAAATCATTTACAGTAATATATTTCTGCTACTATCACACCTATATATGTCTAGGGGTATATATTCAGACATATATGCCTATATATACACCCTATACACATGTTCAGATGTTTTGCCTGCCTCAAAAGAACCCCAAAAAATGCCAAAAAAACGCTAGCGTCAAAAAAAAAAAATGCCCAGGTGTGTTTTTGCTGGCATTTTTTGGGGGGTTTTGGAGGCAGGCAAAACATCAGAACTTGTGCACAGTACCACTATACACAAGTTCAGATGTTTTGCCTGCCTCAAAAGAACCCCAAAAAATGCCAAAAAAAACGCTAGCGTCAAAAAAAAAAAATGCCCAGGTGTGTTTTTGCTGGCATTTTTTGGGGAATTTTGGAGGCAGGCAAAACATCAGAACTTGTGCACAGTACTACTATACACAAGTTCAGATGTTTTTCCTGACTGCAAAGAACCCAAAAAAATGCCTGCTATTAAACCGGCAAGGTGTTACAGCAGAGAAGCCATATTCCTGTGCTTAAAGTTTTCTAATACAAACGATCTTTTTTTTATGGTTCTGGACATGCTACAGACCTGAAACTTCACATGTACACTTTTTAGACCCCCCAGATCTGAAATCCAAAGTAAAAATAAAAAAATCTCTTTTTTTTTTTTTTCTTAATTTTTCAATAATTGGCTTTTTTTTTTATCAAAAATGACAATTTTTAAGAACTTTTTTTGTGTGATTTTGTGTCTGGGGGGTCTAAAAGGTGTACCTGTGAAGTTTCAGCTCTGTAGCATGTCCAGAACCCCAAAAAAAGATCATATAAGTGTAAAAGAGGGGTCCCACCATCCCTGCTCTACTGAAAAATTATCTTTTTTCTGGTTCTGGACATGCTACAGAGCAGAAACTTCACAGGTACACTTTTTAGACCCCCCAGACACTAAATCCAAAAAAAGTCATGCCTGCCTCCAAAAATGCCCGATAAATGCAAGAAAAAGCGCCGTAGAGAAGCCGTATTCCTGTTCTAATAAAAATTATAAGAAAATGCTAATTTTTGGGGGGTTCTGGACATGCTACAGAGCTGAAACTTCACATGTACACTTTTTAGACCCCCCAGATACTAAATCCAAAGTAAAAATCAAAAAATCTCTTTTTTTTTTTTTTTTTTTAAATTTTTCAATAATTGGCTTTTTTATCAAAAATGACAATTTTTAAGAACTTTTTTGTGTGATTTTGTGTCTGGGGGGTCTAAAAGGTGTACCTGTGAAGTTTCAGCTCTGTAGCATGTCCAGAACCATAAAAAAAAGATTGTTTGTATTAGAAAACTTTAAGCACAGGAATATGGCTTCTCTGCTGTAACACCTTGCCGGTTTAATAGCAGGCATTTTTTTGGGTTCTTTGCAGTCAGGAAAAACATCTGAACTTGTGTATAGTGGTACTGTGCACAAGTTCAGATGTTTTGCCTGCCTCCAAAACCCCCCAAAAAATGCCAGCAAAAACACACCTGGGCATTTTTTTTTTGGCATTTTTTGGGGTTCTTTTGAGGCAGGCAAAACATCTGAACTTGTGTATAGTGGTACTGTGCACAAGTTCTGATGTTTTGCCTGCCTCCAAAACCCCCCAAAAAATGCCAGCAAAAACACACCTGGGCATTTTTTTTTTTGACGCTAGCGTTTTTTTGGCATTTTTTGGGGTTCTTTTGAGGCAGGCAAAACATCTGAACTTGTGTATAGTGGTACTGTGCACAAGTTCTGATGTTTTGCCTGCCTCCAAAACCCCCCAAAAAATGCCAGCAAAAACACACCTGGGCATCTTTTTTTTTTGACGCTAGCGTTTTTTTTGGCATTTTTTGGGGTTCTTTTGAGGCAGGCAAAACATCTGAACATGTGTATAGGGGGTATATATAGGCATATATGTCTGAATATATACCCCTAGACATATATAGGTGTGATAGTAGCAGAAATATATTACTGTAAATTATTTCATTAGCGCAAGCATTTATTTCTGCTACTATCACACCTATATATGTCTAGGGGTATATATTCAGACATATATGTCTATATATTCCCCCTATACACATATTCAGATGTCATGTCTGACATCAAACATGTCCTCAAAAAAGCACTGGCAGTGGCAGCCCCTGCAGCATAAAAAATGCTTGCTGGTGAGAAGCCACATGCCTGTCCCGAAGCAACTCAGAGAAATGATCATTTCTCTATAGCGGTCACCCTGCTATGGAAGGGTTTTGTCACCCTGCCATAGCAGTCACTGTCAGTTAACCCTACACTACACTACGGTCCCCTGACACTTAACACTTTCCCTACAGAAACTAAATTTTTGAAGCTAACTTAAGTGTAAAGGAGCACTCTAACTACACTAGATATCCCTTTCCTCACACTAAAAATAGCTAAATGACACTTTTAAAGTAAAATTAACAGAACTGCTTCCACTCTCTTCCATGTCCAGTATAACAATGCTGGGAATATGGCGGGGGCGATCTTATATACTGGGGGGCGTATTCACTAATGATTGGTCTAGGGACCCCCTAGTCACTCCAATCACATTCCTAGCATTCTCCTGCCCCCTCAATTGGCTTTTGCTAATGGTTCTGGTCCAATCACGGGCTTTTAAAGCCCATTTCCTGAAGCATTGCATTTTGGGCGGTTCTGGTTGCCGAATTCCGAACTTTTTGGGCAAAAAGTTCTAAATTCGGCCGAACCTCGAACACCCAATGTTCGGGCCGAACCGATGGTGGACCCGAACCGTTCGATCATCCCTACTGCTAATATCCAATTGAGGGCTTTAAAACAAGGAAGGAGACCTGTAGAAGACTTTGTAGCAGAGTTCAAAAGATGGACCCTTGTATCAGGGTGGAATGATACACCTCTGCGAACTCAGTTCAGACTCGGGTTGTCAGAAGCCGTTAAAGACGAGCTCGCCCGAGTGGATTTACCTGGCACTTTGGATGCCTTAATACAACTCAGTATCAACATTGACAGGCGACTGCGAGAAAGAAAGGCTGAGAAAATGGGAATGCCATTGTCTAGTCCTTCTCGGATTTCGGCCGTTGACCCTACTCCTATGGAGGTAGGAACCATACGCCCACCTTTATCAACTACTGAACGAGCCAGGAGAAGATCCAGTAATCTCTGCATGTACTGCGCATCCCCGGATCATTCGATAAGCGTCTGTCCCCTTGTCCGCAAAAAAGAGGGTGAGTGTTCACATGTCTTGCTAGGGGGATTAACGACTTCCTTTTCTAAACCCTATCTCTTTGTTCATTTAACATTACAGTGGGACCAGACTAGGATTACCACCAAGGCTATGATCGACACAGGATCTTGTGGGAACTATATCGATACACGTTTTGTTACCTTAAATAAAATACCTATTATTTCAAAACCTAAACCTGTTTCTGTTAGTTTCATTAACGGTATCCCGCTATCTTCTGGTCCAATCACCAATCAGACACAAGCACTCCTTGTCACTGCTAACGAGTCTCATATGGAGACCACCTCCGTTGATATACTATCTTCACCCCATTTTCCCATTATTTTGGGACTCCCCTGGTTACACACACATCAACCAATCATAGATTGGAAAAGACGGACTTTAACTTTCCTTTCTCACTATTGTGAGATTACGTGTAACCTCCCATCTTATGGAAAGATCCTGTCTGTGGTGTCAGACGAGATTGCACCACTATGCTATCAGGATCTGTCCGAAGTATTCCTTGAGAAAAATGCTCAAGTGTTGCCTCCCCATAGGGATTATGATTGCACTATCGATCTACTCCCTAACAGCAAATTGCCTTTCGGTCATGTTTATCCTCTTTCACAGGATGAACTCTCTCATCTCAAGGAATACTTGGATGAGAATTTGACAAAAGGGTTCATCAGACCCTCTACTTCTTCCACAGCTGCAGGACTTTTCTTTGTCCGCAATAAGGATTTAAGTCTTAGGCCTATTATCGATTATAGGCAATTAAATACCATTACAATAAAGGATTGCTATCCTTTACCGCTCATCCCTGAACTCATTGAACAAGTGCGTGGGGCTACTTACTTCTCTAAATTGGACCTAAAAGGGGCATACAACCTAATCCGAATCCGTGACGGAGATGAGTGGAAAACAGCATTCAGAACCAGATACGGATTATTCGAATATCTTGTGATGCCATTCGGGTTGTGTAATGCTCCCGCAGCTTTTCAAAGGTTCATAAACGACATCTTTAGAGACTTGATGTCTGTGTTGTGGTATATCTGGACGATATACTTATCTATTCTCGATCTCTGTCTGAACATATAAAACATGTAAGACTTGTGTTATCCAGATTACTCGCACACAATCTATACGTGAAATTAAAAAAATGCCTATTTCATAAAGAAGAAATATTATTCCTAGGATACATCATATCCAAAACCGGAATCAAGATGGATATGAGCAAGATATCCTGTATTCTGGATTGGCCTATACCAACAACTCGTAAGGCATTACAGCGATTCCTTGGATTTTCAAACTTCTATAGGAAGTTCATCAAGAACTTCTCTGCTATTGTGAGACCTCTCACACAACTTACAAGTATAAAGAAACCATTCAAATGGTCAGAAGAAGCAAATGGAGCTTTCCGCTTGTTAAAACCAAGCTTTACTTCTGCTCCCATACTATGCCATCCAGACCCATCCCTCCAATATATTCTGGAGGTAGATGCGTCAAATATGGCAGTAGGAGCAGTTCTCTCCCAACGACCAACAAATACTTCACCACTCCACCCAGTTGCTTTCTTCTCAAAATCACTAAGCAGCCCAGAGGTAAATTACCCAGTGGGTGAAAAGGAGTTGCTTGCCATAAAACTGGCACTGGAGAATTGGCGACATCTACTTGAAGGTAACTAATTACCAATACTCATATATACAGATCATAAAAACCTTCAATACCTCCAGACTAACAAAACTCTTTCCCACCGGCAGGTACGATGGTCATTATTCTTCCTAAGATTCAACTTCCTAGTGACCTACACGCCTGCAGACAAAAATAAAAAAGCGGATGGGCTATCACGATTAACCGAAGATAACTGCGCCGAAATCCCTTCTATTCCTATAATACCCTATGAACGTATTATTGGTGTTGTTCGTTCCCTGAAGGAAGAGATTTTGCACAGTATAGGATTGGATTCACCTCCACCACAACTAAGTACTGATGCAGAAGGCTTCCTCTATTACCACGACAAACTCTACATACCCCCTACTATGCGCACCAAGATCTTGGAATTATCACATGATGTGCCCATGGCAGGACATATGGGTATGACGAAAACCCTTAATTTGCTTACCAGGCAGTTTTGGTGGCCTGATATGAAGACGTCTGTACAAAAATTTGTTTCTTCATGTGACATCTGTGCAAGGTCCAAAATTGACACTACAAAACCATCTGGTCTACTCTGCAGTCTACCAATACCCCAGGTCCCATGGGAAGTTGTGTCCTTAGACTTTATAGTAGAACTACCACCTTCCAAAGGATTTAATACCATTCTAGTGTCAGTGGACCATCTGACAAAGATGGCACATTTCATTGCTATTCGCAGACTACCTTCATCTAAACAAACAGCGGAACTACTAATGAAACATGTGTTCAAGTTACATGGAATTCCAAAGACTCTTTTATCCGACCGTGGTTCACAGTTCATCTCCAAATTTTGGCAAGCTCTATGTCAAATACTACGGATTGGTCGAAAGCTCACTTCTCCCTACCACCCTCAGACCAACGGACAGACTGAAAGAGTCAACCAGTGTATAGAACAATATCTGCGTTGCTACACATCATACCTACAGGATGATTGGGTGGACCTCCTCCCTCTGGCGGAATTTGCTTATAACAACGCAACCCACAGTACTACTAAGCAAAGTCCGTTCTACTTGAACTATGGGTTTCATCCCACACTTCTTCCACCACGCATCCTACCATCAAGTAACCCAGTAGCCTCGGATTATCTTACCCAAATAAAAGACTCTCTGGGTTTACTTAATACCACCATCTCACATGCTCATAGTCAACAAAAAAGGTACTACGACCTTCGTAGAAGACCTTCTCCGCAATATGCTATTGGGGACCTTGTTTGGCTATCGACAAAAAATTTAAGATTAAAGATCCCTAGCAAAAAGCTTGGACCTTTATTTCTGGGACCCTTCCCAATTAAGAAACTCATTGGAAAAGCTGCAGTGCAACTCACCTTACCGGCAGATCTCAAAATACATCCCATCTTTCATGTGTCGCTACTGAAGCCACATGTTCCTAACCAAGGAATAAGGCCTACCATCTTGCCTCCACCTCCAGTACAAGTTGAAGGCGGAGAAGAATATGAGATTAAGGAGATTTTGGATTCTCGTATCCACAGAGGAAGACTCCAATATCTCATAAGATGGAAGAACTATGGACCCCCAAGACGACACCTGGTTCGATACCTCTGATGTTCACGCACCTAGGCTTATACGAAGGTTTCACTCGAAATACCCGGAGAAACCAGTGCTATAGGCCTTCCGGAGCCGGCCTTAAGGGGGGGTACTGTAAGACTCTGGTACCTTTGGTACCCTTATTTACCATTTTCTTTTCAACATTGCGTCCCACCTTTCTAGTTAGGTGGAACGCATACACCTTTAAGACGGATGAAGTCATCGCTGAGCGCCGCTGAGCGGCTATTTCAATCTCCGGCGTTCTCTCTCACGTTGTTCGTTCAATGTGTGCCTACATGCTTACAAGTCTTGTCTTGCTGTCGGAACCTCCAGCTATTTGCCTTTACCTGGAATAGACCGGAACCTCGCTACTGATCCCGTATCTCGCTACCGGATCACTCCCTCACTACTGGACCCCTCTACTTACTAAACCTTACTAGTGATAAATACCCCACAGGGGAATCCTCCATAACTAACTTACACTATCATCTTCTGCACATTAAGGACTGTTACTATCTATGCATACTAATTCTACCATCTCCACTGTTACATAGATTGCTAGCTCTTGAGTCTACTACCATCTATCCTTGCACTGGGTTAGTCTATCCTGTATATGTCATCTGCTGTCCTTACCACCTTTTACCATACATGATTACTAACCTATCTGCATTCTACCTATTACCATCTACTACTCTCCTGAACATTACTATCAAGTGCTTACCATTACTGTCACTGCTCACACCTGTCCCTTCAGCACATCACCTCCATACTATCATATACATCCTATCACTCCAGGAACATCTTATTGAGTGTGTGTATATCTGTATGCTGAAGCAGACAGGCCCACAGTGATGAGTCTGGAGAGTTGGATCTGGTATTCCAACACATCTCTACATGACTACTGAGTGGAGATTCTGCAGCTGCAAATCCAGCTTACAATAAAAACGCAGGAGCGTTACAAAGGCACAGATCTGGCCAAGGTTACAAAAAGATTTCTGCTGCACTTAAGGTTCCTAAGAGCACAGTGGCCTCCATAATCCTCAAATGGAAGACGTTTGGGACGACCAGAACCCTTCCTAGAGCTGGCCGTCTGGCCAAACTGAGCTATCGGGGGAGAATAGCATTGGTGAGAGAGGTAAAGAAGAACCCAAAGATCACTGTGGCTGAGCTCCAGAGATGCAGTCAGGAGATGGGAGAAAGTTGTAGAAAGTCAACCATCACTGCAGCCCTCCACCAGTCGGGGCTTTATGGCAGAGTGGCCCGACGGAAGCCTCTCCTCAGTGTAAGACACATGAAAGCCCGCATGGAGTTTGCTAAAAAACACCTGAAGGACTCCAAGATGGTGAGAAATAAGATTCTCTGGTCTGATGAGACCAAAATAGAACTTTTTGGCCTTAATTCTATGCGGTATGTGGGGAGAAAACCAGGCACTGCTCATCACCTGTCCAATACAGTCCCAACAGTGAAGCATGGTGGTGGCAGCATCATGCTGTGGGGGTGTTTTTCAGCTGCAGGGACAGGACGACTGGTTGCAATCGAGGGAAAGATGAATGCGGCCAAGTACAGGGATATCCTGGACAAAAACCTTCTCCAGAGTGCTCTGGACCTCAGACTGGGCAAAAGGTTTACCTTTCAACAAGACAATGACCCTAAGCACACAGCTAAAATAACGAAGGAGTGGCTTCACAACAACTCCGTGACTGTTCTTGAATGGCCCAGCCAGAGCCCTGACTTAAACCCAATTGAGCATCTCTGGAGAGACCTAAAAATTGCTGTCCACCAACGTTTACCATCCAACCTGACAGAACTGGAGAGGATCTGCAAGGAGGAATGGCAGAGGATCCCCAAATCCAGGTGTGAAAGACTTGTTGCATCTTTCCCAAAAAGACTCCTGGCTGTATTAGATCAAAAGGGGGCTTCTACTAAATACTGAGCAAAGGGTCTGAATACTTAGGACCATGTGATATTTCAGTTTTTCTTTTTTAATAAATCTGCAACAATGTCAACAATTGTGTGTTTTTCTGTCAGTATGGGGTGCTATGTGTACATTCATGAGGAAGAAGAATGAATTTAAATGATTTTAGCAAATGGCTGCAATATAACAAAGAGTGAAAAATTTAAGGGGGTCTGAATACTTTCCGTACCCACTGTATACTGATAGAATGTAAAAAATGGAAGCAAACATTGGACCTAAATCAAGCTAAGCACAACTCAGGAAAAAAAAAGACCTTTTTTTTGTCCTTCTCTCTGTGGTTAGCCAGGAATTAGATGGGGGGGGGGGGGGGTTCTATCTCTGGCTCACCCTCCTTCTATGTCCCTACACCTTGGTTGCTTGAAGGTGCCTTAGATGCTATAATACCAGCTGTGAGTAATTGATCTGTTATGTGTTGTTTTCTTATGTATATTTGAGCCTTTTCTTGTATTGATAATGATTGGTTTTATTATCACCAGCATGAGAACTCCTGAAGTAGCAAAAACCATGAAACGCATTGAGATTCTCAGCTGGTATAGTTCCACTGATTTAAAGCCAATATCTTTATATATGTATCATCTTGCTTATGGTGTATGGTTGGACACAGTGAACAAATGACTGATGTTGTCTGGTATATATAAGAGGCAATTTCCCCTTTTGCCCCCCTTTAAATCTGGCACTAGTAGGGATGATGTGCTAATTACACCCACTCACACTATATTTATATATATATATATATATATATATATATATATATTGTGAGGGATTAGCTCAGTGGTAGGCGTGGATGACCCCTTGGGGTGCGTTTTCACAAGAAGATCTCCGAGAAGTGGTTGCAAACAACAGTTTGGTTTATTAATGCAATTTTCTTCACCAGACTGCAAGCATCAAAAACAGAAAAATAAAATAAAACACCAAAATAAATCCTTGCCTCTGTGGGCGGCTACCTTCTCACACTGGAACCTACCTAAGAGTCTGTCCCCAACCTACTGTTGGGCAGACTTGGCTGATCGTACAGCAGACTCTCAATAGTCCATGTTTTATCTCTTCACACAGCACATGTTCATTTAACAGGTCCCTTTTCCTCTTCTCATTGAACATGTCCCTTTGCTTGTCTCTTCACATAGCAAAACAGTTCATTTATTTCTTCCACATAGAAATAGTTCAAGACCTCACCTTGAGTCGTCTTCACACTTATTAATTTCCCCTTCACACAGGAAATGTCCATTGGTTTCTTTTCACCTAGAAACGATCCAAGACCTCACTTCGAGTAGTCTCCACACTTGCTACCCTCCTCAGCTTCACATCGCTTCAGGAGGTCTTCCCCACGCTCACACAGCTTTCAGGGGCACACGTCTGACTGCTTTCCTGTCCCCAGCCCACACAGCTTCAGGAGACAGCTTCCGGAGGCAGCCCTCCATAGACTTCCTTTGGACAAATTATAGAGGGCTTAACTTCCTCATTCTGAACAGCTGAAGTCTGTTCAACGTCTTTAGACATTTCTGCTGGCTTCTGCAGCCGACACCCTATAGTAATTGGTGAATTGTATCTCCAATCTGTGACAACACTCACAGATTTACCTGACTTCCTGTCACATTTACTTGACGTCCTGTCACAATATATATATATATGTATATATATAT
This sequence comes from Pelophylax lessonae, assembly GCF_965119305.1. Lineage (NCBI taxonomy): Eukaryota > Metazoa > Chordata > Amphibia > Anura > Ranidae > Pelophylax > Pelophylax lessonae. Next base: position 405,090,076 of record NC_138772.1, read on the forward strand.
ATATATGTGCTTTGTTTAGGCAGGTTATCAGGCCTAGTTGCAGTGTTTTTTGTGTTTTGTAATAGTTTAATTGTGTATTTTTTTGGTAAAGTTTTTTTCTGGTTGAGCTATGGCTAACTTTTGTGGACAGAATTGGGAAGATTTCACCACTAGAATTCAACAAGAGAGCCTAGGTTCAGAGAGCAATATTTAGGATCTTGACACTTTTTTTTTTCTAAATTGAAACAGCTATTGTTTAAAAAATCTAATATCTTCTGGCACAAAAAGTTTTTGAGACATATATTGAATGTAAATGTGTGCCATTTTGCCTTCGCATACAGATTTTTCCTGCTATTCCCAATATAGATATAAATATAAAGGAGACTTGGGAGGCAAATCTCCATGGATGTTCCATCAAAATGATGGAAATTCTCAAGAATCATTATTTATGAGAAGGAAATTTTTAATGTGGACAGTCTAATTTAGACATTAGTATCTGATATTAATCCATTGATATCTCTGCCTCAATATGAGGAGAAACATAAAACTTTAAATAAATTACTTTATGGAATAATCTATCAAAAAGATCTACTCAGGAAAACATACAGGAAGGGGAAATGCAGATTAATTAATTAATTTGTCCCCATATAAATTAACATCAGATAAGGAAAAAGCTCTTCATCTAGGCTTGAGTTTTTGTCGAGGAAAACAAAAGGATTGTTTTGAGGTGGCAGGGGTTATTTTCTTTTTCGCTAGAAAACTTACTTTACATGTCATACATGAGAAAGTGAAAAGACCTAGGGAAGCTATGTCTGATGGCATAGAACTGATGCAGGATTTTTCAGTTGCTTTTAGAGCACTTAGAGATTTAATGCTCTAATAGGAGGAAAGTAATTCGGAAGCTGTGACTTCTTCTATTCAACAAACCTTCACGGATACATCTATACAATCCACAGTTCTCTGCCATAAGAAAAATTACAAACCTTTCCATCTTTACAATCCACTGTGTATATATGGTCCTTTATTTAAAAAGTAATATATGACAACAGAAATGTATCTATACAATCCCCAGATATGGGTATTCTAATGTTTAATCTACAGAAGGCTCTGCATACTCTAAGTACAAACCAGCATATCATTATTAAATCCTCTGACAAACAAGGAAATGTAGTGGTTATGGATCATAGGATATATATTTACATGTGCCAAAACATATTGAAAAATCATGAATGGTACAAGTCGATCCCTGAGGAAATTACCAAAACATTCTATGATGAATTTAGAGATATCATTGTTGGAGCATTCCTAAAAGACCTAATCAACAAAGACACCTACATATACATATATACTCTTTATATATTTTTTGACGGATACTCTTGTATGCTGCAATAGCAAAGACTCTTCTCATCTCATTACCTCTTACATTCACCCCACCTGTTGGTGCCACGCTCCGCCACACCCGCCTGACCTGTGCTCCTTCAGCTCCCGGTGGGGATACATGTGTTTCAGCCTTATCTCCAACGCCCTATACAACCTGAGCTGTTTGTAAGTGTGGGATTTTGGGTGGTCTGTATCCCCCCTCCCTCCCCTCTCAATGTTGGTATTTTCCCCACACATATTTTTATATTCTTTGCAGATATGCATCACTTTTTTTCTCCTGATGAAGTGGCGATTTTTGGTCCAAGATAGGCGTTGAGCTTATTGATGATATGACTTCAATACTAAGGGCCTGATTTACTATACCTCCAACATTGATTTTGTTCTACTTTAAATCCATTTAGACTAGGCGAAGGCGCAAATGCAATTCACTATACCTCCATCAGAAACATTATGAGCAATGTGAAATTCGCTAAGATCAAATAACGTCAGGGCTGGAGTAAAAAAAAGTCCAGCTAAAAGATGGACTGTTTTGTTCAAAATCACATATATATAAATAAATATAAAAATATATATCTAGATATACATATATATACATATATATATACACACACACAAACATATATATATATATATATATATATATATATATATACACACACACCACACAAACATATATATATATATATATATATATATATATATATATATATATATATATATATATATATGTATATATAGATTGTTAGATATAGAAAGTAACAATAATATATTGGTTTTTGCATATGCATATAGATAGATAGATAGATAGATAGATAGATAGATAGATAGATATTTTTATTATTTTTGAATTGCTTAGTTTTGTTTTCTTTCTATATATATATATATATATATATATACATATATATATATATATATATATATATATATATATATGCCAAAAAAATCAAAACACACATATATATGTAGTTTTTAAAGAAAGACCATTTGCTATTTTGCAAAATACTACATCAAGTCAACCCACATAAGAAATGCTATCAATAATCTCATGAGCACAAAGTGGATTTTTCATTTTGAGAAACACTTTAATTCATTAGTGAACTGATGATTTTGCATTAGGAACCAACAGACACAATTAATTACTTTGCTGGGCGGGTGTAGTTTAACCAATGTTATATTAAGGGATGGTCAAGAGCAGATCATTTGGCCTCTGGAAGGCCCACATGTCTTTCTGTCTGAATTTTCGTTTGGGTTTGGGGGTGGGGGGTTTTCTGGCATTCCTAAGGACACATATTGCAGTAAGTGTATTTTGTTGGATGAATACTTTTCTTGCTCTAAAGGTTTTGTATAGTTTTTGCAAAGTTTGTTTTTCTGCAATCTATACATGTGTTTTTTTATTTTATTTTCATGCCTCTGTGTAGCTGTATGTTCTAGTGATTTTATGGTATTTAAAATGGAAAGGTAGTTTCATGCAAACAATAACCATAAAAGTATGTTGGGTATGTTTTATGCTTTATACTAAGGTGTCTACAACTTATTTTGCTTGACTGTTGGATATTGTAAGCTCTATATCTATTAATCATATGTTGTATCTTTGCACTGTAATTTAAATAAAGAATACTTGATTTAGGGGTTTTGGAGGGCAGGGGGTGGGGGGCATTTCACATTTCATATTTCACCTGCCTGCTTGAGTGATTACTGATGTTTTATACATGTTCAATAAAGTTTATTCATTTGTACACAGCTCCTGTTTTTTTTTTCTTTTCTTCATATTTACCTGGATGTAATTCAGATATTTTTTGTGTCTTTTGAATGTAATCCATTTCTTGTATTTTTGGTGTGTGTGCAATGCCAGTACTGTATGAACATGTGTATGGTTTCTCCCTGTACTCCAGCGAAGTGTGTATGGGGGAGTGTGGGGGTGTGTGTATGGGGGGTGTGTGTGTGTGTGTATATGGGGGGTGTGTGTGTTTGTGTATGGGGGGGTGTGTGTATGGGGGTGGGTGTGTGTGTATGGGGGGGTGAATGGGGGGTGTGGCCAAATTGTAAGAAATAATTTTAAAAAAGTGTGTATGTATAGATTTAGCTAAAAATATATAAATAAAGGAATAATACAACATTTCCGTTCTGCCTGTGTGGATGAATGTAACCAAAAAATGTAATAAAAAATCACTAAAAATGATTACTAAATAAAATATAACTAATAAGGATCTTTCGAAAAAGATAGACTTAATTAAAATATTTTAACAATTTATTGAAAAAAGTGTGAATGTAAAGGATCAATCAAACAATAATAATACATTCAATGTACAATACAATACAGTATTGTATTGTACATTGAATGTATTATTATTGTTTGATTGATCCTTTACATTCACACTTTTTTCAATAAATTGTTAAAATATTTTAATTAATTCTATCTTTTTCGAAAGATCCTTATTAGTTACCTTTAAAGTCCCACCCCTCTAGGGGGTCATTCCCTTTTTCTCTATTAACTAATCTAGGGATTATGGTAACACTATATCTGAGAATTACCTACATACCTGTTTCAAGTATATTTTGGGTGGACAACACACCCGACCCCCGCTCTCTGTGGATAGTTCTCAGGTTACCCACTATTAGAGATTAATGATTTAATTTTCTAAAAAAGGTTTTCTAACGGAGGAAAGGGTCTTTTACCATTATTTTCCTCTATAAACCTCACTACAGGCTATCTATATAACCTGTTTATTGTAGACATCCCAGAATGGGAGGCTTCCAGGGAGATGGCTGGGAGGAATTGATGTCTGACATTGAAAGCCAATTCCAACAAAAAGAGCAGATAGAATCGGACATTTTCACTTTGTTCTCTACTTTAAAACGCTTTTTAGAAAAAAAGTCAGCATTACACTGGCATATAAAATCTTTTGACAAATATGTGAAAGAAGGTCTGAATCCTTTAGGATTAAGAATTCAGATCTTCCCTACCCTTGAAAATATCTCGACCGACCTCAAACAGGACTGGGAGAGAATTCTTAACGAATGCTCCAAGAATCTCATGATTCTCCTTCAAACTGAATATCTCAAACAATTAAAACTTATTGAGACAGAAGTTTCTGCTATCAATAAACAACTAGCCCCATTAAAAACTTCCCCTCTATATACAGAACAAGAGAGTAAATTAAAAATATACCTTGAAGATTATAATAAAATAATATTACAAAGAAAAGAGAAAAAATACTGGAGGGATAGAATAGCCTTCAATGAAGGTAAAGCATACAGATGGAACCAAGGGCAACGCAATATGAGACGAAGGAGTGAATATAATAGGAATGATAACTATTCCTCTGACTCCTCTGCCTCTAACTCATCCCAAACCAACCAACGGGGACGCCCGAAAGGCGAATACCCACAATGGGGGAAAAATAAGGACAAAACTAAAAAGAAAAAACCCAACACCTCACAGGGACCAACCTCCACACCCAATAATAATGAGGGCACTGCCAGTGAAGCTATGGGCGGTTCCATCGAGAACCAAGAGGTAACAACAACTAAATCAAATAGTAAGGGTCATTTTTTAGGAAGACCTCACACGCGACAAGCAGTCAAAACGCAAGTCAGCATGGACTCCTTTGCAGTCCGGTTGGCCGAGAAAACGGACTAACCATTATTAATTTATCATCTCACAATCTCACCAAAGGGGAGGAGGAAATACTCAGACTGGGATTATCCTTTTGCCCTAGCCAATCCATTGACAGGTTTAGTGTCATCAAAGACATAAATCTATTTGCAAGGGAAATTTTCTTCAAAAGTAAATATTTTAAACAGTCTGATAAAGTGCAAAAACCTGATACACAATTAAAAGCAGCGGAATATCGAGCCCTTCGGGACTTGAATTTACTCTTACAGGAAAGTGGTTATGACAATGAAGAAATCTGGGAAAACCTAAGTAGCTCCTCAGATGAAGAATCCACACCTATACAGGGTAAAGAAAAAGTTACCCATAAACGCTTTAAGAGAAAATCTCCAAAGTTTCCACAACTTAATCAAAATCCAACAATAGCCCTTTTTGTTAGGCAAGTCTCGAAAGATATTGATAAACTTAATATTCAATCTACCAAAGATAACCTCCTCCCCGATCAACGTGAAGCTTTAAAAACCCTCCAAAAAAACAATAATATCACTATTAAACCCAGTGATAAAGGAGGGAACATTGTCCTTCAGGACAATGCAGACTATGAAAAAATGTGTTTCCAACTTTTGAACAACACAACATGTTATCGAAAAATATCACCTCAAACAATTTCAATATTCAATAATGAATACTATACCATCATTGATGGAGCCAGGGAAACAGGCACAATTACAACTGAATTGTGGGAATACATGAGGACACCATATCCTCGTATTCCCACTTTCTATTGTTTACCTAAGATCCACAAAGATCTCAGGAACCCACCGGGCCGTCCCATAGTTTCGGGGAATGGCAGTATCACCGAAACAGCAAGCCGGGTAGTGGATGTCCACTTAAGACCTCATGTTACTGGCCTAACCTCCTATACCAAGGATACTATTCACATGCTTCAAATTTTAGAAGGTGTGACCATTCCACCCAATGCTCTACTTGCAACTATAGATGCGGAGTGTCTATACAACTCCATACCACATGAGAAAGGCCTTCTTGCTATAACCAAGATTTTGAAACAGCGAGGCCCTCAGGAACTAAGGTACAACATGTTTATTTTGGAAATTCTGAGATTTATCTTGGAACATAACGTGTTTTCTTTCCAGGGTTCCCATTACCTCCAGGTACAGGGAGTAGCGATGGGGACTTGCTGTGCCCCATCCTATGCTAACCTGTACCTGGGGGAATGGGAACATAATATTATTACCAGTGAAGACTTGTCGATGTACTTCTGCCACGTAGTCATGTGGCAGAGGTACATCGACGACATTTTACTGGTATGGGACGGTCCGGTGGAACTCCTTGAGGAATGGCTCATAAAATTAAATCAAAATGATATGAATTTATTTTTTACCATGCACCATGACCCAAAATCTGTGGACTTCCTGGATATCACCATTCATAAAAGTGACGAAGGCCATATATCAACAACTCTATTTAGGAAGTCCACAGCAGGGAACACCTTGCTGCATGCAGCTAGTTTTCATCCTGAGCCACTCAAGAGATCAATCCCATTTTCGCAATATTTACGAATCAAGAGAAATTGCTCCCTAGAAAGGGACTTTAGGGAAAAGGCAGGGGAACTAACACAGAGACTCCTCGAAAGAGGATATTCTAAGACGTGTCTTAGAAAAAACTTCAATAGGGTACAAACTATGAAGAGACAGGATCTACTTTTCAAAACCTCCAAAAGGGAAAGGGCACCTACAAAGAACCCATCTAGAATTATTCTTGACTACTCTAATGAACATACTGAAATTTATGGAATTCTCAAAAAGCATTGGGCAATATTGAGGGAAGACCCTATCCTTGAACAGATAGTAACTCCTTCCCCTGCTATCACATACAGAAGAGCCACCTCCATGATGGACGATCTAGTCCAAAGTGAATATAAGGGGGCAGAGAGAGGAGACCCTTGTCGCGACAAAGGGACATTTCCCTGCGGCAATTGTGACCAATGCAAGGTGATAGTCCGCTGCAAAAGCACCAAGCTCCCCAATGGTGAATTACATCATTCAAAACACTTCGTTAATTGTAAAACTAGGGGGGTCGTGTATCTGATGCGGTGTGAATGCAAGGCCTTTTATGTTGGTAAAACCAAACAAGAACTTGGGAAACGCATTAGCAAACATATGCAAAGCCTCGACATTGGCAATCTCTATCTACCACTGGGCCGACACATGGCCTTCGCGCACAGATACAGGACCCCCAAAGTTACATTTTATGCCCTTGAAAGGGTACACATTCCGGCCAGGGGGGGCGATTGGAACAAGCAGCTTCTCCAGCGTGAAATGCGCTGGATTGCGAGGCTTGGGGCAACGACCCCCCCTGGCCTGAATGAAACAGCTAGTTACAGACCTTTCTTGGAGGGATTCGTCTCAGGAAAGACAGATTAAGGATCTTCCCTTTGAGTAGCCCTTTCCCCCTTTTGTTTTGAGATCTAGGATCGACTCCCCTTCATCTTTCTTGTCTCTTTTTTACTTGTTTCCCCTCCTTTCAAAACAACCCCTCCTCCCCCTTCACCCCTTCCCCCCCCCCCTCTCTTTCCCCCCCCCCCCCTATTTTTCCGCTTTATTTTGTCTGCTCTATATGCTTTCAATGCTCCCTCTGATAAATTCAGAGCTATTTTTGGCGTCTCCTCCTCCTATTCCTTATCCCCCTGGAGGACTCTGATTTAAGCACTCTGAGGATGAATGTTGTTTGTATTTAGCTTTATCTTGGCTAAATGCATATCTCTTAGTGGTTTCTTTATATTTATTCTGATATATTTATGTATTTAATTGATATGCTATATTTTGCTACTCCAGTCATGTAATTGCATGATGCGACGAACATTTGTTTCTCCAAAAACATCCAATCAGGTAATTATCCTTCCATTTTAATCTAAAATCCCCCCCCTCCCCCTCCCTCCCCTTTTCCCTTCCCTTCTCCTGGTGGGTCCACTTCCCGGCAGTCTGGATGTCATAATCATGCGATCTCATGTTTTCATATTTGTTTTTTGGAGAGATATCCCGCAGGTTGGGAGCCCGGCACGGGTGAGACCACTCTCCCTAGGACCCAAAATTGATTTTGGATGTCCCATTCTTCATCTGGAGAGCATATGCGTTATATAGCTGGATCAATTTCCTACAATCTTTGTGGGACTTCCATGCTTGAACCCCCGACCATCCGAGGGTTAAACGCCACCACCCGTGCCGGGGCGATATCTGATAAGATTTCCCCTTCTGTATCGACTAGGCCAAGTATCCATAATGGGAAATTGGCATCTTTTGAAACTTTTGTATAATTTTTATTATTATGACTCCGACATATTTATGGTTGGAATCACACTTTGTCAAAACACTTTATTGTCCTATCTGCATTAAGATGTACCAACTATTAGAATCAAGGGCGGGTATTACTATCTCGCCCCTTCTGTAAGTGAGGGCGGAAGTCCATCACCGCGGCTACGTCCCGTGAAGTGCTGGATTATACGCCCAAGCCGGATGTGATGTCACCGTCCTAAACTCGCGGTATTTTACTCGAGACTAAACAGACGGAAATGACGACATCACTCTAAACCTAGCGATGCCTATCGGCAAATCACGGGCCTCGTTATGATACTTAAGGGAACGCCGAGAATCAGTCCGGCGAGTGATCTCTCCGTGATAGGACAGAATTGTCGTTCCTCCAACCCTCCCTACAGCTGAGTAAGTAATCCTTTTTGGGGAATCTTTGATCGTTGGAATGCTTTGGGTACTTCTACCAAGGTGAACCCTATCTTATACCTTATATACATTTACTCCTTCAGATCAATGGGCGAACTCCACTAGCTGTACTATCAGCCGTGGGGGTTTTCATCCGTCCCCGCTTGGAAGACATTGTCATTGGGTGTCTGCCACCTCATTTCATCCTACGGTATTTATATTTATACTTTCATTGGGGACACTCCTGCCGTATACAATATCCTGGATAGGTAACCAGATAGATGCAATATAAAACTTTCTATATTTATAGACACAAGCAGAATACCAATATCTATATTGAACCACTCTGGGACAAAAAGCACACCCCCAAGTAGATATTTCATCTGCTGAAGTGGCATTGGATTTGGCTGTTATTTACTTTTTATCTACACGGAGGTAAGATACCCCAAATAACAAAATAATTCCAACTGTGGATAATTTATATTTAGAGCTCTCTGCTCTCCAGTACTTCCTCGTTCTATGTTTTTTCCCCCCCTTTTTTTTGCTTTCAGGGGTCACCATATATTAAGTCCTAATAGGCACCTCTAGTTTAGGATAACCAAAGGTGACTGGAATCCTCTCCGTCACTTGAAGGATTTCTTTCTCTCGTATTTTTACACACCTATCCCCCGTTTGGATCATTATAACAGGTGAAGTGATCCGTAATCATATACTTAAGGAAATTCATCCTTGGAGTGAATCTTTCTGACATTGCATTATTATTTACAGGCAATAGAGGTTATATAAATAATACAAATACCTGATTCTAGCTCCCACCCTGTGGGACCCCTACATATCCCTCCGTGGACAATATGAGCGGCTCCGGACACTTGCCGGTATGTGTACACCCCCCTCCTCCCACCACCCTCTCTTTTCCCCCTCCCCTTTCCCCCCCCCCACCCCCTCTTCCCTTTCCCCCCCCCCCCCTCCCTCCCTTTTTCTTCCCCCTTGGTATATTACCTCTTGAGATGGAACAACATGTTGTCGCATATGCAAAAACTTTGATATGATTGATATGACACACTAATGTATGTTTTTGTATTTTGCTTTTGTTCTCTTGGATTTACTTTTGGCATATGATTATGCTTTCCAGGAAAACATACAGACTCCCTGAGGAAGATTTTGGTACTATACAAATTTCGAAACGCGTTGGACTCTGTCATGCATCTGCAACTGTATTGTATTGTACATTGAATGTATTATTATTGTTTGATTGATCCTTTACATTCACACTTTTTTCAATAAATTGTTAAAATATTTTAATTAATTCTATCTTTTTCGAAAGATCCTTATTAGTTACCTTTAAAGTCCTACCCCTCTAGGGGGTCATTCCCTTTTTCTCTATTAACTAATCTAGGGATTATGGTAACACTATATCTGAGAATTACCTACATACCTGTTTCAACTAAATAAAATATTGCTACAGCGCTGTATTCATGCATGACTGACTCACCTTTTTAGTTGGCCTAGGTCAGTGATAGTGAACCTTGGCAACACAGGTGTTTTGTAACAACATTTCCCATGATGCTCACCTACACTGCAGAGTACATGAGCATTATGGGAAATGTAGCACAAAAACATCTAGGGGGGGGTTAAGGATTACCATTACTGGCCTAGGTACAGTAAAACATTTCCAATACATTTTAGTATGTAGTGGAGGGCCACTTTTAGCCATAAAGAAATGGCATTCACATGCAAAGTAAGTGTGGGGGGGTCTGTGCTTATCAGAGCATTGATTACCAGTGCAGACCCTTGGGGGATGCCACTAGAGCCACCAGGGATTGCTGACCCATGGCCACCAGGGATGCCCACCCATGCCACCATTGATGCCAACAAGTGCTCATGGAGCCTGTTATTGCCCTCCTCATCAGTGCTGCCCATCATTACCATCTATCAGTGCTGCCCACCAGTGCCAATCATTGCCCATCAGTGCCACCTATCAATGCCCATCAATGCTGCATATCAGTGCTGCCTATCAGTGTCCATCAGTGCTGCATATTAGTGTCTTATCAGTGCCTGCCAGTGCAGCCTCATCAATGCTCGTCAGTGCAACAAAAAACGTATTAATTTACCAAATTTTATTACATAAACAAAAACACATTTTTATAGGGATCAAACATTTAGGTCTTCTTTTAGCCAATAATAAAAAAAAAACTTGCAGTGATCAAATACCACCAAAAGAAAGCACTATTTGTGTGAAAAAAATGTCATAAATTTGTGTTAGGTACAGGGTTGCATGACCGCGCAATTGTCATTCAAAATGCAACAGCATAAAAAGCTGAAAATTGGCCTGGGCAGGAAGGGGGTGTAACTGCCCTGTAAGGAAGTGGTTAACTATTGAAACAGCTCAATGGTTTGGTGGTTAGTGCTCCTATCAATAAACACTGAGAGCATCAGTTCAAATCCCAAGTATGCCATCACCTCCTTACATTTTAGACAGCTGTAAATAAATACTGAAACTTGGCAAATGCATAATTGCACCCTGCACATATGCATGTCTGTTTCTTGAATATACATGGTCATTGACATGCAATTTTAGGTGATGTAGCCATTGCCAATGTATTACTATGTGGCAAAAAAATAATCACACACAACTGTGAACACACAGGGTGTTAGCATGGTTGGGCCTTGAACTCATGACCTAGCAATCTTTGTCTATGAGCATAGACCACTACACCAAAGTGCGGAATACAATCAGATATGCCTGAAAGTTTCAGATGAATCAAGATTGATAATTAGACCACTGTGTAGTCTGCTATTAGTAAATCTAAAGGTTCAAACACATAAGATACATAACTATACATTAAAAATAAAATAAATTATAATAGAGGACATTGCTGTGTAATAGTGATTCAGAATAGACAAATTTCCTTTTATGAAAAACACAAACGGAATTTGGTTAACTCCAAACCCAAATTTACTATTTGGTGAACTCAAAACCTGAATTCACTATAGCACCTAGTTGAAGGTTTAACTCCAGCAGCTTCACCTAATTAATATGCTAACGAGTTTAGGTTGGAGTTAGTTTTGGAGAAGTGAGCAGCTCTAGTCCGAACTTATAGGGAATTAGGCCCTAAGTGACGCTTTTTGGGGACCAGTGACACCAATACAGTGATTAGTGCTAAAACAAAAATGCACTGTTACTGTATAAATCACACTGGCAGGGAAGGGGTTAACATCAAGGCTTAGCTGCTGAAACACAAGATCTCTCTTTTCCTCCCTGACAGAACAGCGGTCTGCCTAGTTTACATAGGCAGACCGTCGCTCTGTCATTCCTACGAATGATCGGCGCGCCCCAGCGGGAGCGGCGCCCCGGCCCCCTACATTTCATGCACAAAATCACGTATATATGTACATGATATTGCACAGCCAGGCCTCCCTGCCGTAGTATATATGCAGTGTGCGGTCTGGAACTGGTTAATCCTTGAAAGTAATGAAACGTGACTTTTAGCATAGAACTAAGGTAAAGCGTTTTCGCATTTTTACATTATAAACAGAGATTTTCATGAACATACCACATTATCCTAAACTTTTAACCTTTCCTTTTGTTCTTTACTCTTTTTAGAAAAGGTTTAATAAAATAGGAGTTGAATAAAAGATAAATATTAAGGTTCATGCTCATGGAAAAAGAATGACAAAGGATCTTAATTATATTTCCTTTGATCCATTGTTAGCAGATAATCAGTAAGTATTTTTAGAAATTGGCTTAACACAGTATTAAAGGACATTTATCCAGATGAAAATACAAGAGCTGATATAACTGAGCTCTTTCGTCTAAAGGAAAAAAAAAACAGTTACAATAGCATTTTTCAAGAAGCAATTAAAATTCCTTAGGTGAAATAGATTTTAATTAAAATCTTATATTGTAACCAGGGGAGGACTGTGATATGAATTTAAGGATGATATACTCCTAATGCTAATAGATCATTTATTCAAAAATAGTTCTAGTTGAAATAAATCAGTTACGCATACATTTGTGACAAACTATTCTTACTAAGCCGATGGTTTGGTAACTTAAATGCTCTACTACAATAAAATACTACGCACTAGACATTTATTTATCTGTTTATGAATAAATATAGGAAAAATGCATGAGCTCGGTGAAAGTGGCATGTCTGTTGATGCCATATGAGGATCTGACTGAAATTTTCATTCACTAAGTTTCTAGAATTTATGGAGAACAGTATGAAAAAAATGTTCTTGGAGTGAAAAAATATTGTGCCTTGAAGTGGTTCCAAAACAGTCCCTGCATTAGGTTAAAAATGTTTGGCCACTTACTGTGTCCTCCCCCCACAAATATTTACCCAAATCCTGTATCAGACCAGCGCTCTGCCCATCTCCTCTCTCCCCACTCTATCATGCTAACTGAGAGCAGTGCTGCTGTCAGTCAAATCCTGTGATCCTATGGTCACACACAGCCCAGCTCGGGACTGAGTCCGCACATTTGCCTCCATAGCAAGAGCTTGTTATGGGGGCAGATACAGACGCAGACGAGCTAGGACTGCCAGTGGAGGACCTCAGAAGAGAGGTTCGGGGCTGCTCTTTGCAAAACAACTGCATAGGGCAGGTGAGCAGAACATGTTTATTATTTTAATAAGAAATAAATTGCCTTTAAAACCTCTTTAAAGTGGGACATTTACAGCTACTCATAAAATAAATAAATACATAAATGTATATAAATATATATAATATTATATAAATATAAATACATATATATATATATATATACTATATTACCCAAGTATTGGGACACCTGCCTTTACATGCACATAAACTTTAATGGCATCCCAGTCTTACTCTGTAGGGTTCAATATTGAGTTGGCCCACCCTTTGCAGCAAGTCAAGTTCTTCCACCCCAAACGTGCACATCCATGTCTTTATGGACTTTGATTTGTACACTGGTCCAAATAATTAAGTGGAGGGAGGGTTATGGTGTGGGGTTGTTTTTTAGGGGTTGGGCTTGGCCCCTTAGTTTCAGTGAAGGGAACTCTTAAGGCATCAGCGTACCAGTGCACAAAGCAAGGTCCATTAAGACATGAATGAGTGAGTTTGGGGTGGAGGAACTTGACTGGTCCGTACAGAGTCCAGACCCCAACCCGATAGAACACCTTTGGGATGAATTAGAGCATAGACTGCAAGCCAGGCATTCTCCTCCGCATCAGTGTCTGACCTCACAAATGCGCTTCTGGAAGAAGGGTCAAACATTCCCATAAACACACTCCTAAACCTTGTGGACAGCCTTCCCAGGAGAGTTGAAGTTGTTATAGCTGCTAAGGGTGGGTCAACTCAATATTGAACCCTACGGACTAAGACTGGGATGCCAAAAAAGTTTATGTGCATGTAAAGGCAGGCGTCCCAATACTTTTGCTAATATAGCATATAGAAATATTGGGGATTTCTATGTAAGAACATGGCAGAAGTAATGACACTGTAACCTCATGTTCATTAATACTAGAAGCTTTGTATATTTAGGTTAATACAGTATGTTAATAGCTGAAGCGTGCATGGGTTCTGTATGCACTTCAGCTCATAATCAATAGTATGCACTGCCGGTTCAGTAGCTATTTTGGGAGCAATTCTCAAGGTAGCTACAGGCTTGCAGTAGGACTTTGATAAGGAGAGGGGGAGAGAGATTGGCACGATCGGACTGTACGGGCTGCTATAGTAGTCTTAAATATGGGTAAAGGCAATGAGACAGTCCAGTGGAATTGCTAGAACACTTTGATGGCTGCAGTCTGTGAAGGCTGAAGCAACCCTGTATGGATCCAAAGAGAGAGAGAGAGAGAGAAGACCAAGCGCCGATCTAAGTGTAGCAATGTACGTTCTTTAATATCATAAAAAAGAGTGTTACTCACAAAGGTCCATTAAAAGCAGGCATCTAAAAGCAGTAGGGGGTCTGTGTGGTGACATCCAGTGTTTCCTTCCGATTCGGCTGCAGCGCTGGTGCTGTAGGGAACGAGCGATGATCTCCTGTTGCGAAGCAGGGGACATGCTGATCCTCAGCGGTGATGGAGCAGCGTGGGTCCGCAGGTCGGAGGGCTATGACATCACTTCCTGGATACACAGTAGGGGTAGAATGGCGACATGTTGCGGAGCTCCGCTCCTTCTTCAGGCCGTGCAGGGACCATTTTAGATGTGTGTATTTATGCCAGTAGTTCGGGAGACAAGTTACAGGGGCTCGGCGGGGACAAATTAGAGCAAAGCATGCCCTCCCAATTCCCCCCCCCCTCCCCCTCCTGGATGTTCACATTATTCCTTCTTCCAGTTTCACACTCTTCCTTCGCTATTTGCATCTCTTTGCCGCTTTGCTTTGCTCTAATTTGTCCCCGTCGAGCCCCTGTAACTTGTCTCCCGAACTACTGGCATAAATACCCACATCTAAAATGGCCCCTGCACGGCCTGAAGAAGGAGCGGAGCTCCGCAACACGTCGCCGTTCTACCCCTACTGTGTATGCAGGAAGTGATGTCATAGCCCTCCGACCTGCGGACCCACGCTGCTCCATCACCGCTGAGGATCAGCACGTCCCCTGTTTCGCAACAGGAGATCATCACTCGTTCCCTACAGCACCAGCTCTGCAGCCGAATCGGAAGGACACACTAGATGTCACCACACAGACCCCCTACTGCTTTTAGATGCCTGCTTTTAATGGACCTTTGTGAGTAACACTCTTTTTTATGATATTAAAGAACGTACATTGCTACACTTAGATCGGCGCTTGGTCTTCTCTTTCTCTCTCTCTTTGCAGTAAGACTTTGCTTCTGCTTTTTTTTCTGTGTTACTATAGAAGCAGAGTGTTACCGTGAAGAGGAACCACTGACAACACTGTAATATGTTACTGATCTACCCAAAGCTTTTAAACACCGATCACCAAAATCTCATAAAAGCTTTACCATGTTAATTTAATTTAAAAAGTTATTTCAACTATTTTTAAAAATGCGGATTTTGTTTGGAGGCAAAAGCCTTATCTTATATTAAAACATCATATTAAAATCAGTGTTGACGCATTTCAGCCTTGGTACATTCAGTGAAGGTTTTTACACAGGTATGTCCTGTTTTGTAAGCTTTTTCCCTATTGTGCTCCTGCATTGCCAACCTGTTACATGCACCTGTTATGCAGACTAATATTGGAACATTATTGCTCTGGACTGGATTTCTGATAATGGTAGACCATGCTTGTTCAATGTGTGTATTGTGTATGGCCATTGTTGCTGCAGTATGTTGAAAGGAAGTGGCTTAAAAAGGTTGGAGTAGATCAGAATCCCTGAGATGTAAAGAAGGATTACGATGACCCCAGTATTTTATGAAGAAGAAAAAAAAATCATGGCAATTGTTTAATATACAAGTTTATAAAATGTCATCCAATTATAGTTTAGGTCTATTTTAAGTAGTTTTATCACTTAAAAATATCTATTATATTTCCTTTCAATTAGTCATGCCATCTGTTTGGATACCTGCCTAGCTAATGTTGAAATCTTTTTCACTAGTCTCTGAAGTTTGGCTAGAACCTCATGTATCCTGAAGTCTTGCAGTGTTTCTAAAAACTGGAAACTGCTGCATGGTAATCAGCACACACTGAGCGCAAATGCCGCTAGCTACAATTATTTAACTGTTTACTCTGTCCTTAGTTATGTGCCCAGCTGGCATATGCCCTTTCTCCTAACATTATCAACACCATGCTGATTCTTAACCGTGGTATCACTCCTCATATAATGTCATTGTCAGATTATATGAATCTTTCATTTGAAGTTACCAAGACTGATGGCCTGACACTTTTTATCTAAACAGGTCATTTTATGTTACCATGCTGTGTTCAAACCTCAAGAACTCTAAATGGCTGAATGGAGGACAGCATTTAAAATGATCATGCTCACTGTTGGTGCCCTCATGAATACAGTAGGAATTCAGTTAATTATTAAAGCGATGATTCATAAGAAAGCACTATACCATACCCCCTTCATCTTTTTCTCCAGTTTTTCAAGGAACTTAGTAGCTATAGGCATTTTAGTCAAATAGTTACTGAACACATTGATAAATATTATGCATTTGTTTTAAAATCAGAATCCAATGAATGATACCTACATTATTACATGGGTAAAAAAAAAAAAAATGTACATTTTTTTAAACACCTAATAAAGAGACAGGAATATAAGGTAGTTGTAAACTCTTACATTTACCCAGTGAAGGATCCAGCCTCAGATGATACACAGAGATGAATAGAGTTGGGCTGAGCACCCCCGGGTTTTGTTCACGCCATAACTCCCAAACATCACAAAAGTTTGGACCTGAACCGTGACTATGGGACCCAAACTTAAAAAATCCAAAATCCCCATTTTGAAGGCTTATATGCAAGTTATTGGCCATAAAAAGGGTACGGGGTCTGAGTACTGCCCTGGGGGACATGTACCAATTTTTTATAAAAAAAGATAGTTTTGAAAGGAGCAGTGATTTTAATGATGCCTAAAGTTAAACAATAACAATTAAAAATTCCTTTAAATATAATGCCTGGGGGGTCCCCTTAGTCTGCCTATAAAGTGGCACATCTGTACCGTATATTAACCTGTAACGCTCCTGCGTTTTACGTATGATGTGGATTTTCAGCTGCAGAAATATTCCACTTCAGTAGTCATGTAGAGAAACGCTGAGACACCAATCCCAACTCTCAATGACTCATCATGTGTGGATGATCTCAATTCAGCAAGTAAATACACACACTCAATAAGATGTTTCCTAGAGTGACTTATGTATATAGTAACACAGTGATGATAGGCTGAAGAGACAGTTTGGGTAGAGATGGTAGATGACAGACACTTGAAAGGAAATGTTCTTGAAAGTAAGATAGTAGCAGATGGGATGCAGATAGGTTTAGCAATCATGTATGGTAGCAGATGACAGAGTAGCAGGTGGACATACAAGAGAGATCAACCCAGTGCAAGAACAGGTGGTAGTAGGCTCAAGAGCTAGCAATCTTAGATAATGCAGATGTAGTAGTAGTCCTTAGTATGCAGAGCTAGATAGTGTAAGCTTTAGTATAAAGGTTATAGAGGTTTCCCCTGTGGGGTACTTATCACTAATAGCAATGTAGTAGAGGAGAGGTTCGGCAAGAGCGGATGATCCGGTAGCGGGATACAGGGATCAGCGCAGCGTGGTTCCGACAGCGAGGTATGCTTGCAAGCATGAGAGCTTCAAGACAAGTTAGCATCAAGGCACAAAGCAGTTTGAACGAACACATGTGAGTGAGAGCCGGCGATCTAAATAGCCATCCAGTCCGGCGCTCAGTGATGACAGCATCAGTCTTAAAGGTGTATGCGCACCTTACCAAAAGAGAATGGTGGGGCGCATACACTTATGAAAGAGTAATTAGGGTACCCAAAGGTACCAGAACATTACAGTACCCCCCCTTAAGGCCGGCTCCTGAAGGCCTCTGGAGCTGGTTTGTCTGGGTACTTCGCATGAAAATTGCGGATTAATCTAGAGGCATGTATGTCAGAGGTGTTTAGCCAGGTGTCGTCTTGGGGCCCATAGTTCTTCCATCGAACCAAGTACTGAAGTCTTCCTCTGTGGATACGAGAATCCAGAATCTCTTTTTTTTTTTTAAAACAGTGAGGTTTATTGAAATTTTTGGTACAATACAAAAATAAACCGTGCATTGAAACTGCAATCAGGTTCATAACACATTGGGGTACAAAAATACAAATATACAAAATGATCATCACCGAGAAACAGAACAGACATAGTAAAAACAAAGCAGTAGTCAGTGGCTCTCCGTCGATCCAACACTCGAACAGAAAATATTGGTTTACCAGGGGCGGTCAACATAAAGTAGTTACCCACTGCATTACTGAGCCGTATCAGGGCACTGCACCCATTTGTCCCAAATCTTGTTGAACTTCTGAGGGCACCCCCTATGTTTATATAAAAGTTTATGAAATGGGATGACACTATTAACTTCCTTAATCCACAAACCTAGAGTAGGAGGAGTAGGTCTCATCCACCTCCTGGCTATCAGTTTACGTACCATAAACAAAGTTTCCTGAAGAAATATGACAGTGGATTTGGGCATCTCTCCATCTGGGTAAACCCCCAGGAGACACTCCTTAGGGGAGAGTTGCAGAGGAGACCCCATCTTGTCATGCAGGAATGTGACTACTTGTTGCCATAGAGTCTGTAATTGGGGACAGCTCCACAAGAGATGAAAGAAGGAGGCGTCAGGGTCTCCACACATAGGACAAGAAGGGACCAAGTCAGGGTGATATTTGGATAGTCTAAGTGGGGTGAGATAAGCCTGGTGTATTATAAAGGTCTGAGTTAGACGATCCGACAGTTTTGGCGACACTCTGCGGCACGTCTCCAGGGCATCCTCCCATTCCTCATCCTCCATGGCCCCCACACTGCGCTCCCAGCGGGTCTTAAGTGCAAAAGCCAAAGTGGTCGAGGAAGGTGTGTGAAGTTCAGAGTAGAACATGGAAATAAGGTGACTGGGTTCTGTACTTTTAACAATCTCAAGGGTGGTAACCGATTCTAGCTCAGGAGGGCCGTCAGGGAATTGAGATCTATAGGCATGGGAGAGCTGTAAGTATCTGTAGTGCATGGGGCCCTGGATCGCAAACTGATCCTGCAAGGCCTCGTAAGACCGCAGACCAGTGGTCGTGGAGATATGGCTAAGGAGAAGAATACCCCTCCCGCTCCATATCGACAGGTCAGGGATGGAAAGGAACTCGCGTAATGCGCTATTATGCCACAGAGGGGTGAATGTGTGAAATGGAGGGCACCGAAGCCTGGACGCTACCACCTCCCAGATCCGACAATAGTGGTATAGAAGAGATCTGGGGCACAAGGGCTCCGGCGAGCCCCTGACACCCCTAAGGATAACTAGGAGGGGGTCCCCGAGGGGATGAGCCCACCCAGGGCAGAGCAGGGTCAAAAAGCGTTCTCTATCCGTTTTATCTATGTGAAAGAACTGGGACAACTGAGCTGCCAGATAATACAGATTAAAATCCGGCAGGGCCAATCCCCCTAGATTTGTAGGATTCTTGAGTTTGCGCCAGGAGATCTTGTGCCGGTTAGCACCCCAAACAAAGGTCTTGAGGAGTGATTCCATCTGCTTAAACAGCTTGAGTGGCAGGTAAATAGGAGAGTGCCATACAACATAAAGTATTTTGGGAAGGAGAATCATTTTAATTAAATTGACTCTACCCATCACTCCCAGAGGTAATTTGGACCATACTTGAATTTTAGCCTTAAGCAGAGGGAACAGGGGTTGAACGTTATCCGGGACATAATCTGCTGAGTTAGCTGTCACTTGAATCCCTAAGTATTTAATGCGGGATACACACTGTAGGGCCGGGTTTGCGGGGGCGATTGCCTGCGGGCTCTCGTCAAGCGGGAGAATTTGTGACTTATCCCAGTTTATCTGAAAACCGGAAAATCGTCCATACCGTTCAATTAAAGAAAGGGCCGTGAGTAGGGATTCTCGAGAGTCTTCCAAATATAACAAAGTGTCATCTGCATACATGCTGATCTTCTCCTCCAGCGGTCCCTTACGTAGGCCTTGAATCCCGGGATGTGCTCTAATGGCCATCGCCAGAGGTTCCGCGGCCAGGGCATACAGCAGGGGGGAGAGGGGGCACCCCTGTCGAGTGCCACGGGATAAAGGGAAGGCGGTCGACTGCCAGCCATTTGCCAGGACCCTAGCTACCGGGGCGCTATATAGAAGTTTGACCCACTTAATAAAATTAGGTCCAAAGCCGTATCGGTCCAGACAGGTCCACAGAAACGGCCACTCCACCGAGTCAAATGCTTTAGCCGTGTCCAATGAGACCACCACCCTGCCACCCATTCCGTCGTGCTGTGCCTGGAGATTCATGAATAACCGGCGAAGGTTAAATGAGGTGTTCCTCCCAGGCATGAACCCGGCCTGGTCCGGGTGTATGAGTGAAAGGATCACCTTGTTAAGGCGGAGGGATAAAATTTTCGCAAGGATTTTAGTGTCTACTGGGAGCAAAGAGATGGGACGGTAAGACTCTGGGGCGTGTACATCCTTGCCCGGCTTGGGAATGAGCACAATTAGCGCCTCCCGCATAGAAGGGGGCAGGGTTGCATCTTTGAATAGAGATTGAAACAAAGCCAATAATTTAGGAGAAAGGAGTTCCGAATATTGGGAGAAAAATTCAATCGGGAGGCCGGGGGCCTTAGATCTAGGGAACTTGGACACGGCCGCTGCAATCTCTTCCACAGAGATGGGTGCCTCGAGGGTCGCCAACTGGTCGGGTGTCAAAGTGGGAAAGTCAATAGAGTCCAAAAAGTCATGCATGTCAGTGCAGTCAGCGGGAGCCCTAGAGGTGTAAAGTGTACTAAAAAATGAGCGGAAACACTGTGTCACCGCAGCAGGATCAGCGATCTCATTACCCAGGTCATCCCTCAAAGTAATAACTACCGGGGGCCTATCCTCACAATGAACTAAGTATGCGAGGAGTTTCCCCGCCCGCTCACCATGTGCAAACAGATTCTGCTTCTGAAAAAACATCTTAGATTTCGCCCTCTCATAGTCAAGTTGGGAAAGGACTTTAGAGGTCAATTTATACTGAGATTCATGTGCCGGAGTCGGGTCCCCCATAAAGGCCTGTTCAGCTTCAATTAGATTTGTCGTTGCCCTGGAGATCTCCTCGGCAGCCCGCGCTCTAACAGCCTTGATTTTGGAAATCATAGTGGATCTGGCGAACAGTTTAAACGCCTCCCACACCGCAGCCGGGGAGGCAGTGCCCTCATTGTCAGAGAAGAATTGTGTCCAGGTCCCCTCAATGTCGTTCCCTTCCGACACCAAGGGGAGCCAGGCGGGATTCAGGCGCCAGGCCGGGGGAGGTCTATTGCAGGGCAAGGACAACAGTATCCAATAAGGGCAGTGATCAGACAGAGTCCGTGGGGCGAAGCCTGCCGTCAGTAACCTGGGGAGCAGGGTTCGAGACAGCAATATCAGATCAATGCGTGACATAGAGTGGTGTGCAGCCGAAAAACAGG
This sequence comes from Pelophylax lessonae, assembly GCF_965119305.1. Taxonomy (NCBI): domain Eukaryota; kingdom Metazoa; phylum Chordata; class Amphibia; order Anura; family Ranidae; genus Pelophylax; species Pelophylax lessonae. The sequence goes on from NC_138772.1 coordinate 405,111,836, forward strand.
AGTACGCGCGCTGCGCGGGGTATTTGCTGCGCCAAGAGTCGGCCAAACCAAAGCTCTCCAACAATCGGGAGAACCTGGTCGGGGACCTATCCAGACCCGAGTCCATCACATTGTTAAAGTCACCCAGCCAGATCACCGGGGCCCCTGGGCTCTGTGCCATAAACGCCAGTCCCTCCATAATAATCACAGCAGAGTAAGGGGGGGGCACATAGAAAGCCATCAGTAGCATCAATTCTCCATAGACTGACGTTTTGAGAAAAACATATCTACCCATTGGGTCGACCTGAGATCCTAGGAGCTGGAAATGTACCGATTTGGCCACCAGTAGCGCCACACCCCTGGAGTGTGAGCTATAAGCAGAGTGCTGCACCCAACCAACCCAGGGTCGTTTGAGGGACTGTTGTACACGGCCCTCCAAATGTGTCTCCACCAGAACTATAATATCAGCCCGTACACGGCGTAGGACATTAAAGACAGCCGTTCGTTTAATCTTATCGCGCATACCCCTGACATTCCACGTCAACAATTTCAATGCGGCCATGGCAGGGGTAATACGGAGCGCGGAGCGGAGGCTCCCAGGATCTCAGGCAGCAAGGCCACGGAACCAACAAGTCCACGGTCATACACCAGCGGCGATAAACGGCAGCAAAAGAGCAAATAATTATTACTTGAGGTCAATGTGCATAAAACAGAAACAGTATAGAGATTGTACCAAATATAAACCATAAACAATGGTAACACCCCAATCCCCCCTCCCTGCCCTGCACCAACCCCAACTTGTGCGGGCATGTTCCCAAACAAGTGCCTCAACCAGAACAGGCCCACATGCGACTGGGAAAGCGCAAGATCAGGAGGCCAGGGACCCCCAAGGTATGCAGCAAAAATACAGCAAAATACAATTAGAATAAGCAAGGGGGCCCGGGGGCCCAGGTCCAGCAGAAGTCGCAGGGGGCAACAGGGGAGTTGGGCACAAACACACGCCTTAGCGGGTGTAGGGGGCGAAAACCAACAGGTGTATCGCTGGGTAGCAAAGCCTATGGGCAGGTGGAAGTCCATAGGAAGAGAACAGAGAAATCAGTTCCATCCGTGGAGCTAGGGCGCTCCGCCGGTCAAACACAGGAGCAATAGTGCAGGAAAATGAGGGGGGAGGGGGGGGGGGGGGAAGGGGGATGCAAAGTCATGAGTTCCACAGGATCTACAAAACCCCCCTCCACCCTTGCAGCAGCTTAAGGTATAGGCCATCAGGGAGAAAGTATCATGAAGTCGCCAGGGCAAGGTGGTCAGGCTCTAGCTTCCAGTCCTTCTAGCCAGGAGATGGCGGCTTCCGGATCCTCAAAGAAGTGGGCTCGGTCCTCGCCCTCCACTCTAAGACGGGCCGGATACAACATGGAGTATTTGATATTCTTGATACGCAGTCTGCGTTTGACCTCCAAAAAGCTCTTGCGGCGCCTCTGGACCTCAGCAGAAAAGTCGGGGAAAATCGCTATTTTGTGATTTCCAAATGGAATGTTCCCCTTAACCCTGGCCAGGCGCAATATGGCATCTCGGTCCCGATAGTTCAGGAATTTAGCGATGAATGTGCGGGGGGGTGCACCCTGAGGGGGGGGGCGCCCTGAGAGGCGATGTGCACGTTCCACAACAAAAGTGGGTGAAAAGGATTCTCTGCCATAAGTCTGAGTGAGCAATTGTTCCAAATATGATGAGGGGTCAGCACCTTCAGAGCCCTCCGGGAGGCCAATGAACCGCAGGTTACAGCGGCGCAGCCTATTCTCCATGTCATCTTGTTTTTGGAGGATAAGGTGTACTTGTTGCTGCAGCCTGTCTGAGGAGCTTTGCAATGGGGGGAGGGAGTCTTCCACCTCACTAATTCTGTGTTCAGCCTCACCAACTCTGTCCCTTAGCTTCTGCATATCCTGACGCATCAAAGATATATCTACCTTCACCTCCTCGATTTTAGTTGTCAGCATGGTCTGGCAAGTGGCAATCGCTTCCAAAACCTTGGATGTAGCAGGGCTCTCAGGCTCCTCCACCACGAGCGACGGGCCGGCGCCATCTTGGATCGGGGCCTCCTTCTCCAGCCTCCGGAATGCAGCCAGTTTTGCCGCAGCTTCAGAGCCTTTCTTCGGCGGAGACATGCGGAGGTCAGTGCCGCGGGTGTGCGGGAGGTGAAGGAAGGATTATCGTGCCCGAAGGGCTGCAGGATTAGCGGTGAAGGATATCGGTCCGGCGGAGCTCCTCTCACACACGTCCTCTCACATGCTGCGCCAGGCCACGCCCCCCCCCAGAATCTCTTTTATCTCATATTCTTCTCCACCTTCAACTTGTACAGGAGGAGGAGGTGGGATAGTAGGCCTTATTCCTTGGTCAGGAACATGGGGCTTCAGTAGCGACACATGGAAAATGGGATGTATTTTGAGGTCTATTGGCAATGTAAGCTGTACTGCAGCTTTTCCAATAAGTTTCTTGATTGGGAAAGGTCCCAAGAACAGAGGTCCAAGCTTTTTGCTAGGGATTTTCAGTCTTAAATTTTTTGTTGAGAGCCAAACGAGGTCCCCGATAGCGTACTGAGGAGAAGGTCTTCTGCGAAGATCATAGTACTTCTTTTGTTGACTATGAGCGTGTACAATGGTAGTATTAAGCAAACCCAGAGAGTCCTTTATTTGGGTAAGATAGTCTGAGGCTACTGGGTTATTTGAAGGAAGGATGCGTGGTGGAAGAATAGAGGGATGAAACCCATAGTTCAAGTAGAACGGACTCTGCTTGGTCGTACTGTGGGTTGCGTTGTTGTAGGCAAATTCTGCCAGAGGGAGAAGATCCACCCAATCATCCTGTTGGTAAGAAGTGTAACAACGTAAATATTGCTCGATGCATTGGTTGACTCTTTCAGTCTGTCCGTTGGTCTGCGGATGGTAAGGAGAAGTGAGCTTCCGCTCGATCCGTAGTATGTGACATAGTTCTTGCCAGAACTTGGAAATAAATTGTGATCCACGGTCAGACAGAAGAGTTTTTGGGATACCATGTAACTTAAAGACATGTTTCATCAGGAGTTCTGCCGTTTGTTTGGACGAAGGTAGTCTGCGAATAGCAATGAAATGTGCCATTTTTGTCAGATGGTCCACTGACACTAAGATGGTATTAAATCCTTTGGAAGGAGGCAATTCCACTATAAAGTCCAAGGACACAACTTCCCATGGAGTTTGGGGTATTGGTAGACTGCATAGTAGACCGGATGGTCTCGTAGTGTCAATTTTGGACCTGGCACAGACATTGCATGAAGAGACGAATTTTTGTATAGATGTTTTCATGTCAGGCCACCAGAATTGTCTGGTAATCAGATTAAGAGTCTTTGTCATACCCATATGTCCTGCCATAGGCACATCATGCGATAATTCCAAGATCTTGGTGCATATGGTAGGTGGTATGTAAAGTTTGTCGTTGTAGTAGAGGAAGCCTTCTGCATCAGTATTTAGTTGTGGTGGGGGTGAATCCAAACTTATACCATGCAAAACCTCTTCCTTCAAGGAACGGACAACTCCAATAATGCGTTTGTGAGGTATTATAGGAACGGAAGGGATTTCGAAGTAGTTTTCTTCAGTTAGTCGTGATAGTGCATCCGCCTTTTTGTTCTTATCTGCAGGTGTGTAGGTCACTAGGAAGTTAAACCTTAGAAAGAATAGTGACCATCGTACCTGTCGGTGAGAGAGAGTTTTGTTAGTCTGAAGATATTGGAGATTTTTATGGTCCGTGTATATAAGTATTGGTAATTGGGTGCCTTCGAGTAGATGTCGCCAATTCTCCAGAGCCAATTTTATAGCAAGCAGTTCCTTTTCACCCACGGGGTAATTTATCTCTGGACTGCTTAGGGATTTAGAAAAAAAGGCGACTGGATGAAGTGGTGAAGTGTGAGTTGGTCGTTGGGAGAGTATTGCCCCTACTGCCATGTTTGACGCATCTACTTCCAGAATGTATTGGAGGGATGGGTCTGGATGGCGTAATATGGGAGCAGAAGTAAACTTTGTCTTTAACAGGTGAAAAGCTTTATTTGCTTCATCTGACCATTTGAATGTTTTTTTAATGCTAGTGAGCTGTGTGAGGGGTCTCACAATGGCAGAGAAGTTTCTGATGAACTTCCTGTAGAAATTCGAAAATCCAAGGAATCGCTGTAGCGCCTTGCGTGTGGTTGGTGTAGGCCAATCCTGAATGCAGGATATCTTACTCATGTCCATCTCGATTCCTGTTTTGGATATGATGTAGCCTAGAAACATTACCTCTTCTTTATGAAACAAGCATTTTTTCAGTTTCACATAAAGGTTGTGTGCAAGCAATCTCGATAATACTAGTCTTACATGTCTTATGTGTTCAGACAGGGATCGTGAATATATAAGTATATCGTCCAGATATACCACAACACAGACATCTAGTAAGTCTCTGAAAATATCGTTTATAAATCGTTGAAAAACTGCAGGGGCGTTGCATAGCCCGAATGACATTACAAGATATTCGAACAATCCGTATCTGGTTCTGAATGCAGTCTTCCACTCGTGTCCAGCACGGATTCGAATGAGATTGTATGCTCCTTTCAGATCCAAGTTTGAAAAATAGGTAGCTCCACGCACCTGCTCAATGAGCTCAGGGATAAGCGGTAGAGGATAGCGATCTTTTATTGTAATAGCATTCAATTGCCTATAGTCGATGATAGGCCTGAGACTTGAGTCCTTATTGTGGACAAAAAAGAGTCCTGCTGCTGTGGAAGAAGTGGAAGGTCTAATAAAACCTTTCTTCAAATTCTCATCCAAATAGTCTTTGAGATGGGAAAGTTCATCCTGTGAAAGAGGATAAACATGACCGAACGGCAATTTGCTTTTTGGGAGTAGATCAATGCTACAATCATAGTCTCGATGAGGAGGTAGTGCTTGAGCATTTTTCTCAAGAAAAACCTCAGAGAGATCCTGATAACATAGTGGTGCAATCTCATCTGTCACCACAGACAGGATCTTCCCGAAAGACGGGAGGTTACACGTACCCTCGCAATAGCAAGAGAGGAAGGCCAGGGTCCGTTCCTTCCAATCTATGGTTGGTTGATGTGTGTGCAACCAGGGAAGTCCCAACACAATGGGAAAGTGGGGTGAAGGTATTAGATCGAAGGTAGTGGTCTCCATATGAGACCCGTTAGTAGTGACTAGGAGTGCCTGTGTCTGATCAGTGATCGGACCAGAGGATAAAGGAACACCGTTAATAAGACTTACTGAGACAGGTTTAAGTTTAGAAATAATAGGAACTTTATTTAAAGCAGCAAAACGTATGTCAATATAATTTCCACAAGATCCTGTGTCAATCATGGCCTTAGTAGTAATCCTGTTCTGGTCCCACTGTAATGTTAAGCAAACAGAAAGGTAAGGGTTAGTGATTGAAGTTGTCAATCCCCCTAGGAGGACATGTGAACACTCACCCTTCTTTTTGTAGACTAGGGGACAGACGTTTATCTTGTGATCCGGGGATGCACAGTAAAAGCAGAGATTACCAGATCGTCTTTTGGCTCTTTCCATAGTTGATAGAGGTGGGCGTATGGTTCCTACCTCCATAGGAACAGGGTCAACGGCCGAAATCCGAGAAGAACTGGATAATGGCATTCCCATTTTCTCAGCCTTTCTTTCTCGTAGTCTTCTATCTATGGTGATACTGAGTTGTATCAATGCATCCAGGGTTTTTGGCAGATCCGCTCGGGCGAGCTCGTCTTTAACGGCCTCTGATAGGCCAAGCCTAAATTGGGTTTTCAGAGATGCATCATTCCATTCTGAATCAAGGGTCCATCTCTTGAATTCTGCGACAAAGTCTTCTACAGGTCTCCTACCTTGTTTCAAGGATCTTAATTGAAGATCGGCAGTACTCTGTCTATTGGATCATCATATAGGCTAGTGAGTTCTGCTAGGAACAAGGCATAGGAGTTGAGAAGCTGGTCGTTTTTCTCAAAAAGAGAGTCTGCCCAGGCCCGAGGATCGCCTGTTAGGTAAGAAATAATAGTACAAACCTTAATGTGATCAGTAAGGTAGGTACGGGGTTTTAGCAAGAAAAGTAACTCACATGCGTTTTTAAATTCGCGAAATTTTTTGCGATCGCCTGTAAATACCAAAGGAGGATTTATTTTGGGTTCAGGGGACAGAGCAGTGGTAAGTTGTGTCAGTCTAATTACCTGCTGCGACAGAGCCAGATTGTCTTCTTTTAATTCAGCAAGTGCGTGTATTAACGCAGTTACTTGCTGTTTTAATTGTGTCATCTGAGTGGTTATTTCTGCTGAATCCATTTGTGGTTCGTTCAATCTGTAACGCTCCTGCGTTTTACGTATGATGTGGATTTTCAGCTGCAGAAATATTCCACTTCAGTAGTCATGTAGAGAAAAGCTGAGACACCAATCCCAACTCTCAATGACTCATCATGTGTGGATGATCTCAATTCAGCAAGTAAATACACACACTCAATAAGATGTTTCCTAGAGTGACTTATGTATATAGTAACACAGTGATGATAGGCTGAAGAGACAGGTTGGGTAGAGATGGTAGATGACAGACACTTGAAAGGAAATGTTCTTGAAAGTAAGATAGTAGCAGATGGGATGCAGATAGGTTTAGCAATCATGTATGGTAGCAGATGACAGAGTAGCAGGTGGACATACAAGAGAGATCAACCCAGTGCAAGAACAGGTGGTAGTAGGCTCAAGAGCTAGCAATCTTAGATAATGCAGATGTAGTAGTAGTCCTTAGTATGCAGAGCTAGATAGTGTAAGCTTTAGTATAAAGGTTATAGAGGTTTCCCCTGTGGGGTACTTATCACTAATAGCAATGTAGTAGAGGAGAGGTTCGGCAAGAGCGGATGATCCGGTAGCGGGATACAGGGATCAGCGCAGCGTGGTTCCGACAGCGAGGTATGCTTGCAAGCATGAGAGCTTCAAGACAAGTTAGCATCAAGGCACAAAGCAGTTTGAACGAACACATGTGAGTGAGAGCCGGCGATCTAAATAGCCATCCAGTCCGGCGCTCAGTGATGACAGCATCAGTCTTAAAGGTGTATGCGCACCTTACCAAAAGAGAATGGTGGGGCGCATACACTTATGAAAGAGTAATTAGGGTACCCAAAGGTACCAGAACATTACAGAACCACAGTGAGCAAGCCTTATGTAAAGAAGCCAAATTATAGTACACTCAGGCCAAGAATTACTTTTTTTTTTAGAAGTCTGGTGTTTTTTTGGCAGACTTTGGATAGAATAACATGTAAGGAAAATGTGAGCTTTGGGTGTTGGTGGTACCTTCAGACCGTAACCCTACAGGGGTACTCTTGATGAAAGCAAGAATTGGCCTTTCTGTAAAAAAATTAAGATTATATGCACCTGTCAAACAAGTGCGGAAAAATTGGGCTTTGGGTGTTGGTGGCCTTCAAACCGTGTCCCTATAAAGGTACACTTGATGAAAGAAAGAATTGGCCTTGCTGTAAAAAAAATAAAATGATATGCACCTGTTAAGCAGGTAGGGAAAAACTAGACTAAAAAACTAGAATAAAAATATTTAATCAGGGAAATTGGCATCAGGGGCTTGATAGCTGCTGCTAAACCAGGACTGATACATTTTGACAAATGTCAGCTGGTCAATAGAGTCTGTGGACAGACAAGCTCTTCTATCTGTCACAAAACCTCCAGCAGCACTGAATGCTCATTTGGAAATCCCACTGGATGGAGGGAAGCCCAGTAGCTCAATTGCATACTGTTCTGGCCAGTGGTTTATTCTCATGACACAGTAACCCAGTGGATCCCAGTGGATCGTCTACTGGAAAGCTCTCCGTGTTTTTTTTGCCACTATGATATTCTTCAAGCATAGGATGCAGATGCTGCCGATGGGGTGTTTAGGCTGACAGCCCTGGACGCTACATTTTTTTTAAATGCATCACTTTGGCGGCCCTCTTCTCCATCGCTTCTCCTTTGATCAACAGAAGCCTCGAAACTAGCTTTTTCATTAGACTGTAACCTACCAAAGTCTGGAATAGTGATACATAAACTCCTCTTTAAGGTGTCCTCAAGATATTTCATCCTGTGGTCCCTCTGCGAGGGCAGGATGAGTGCTGAGACTTTTTCCTTGTAACCGTGGTCAAGGAGGGTTGCCAACAAATAATGATCCTTCTCGTTGATGCCACAAATTCTCAGATCCTTTTGCAGGCTTTGAAGAATAAGGGAACCAATGCACCGCAAGTTTGAGAAGGCATTAGAAGCAGCGGCTTTGGGGTCACTGAGGATTACACTATCTGGAACTGCCTCCTCTCAGCCACATACTACTCCCAAGGTTTCTGGGGATTGAAAACCCTATATTAAGGTTTGATGTATGTCTTTCTCTGCTTCTATGCCTCCAAAACTGCAAGAATGCTCCTCCTCCCTCTCCTCTTGTGTGTTCTGTGGCATCACAAGAATGGTGTTTGCATAAAGCAGGCCTTGAGAGGAAAGGAAGTCCTCCTCTTCCTCCCGCTGTCTGCCTTGAGTGCCCCGTCCATAATGCCATGCAGAGTATGCGACAGCAGGAACACAGAAGGGATAGTCTCATGATGCATGCATTGTCAGGGCTCTTCAAATGGTGACAGTACAGTGCATGCATCCTTTGTCAGCACCCATTGGCGTAGGGGGAAATAGTCAAGCTTCCCTGAGCCTGCCCTCATGGCTGGTGTTTTTGCCATGCTTGATCTACTTGCAGAAGAGATTAAAAATTGCAACAGTGCAATTAGCTGCATATGAGCTAAAAAAAGGCCCACACAGCTGAGCTGTGGGATTTGGGCCAGGAGCTAACAGCTCCACTATCTGAAGGAATAGGGTGGCTGCTCTCTACTGTTCCATTAATGTTTCCTCTGGAGGACATCTGCCTTGTTGGAGTTGTGCCTCCCCCTCACCTTCCTCCTCTGTTCTTTCCAGCACCCACGTTTCATCAGTGACCTCATCATCACTATCATCCCCTCTATTCTCATCATTACTGGAGCCAACCTAAAAATACACTGCAGCTGGTGGAACAAGGCTACAAATTTGTTGTTTATCAGTGTTCTCCCTCTCTGTAGGCTCATGTTACTCCCTTCCTCATCCTCAGAACTAACATCAGAATCAAGTAATGCTTGTGCATTGTCAAGAAGCGAATGGCTGGCGCTGTGTTCAAATAATTCAGCTGACTCCTCCGTGCATGATGTTAAGACTATGGCAGGAGTAGCTCTGGACAAGGAGGCAGAATTAGCCACTCTGGCAACTGCAGTGGACTGTGCACTAGTGTCAGCTTGGGTGATAGAGTATGAGGATGTTTTAGTAAGCCAGTCCACCACCTCCTCTCTATGCTGTGACTGGATAGCATGGGCAACATCACTAAACAGAGACAAATGTGCCCTGCCTGAGGACAGACCATGTCCACCTTTGCCTGTGGACACAGACGCTGCTGGTCCTCTCATAGTAGCATGGGAACATCTGCCTCTCCTCGTTGGCCTCTCAGACATGATGTGGGGGGCTTATTACCCAAATGTAATAGATACTGGGAAATGTGCAATAGGATGCCATTTATTGAATGAAAATTGGTGTTTGTTGCACTTTAAATTGAGGACTGACACTGAGAGAAATGTTAAGCTATAAAAAATAAAAAAGGGGGAACACCAGCACTGCAGTCAGAAAAACTGCGGCTGACAAAGAACCACGCAGCAACCAAAAAAAAAAAGGGGTGTACAGCACTGTATACAACACTAAATGGTATGTAATGCTGTGTTAAACACTGCACTGCACTACACTGACACTACACTATACTCACACTACACTAACACTATACTCACACTACACTATACTCACACAACACTGACACCCCACTATACTCACACTACACTAACACTGCACTGTTTTAAAATCTTTTTATAAATTTTTACTTTAGAAAAAACCAAAACATTACAAAAAAAAGCATTCAAAATCACACATAGATATGGTGTTCCCAGAATATGCATATTACAAAACATTTTGAAAGCCCCTTATTACACCTATGACTCCACAAATCTCTCAGAGAAAAAAAAAAGGGGGGGGTGTGAAAACAATATTGATTGGTATAAAAAAGGGGGAACAAGGGGGATCCACTACTTGGTATCCCCCCGGGTTTCACCTTTTGAAAATTCCCATTCATTTCCTCCTAAATCCTGATTTAGTGAACTCACTGCGAAAAAAAAAAAAAAAAAACAATCACCAACCCCAAAATTTACTAGTGTAAGAAGAGAGGACCGGGAGCTCCCATATTGGCAATCTCCCCTATTCCCCCAATAAAATCAATCAATCAATGCACTGACACTCTACACTCAGAGTCACAATAACACACTAACACGCTAGTAGTAAACTCAGCTTTACTCTGTCTATCTCCACTCCAACAACACACTGCAAAAGGTTCCGGTGGAAAGGAACCTCTTTATAGTGTGGGGTGGGACTATGAGCACTGAGCCATGATTGGGGAATGTCATCATGAGGAGTCAGTGTATACTGTTGGGTCAACCAACTTCCTCTGCAGATATACGTTTTAAATTGTAATGTATTGATGAGTCTTTTCATGTGTAGGTAAAGTGATTGTAAATGCAATAATAAAAAAAAAATAACAAACAGGTTTATACAGTACTTTTAATGGAATTCCAACTTCAAACCTCCTCTTCTTGGGTCCCCCACTAGTGCTTCTGGCTCCTCCTCTCTGACGAGTGTCCCCATAGGAAACTGCTTCCTATGGGGGCACTCGTGCAGACTCTCTCCTGAGCCTTATTATCTGGACAGATAAAATAGGTGAAATATAGTTGGCAAACTCTTCTTTTGAAAGAATTATTGTGTGTGACCCGGTGAAGAAATTTAAATAAACTTCCTGTTCCAAGTATTACTGCCACCTAAGACAGGAAATTAGCTCAAAATTCCCTCAACAGGCATATGTCAGTCAATGTTGCAATAATTGTACTTTGGATCCTAGGGTGTTTTCAGTTCATAGGTCCTTCTCAAGTTTAACTTCATAACGAATAAGGGTTTGTATACAGCGTACAATAGATTTGTGAAATTTGTCTGCAGGATTTGGATAGCAGTGCCTTACTGTACTCTTTGCACATTATGCATATTATGGTGGGATATAATATAGAACTGAGGCTTTCTGGGGGTACACTGAGTAAGCATATGTATCATGCATGATTATTTAATTATCTTGAATGAAACCTTTACTGAGAGTAATACTGAGGCAGCCATTGCTGATCACCTTGGCTTTCTAATAAATACAGAATTTTAAGCATCACCATTGGCCTACCTAAAACCTGATGAAATCTGCGAAAGCCACCAGTTCTGCCCTTATAATGCACCACAGCCAGCAGCAATAATAAGCTGATAGAGGTTCTAACCCTTTGCTACTCCATCCAAAATTAAACATGGTTTTTGGTAGACATCTACTTTAAATCTGCAAAAATATTACTAAATGTCATGTCGTGCAAACCAAATTATTCCAACTAAGGTTTATAAGATTTTATTCAATTCTGAAGATAGTGGTACTTTTCTCTGACCAAGGCTGGATCAGATATGAAAAGAAGAAAATGCTTTTTGTTGCAGAGCTTTCTTATATCTGCTGTCATGCCTTAGAAGAGAAGACAAAAGAAGTATTTCTGTAACAAAACTTATCTAGCATCTCTCTGCTCCTGTCAAATGAAAATATACCATTCTTCTACAGTCCACAGTCTTTCATAAAATCTTTATGTATGTTATGGTTTCCTCTTAATGCTCATTAGGTCTAAACAGGCATGTCAGGTTGTTTCTAAGCTGACAATGAGGAAGTGAAATAAAGAATCGTACTATGAAGAAAATGACTGTATAGTTTATATTTCCAGTAAGAATGTCTTTTAAAGAGCAGGTATAACACTGCATCATGGACATTACCACTTTCCCAATGCTTCATAAAGAGCAAACAGTTCTTAATCTAACATGCATTAAAAGATTAAAACATTCCTTTTGATGTTCTAATGACTAAGTATGGTTAGCACTGGTGCCACAGTGTCTGAATCTGCAAGCGCCCCTCTGGTATCTTGCTCCATCCAAGCTTTTCTCTATACCCACGGAATACAGATAAAATAAGTACAACTATTGGGTTAATGCCAGAAGAGAGCACTTCAAATAGTAAACACAACTTGTTTTATGTTGTTTTATTAAAATTGAGTTGTAAAAATCTGATGAACAGGCTCCCTAAAATATTGTACACATTCTTTCAGAGATAGAGACCTTTTCATATGGCTCATATGCACTTCCACAATAACTCAGTCTCCTTATCTTCTAAGTAGAATGAAACAGGCAGTTTGTTCTTGTCAATTTCATGTATTGTAGCTCCTAACAAACAGTAGAGATCAAGGTCACACAAGAATGAGCACAATTTTCTTTTAGCGTTTCAAACATACCTTATTGGAAAGAATTAATCATAGGCATGTGTGGTAAAAAGCTTTTTTTTTTTAAAAAAAAAAAAAAAATATATATATATATATATATATATATATATATATATTAGTTATATTTTTTATGGTGACATTTTTATACTAATTGAACACATTTTTTTTAAATAAAGGTAATGTTGAATCCCAGCAATGGTGCAATGTTATCTGATATTTCCTTGTATACAATGTTACATAAAAGACAAATTACTTCCTTAACCGCTTGCCGACCGCCCACAGTATATTTATTGCGGCAGTCAGCCCCTCCAGGGCAAAGCGACATAGTACTACGTCGCTCACCCAGGAGCCTGCAGGGGGCTCCCACCCCCGCTCGTTCACGGGCATCCCCGCTTGAGTGACCGATGTCCGCCGGTCACTCGCGATCTCCCACTGGAGAGGGAGAAAGGCAGGCGGCTGGTGTTAACAAAGCCGCCTGTCATTCTCCCTGATGTAAGAACAGAGATCATACGATCCTGCCATGTAGGATCGTATGTCTCTGTGGTTACATCACAAGCCATGCCCCTTTACAGTTAGAATCACGCCCCTAGGGACACACTTAACCCCTTGATCACTAATAAAGTTAACCCCTTCCCTGCCAGTGTCATTTTTACAGTAACAGTGCATATATATAGCACTGATTACTGTAGTAACGTCACTGGTACCCTCAAAAGTGTCAAAAATGTTAGTCAGGGGTCCGATCTGTCCGCAGCAATGTCGCAGTCCCGCAAAAAAAAAATCGCAGATCGCCGCTATTACTAGTTAAAAAAAAAAACAATAAAAAAATGACATAAATCTTTCCCTTAGTTAGTAAACGCAATAACTTTTGCGCAAACCAATCAAAATACGCTTATTGTGATTTTTTTTACCAAAAATATGTAGCAGAAAACAAATTGGCCTAAAATGTTAAAAAATTTTTATTTTAAAATTTTTTTGGGGGGGAATTTCATATAAAAAAATTTGAAAAATATTGTTATTTTTTCAAAATTGACACATTTTTGTTTATAGCGCAAAAAAAGAATCGCAGAGGTGATCAAATACCACCAAAAGAAAGCTCGGTTTGTTAGAAAAAAAGGACGTCAATTTCATTTTGGTAAAGCATCGCACGACCGTGCAATTGTCCGTTAAAATCACACAGTGCCGAATCGCAAAATAGGCCCTGGTCTTTGAGCAGGAAAATCCTCCGGGGCTTAAGTGGTTAAAGCATGTTTTTTTTGTATACTGTTTTTATACAGCGGGTAAAATAAGTATTGAACATGTCACTATATAAATAAATATATTTATAGAGGTGCTATTGACATGAAACTTTAACCACATGTCCTTAACAACCCATGCAATCTATACATACAAAGAAACCAAAACAAATACGTACATTTAGAAATTAAGTTATGTGTAATAAAATGGAATGACACAGAGAAAAAGTATTGAACACGCAAACTGAAATGTATTTAATAATTGGTACAAAATTCTTTGTTGGTAATGACAGCCTAAAGACAGTGCCATCACTAGGGTTGGTGTCACCTGGTGCTAGAAAACATGGTGACACCACATTGTCCTGCAGCTACTCCTAGTGCAAATCCCCCCTCCAAAATCCCCCCTAGCACAAATCTCATAATACCCTCTCCTAGCACAAATCCCCCCTCCTAGCACAAATCCCCCCAATCCCCTCTCTTAGCACAAATCCCCCATCCTTGCACAAATCTCCCCAATTCCCCCTCCAAGCAAAAAAATCCCCCCCAATCCCCTCTCCTGGCCCAACCCCCCCCCTCTCCTAGCACAAATCCTCCCAATCCCCTCTCCTAGCACAACCCCCTTCTCATAAAAATCCCCCCAACCCCCTCTCCTAGCAAACATACCCCCTCCTAGCACAACTCCCCCCCAATCCCCTCTTATTGCACAAATCCCCCCTCCTGCACAAACTTCTCATCTCAGTACCAATGATCATTACCCCCTTCATTGTGTGTCCCCTCACCCCCCAACTTACAGGTAGGAAACCAGGTAGAGGTGCAGGTTGTGCTGTGCTCTCTCACTGCTGTCAGTAGAGCGCTCTTTCATACAGCAGATGACAGAGGATCGGACTGTAAACAGTTTGATTACCCCACCCCCGATCTCCTCCAATGTCTGTTCATCTCTCGGCAGCAGGGAATGAAGCAAACACTGCAAGATGTAGGAGCGATCCTGTGTCATATGCTTTATGGGGGATCGCTCTGCTGACAGGAAGGGGAGAACACAGCCCACACTCCCGGCTCTCTTATCTCTGTCCTCTCTTTTGCAGGCTGCTCTCCCCTTGTCCTGGTCATGAGTGCGGGAAAGGGGGAAGGCATTGAGCGGCCATGCACAGCATCCATGAAAACACCGGCCTCAGGAAGTACAACTAAAATCATCACCCCCTCTAGATCCGGCCATGGTGTCACCAGGACCAGTGCAAGGATTTTTGTCTATTTAGGCGAAGTTGCATTTTGGTGCCCCCCCATCACACCGTCCTCCCACCACCCCCTTCTCTTCACAATGCAACCTCCCACCCCCATATGGCATACACTATTTGTGCATAAGAATCTCTTTTTACGCCAGAGTCGCCCCTGACCTCAAAATCCCCACCATTACTCTATATATCAGGGTTCCCAGATTCCCTTTTACATCAGTGTCCCTAGAGTCCCACCTTACCTTAGAGTCTTCAGGTTTCTCCCTTTACACCAGAGCCCCCTTTCACATCAGAGTCCATAGAGTTCCCCATAAATTGAAGTCCCCAGCATTCCCTCTGTACATTAGTGCCCCCCCCCTTACATAAGTGTTCCCATTTACATGAGAGTTCACAGATTTTTCCCCAAATTAAAGTCCCCAGAAGTCCCTCTTCACAAGAGTTCTCCTGCATTCCTTCCTTACAATTAAGGTTCCCAAAGCCTCCCTTACATCACAGTTCCCTTTACATCAAAGTCACCAACATTCGGGTCCTACACATCAAAGTCTGCAGAGTTCCAATCATACATTTGAGTTTGCAGTGTTCCCCCTTACATTTGAGTCTGTAGAGTTCCCCCTTATATCAAAGTCCCCAGAGTTCCCCCTTACATCAGAGTCCCCAGAGTTCCCCCTACGGGCGTACCTAGAGCAATTGGCACCCAGGGCGGATCCTATATCTGGCACCCCCCCAGACGGGCAAGTGACGCACCACACATCGACGTGTTGTCAAGTGATGTAGCGTGCAGGGCCTCTGCACACTGCGGCCCAAAACCTGAAATAATCATCCTCCCTCTGCTCCCCCCGGTGGCCAGGCTCCTCCTCTGCAAAAATGGCGCCAACTGACCTGAAGCACCAGACAGAAAGACATGTAACTGCCAGTGGCGTCACTAGGGTTGGTGTCACCTGGTGCAGTAAACCATGGAGTCCCTCCCCCCCAAAAAATGATTTTCCTGTTTTCTGAAAGTGTGCCAAAGATGCATCATGAGGGACTTTTGGTGTGCTTTCAGAAAATGCAAAAAAACAACGCACAATCTAATAGAAATCTATAGGACTGCAGCTATAACTGCAGGTAAATTGTAGGAAGACCCCCTTTACATTACACAGCCCCAGTACCTTGCATCTGAGGACTTCCACTACCTTGTCCAGGATGCGGTCCTTCCTTGTATTAGGCCTCTCATAATGTGCAAGCCTGCCATCATAATCATGCTTCTCCAGGATCTTCACCATCTCCACCATTTCATTTTTTGACATGGATGTTGCCTTAACTCTTCTTTCCTGTCTCCCAGGTTTTTTGGCCGACATCCTGTTCTCCTCCACGTCAGACATTCGGTCGTTTTAGTTGTGACGTCTTCGTTATTGCAATCACGGCGCCCGACGTGCATGTGCGTAAAGTCGGATAGGCACAGACCACCAAACCCCGAATGTTTGTCTTGTGGCGGCACAATCACGGAAGGATTGTACTTGTGGTTTAGATAAGACTGAACAAGCATTTTCCGATTCACGACCGAACTGTGACAACGAAAGAAGGTAAACTAATCATTTGTTCGAAAGATTGTTCTCTTGAAGCATTGAAACTTATCTTTTGCAAGCCCATTGCTTCTTCATTGTTCTGATACTTGTCAGCTGTATTTTTTTCAGGTTCCTAGCATCTCAGTGTATTTTTCTATATCAAGCTGCTTTAAATGACATATATAGTTTTTAAAGAGTGACACATAAAACAAAGGGTGTCGTTGTTATAGCGTAAAAATTGAGTATGCTTGCAGGAGGCCTTATGTACTACTGCTGCCACTTTATTTAATTAAAGACATATTTTTTGGTATACTTCTATGCCGGTGTACATGATGTGCAACATAGCTAAATTTGTGTTTATCTTTGTAGGAACCATGGTGGACAAATTCTCATTCCCTGAATTCCTTCCAAAATTCATAGAGCTGTACAGGCAGATGCCCTGCTTGTGGAAGATAAAATCCAAAGAGTACTCAGACTGGAATAAAAGGCATGAGGCCCTAGGGAAACTTGTAGAACTATGCAAAAGCATTTCAATGTCAGCAGACATTAAATATGTCCGTAATAAAATTGCTAATTTGCGAACCGTATTCAAACGAGAATTGAACAAGATTGTTGATTCCCAAAAATCTGGAGCAGGAGTGGAGGACATATACATTCCCAGACTGTGGTACTTTGACAGTCTGCGGTTCCTTACTGAACAGGTGGATGCCAGATCGTCCATATGTACACTGTCTACACCATCTACATCAGCAGCTTTTGACAAATCTATGTCTCCCGAAAACCTGTCTGAGGACACAGAGGACATATCACAGACACAGGTATTAACTTTCTTAATCCTATAACTAATCCGTGCATGCTATGTTTTCAGGTACAATTGATGTTTGGGGGTTGGATGTTAATGTGAAATGCAATCTGTGATACAAATATAAGCTTAATTTTCACTTTTTTAGACAAACACACAAGAGGAAACATCAGAGGACATAAATGTTCTCACTACAATAACACAGGAGAGCACTACATCAACTCCAGTGCATAGGCCTCAAAAGAGGAGGAGACTCGAAGATGCGACTACATCATTTTTAAGCAAAGCAAGCGCTGCTCTTCAAAAGAGACATGACAAAGCAGATGCTTTTGGTATCCTTACTGCAAGCAAGCTCCGTACAATGTCTGAGGAGCAACGTCAATTTGCGGAAAGTTTGATGCTGGAGACGCTGAACAAAGGGGTTAGGGGGGAATTGTCCAGAAAAACTTGCATGACAGAGTACATGGAGAGTAGATCTACATCCCAGCAATTTGTCCAATCTAACCAACATACATCACCAGGATCACAGCATCATGGTGCCCAATGGCACTACATGCAACAGGAACGACAACATCCTCCATGGCCGCAAGATTTTAATTACACTCAATTATAAAGTTTTTTTGATTTAAGAAAATGTTTCCTTGTTTTTGGACATTCAAAGACACATATGTGGCACTTGTTTTGTTGATCTTGCTGACTTGATATGGTTGTTGCTTGTGATTGTTGATGTTATCTGTTGATTATTAAAGTTTACCATGCTTCCATCACTGGCCTTGTATATTGTCATTATTATATTAGATATGTATGATTGTACAATTGTACCCACAATTTGCTCTTTATTGAAATTAAGACCAACAGTGTAAGTGCAAATTGTATCCAAAATGCAAAGAAAATCAGTTCTTTATCTTCAACATTTATGTCAGTCTTACCTAAAATTAGGTAAAATATATAATAACCAGGCTTGATCATTATAGCTGGATTTTACTATTACTGACCCAACGTTCAGGAAAACATTGGGAATAGGCTGCAATATTATTGTCGGGCCGTAACACCATTGTTTACATTCTCCAATCCCCTTCCGGGTTATTTCGGTGTTTCAGATCATGCGTGGTCTTTGTCGAACGGTCTTTAGCGGACGCATAGTGTACTGATTACATGATTGTCGTTCGCTAGGCTATCGTACAACAGAAGTTTTCCTGTTTGTCCCTTCAGATTTTGTTGGATGAACTGTTGTGATCGGCTGTCGAAAGCTGTGTACTAACGATCAGATTATCATGCGACCAGGTCGAAAGTGAGTTTTTTGGTACGATTATCTGAACGTGTGTACGAGGCATTAGTCTGGCAAACTGATTTTTATCAAACATAGGCTTACATGCAACTAAGAATATGAGATCTACCTACTCTGCTGTCCGTGCAGCTTGTGATCTGTGGGGAAAACCCTTACTCCCTATAGAGATCGCTTTAATATCCATCGATCGGCTATACTATAGGCCTTATCTTCAAGATCCGCCACGCAACCAGTTGTACGTCATTTCCTTGAAATTAATCATCCACTACCCACCCTTAAATGCATGGTAATTGACCACGTTCTTTTACTGACCAGAGGTGGAGATCACCATCACCTGTTACTGCAATGTGAATGCCACTGGATTTATGACCTACAAACTGCGGCGCCAAAAGGCCTCAACGAACAATTGAGTTACAATTGCTTCTTGTGATCTGACCCACTACAATATGATTTTGCACCATATGATTGTCTGCCTTTTTGTTGTAGCTTTTTTGGGATATGATTGGGCAGTAGTGATTTCAAGGTGTGTGTGGCTGTCTCGTTGGGAGTGTTTCTTGGCCCTGGATTCCCACACACTTTGTATCCAGACTGACCTTGATTTCCACTTAGAAGGTTCCCCACCTTTGCCAGTGGATCTCCCTTCCCCTTGATGTCCTCCCTGGTTGCCCTCATACCTTCGGTCTACAGTTTTTACAATCATGTTCTGTTTCTTTGTTTTTGACAGTAATCCTTTGGAGATGATTAGTGGCATGATTGCATTGTATGATTGTATGGTTAGTCCTTCAGGTGCTGATTGCTCTGTTGCCCCATACACATTGCAATCTGCCTGACCTTGATCTGATATTCATGTGTTTGTATTGTGTGATTGAAAACATAGACTGTCTGTTCTTTGGCACTGCCCTCCTCACATGAGAGTGTATATACTGTTGATTGACTGCGATTACACTGTTAATGTATATTTATTATGTAAAAATATACTTTTTTGCAGACATTTTCTGCTCTCCTTCGTTTTGGCTCTCACACTCTTTTTCCAACCATTTCTTCCTGCTTGTTATCCACTCTGGAGCCTCCACTCCAGCCCTGGGTTTAACCCCCTCTCTCCCCTGTGATCTTCTTTCTAAAGGCAACTGCTTCAGGTCTGTGGAGTTTCTTCCTTATCTATTTTCTTTGCGATTGTTTTAATTTATCACTTATCTGTTCATTTTTACCTTCAGCACATTCATTTGGTGACTTTACACTGGGTTCGTGTCTGTTGTTGTACCTGTCTCTTAAGCCCCGTACACACGTACCGATTGTCGGCCGAACGATCGGCCGTCTTTTGTCCGGTGCTGTTTTGTTGGTTGAAAAGTGCTCAAGACTGCACACGAATTTTGTCGGCCAACAACAACCAACTGCAGAAGTGATGTCATGTTCTGGTCTACTTTTCGTGTGTTTTTTCTTCACTGAGCATGCCCAGTCTTGATCATCACATTTTTGTCGGCCGAAATCTGTACTGACTGACGAACAATCGGCCGTTCTTTGTTGGCCAACAAAAATTTTAAAGCCTGCACACCAGATTTTGTTCGGCCGAAAAATCGCAGTCGGTTGTCGGAAGCATCATACTAACAAGCCGACAATCGGCCGATCGGACGTTGGCCGAATATTTACGGCCGACAATCGGTACGTGTGTACGGGCCTTTAATCTACATTTCTGGTGCTGCAGGCTGCTCTGCAGTGCCCCCTTGTATTTTTCCCCATACACATTACATGTTCACCATGCTCTGCCTTAACATGGATGACCATAGATAACATGATATTATGTCATGCAGTTTTGTCTTTTTTTTGTCTTTGCTGCCTAAGTTTTGTTCTCTTTTTTATGTTTTGCAGGTACGTTTGTTGTTGTTTTTTATTTTGTTTGTAGTGCCATGGTTTTTAGTGACATTGCTGGAGGACATTTGAGTAGATGCAGAGATGTTGTGGGCCAGGTCTCCTATGCATGGTAATATTATTTTCTAGAATTACACTCGCGCCAAAGAAAAAGTGCATGAAAAATCAAGTTTTAAATGTGCAATAATTATGGCTGCAGCTGCTGGCCACTAAAGGGCATGTGATATATGTAAAAATTACCACAACTGAATATGCGATCAGCAGCGCAAGCTCTAGTGCTAAATAACCGCTTTACGAGAGCCCACCGCAGTTATACTGCAGCAGGCAGCTGCTTCTGGGCAAACTGACATAGCTAAACGTCGGATGCGAGCAGGAGGCTAGGGGGCGAGCGTGCACTGCCAGCGGTGCGCAGCGCTCCTGCCCCCGCTCATCAGTGGGGAAGTCAATGCAACTGAGAGAGAAGGACGGTCAGCTGTTGTAAACACAGCTGACTGTTCTTCTCCCTGGAATGATCATGGAGCCCATGTGATCCTTCTATATAGGATCACATGTCTCTATGGTCATTTCAGAAGCCACGCCCTTCCACAGTTAGAATCACTCCCCTGGGCTCACATTTAACCCATTGATCACCCACAGGGTTAACCCCTTCCCTGCCAATGACATTATTACAGTAACAGTGCATATTTTTAGCACTGATTACTGTAGTAAATGTCACTGGTGCCCCCAAAAGTGTCAAACATGTCAGTTAGGGGTCGGATCTGTCCGCCACAATGTTGCAGTCCTGCAAAATATCGCAGATCTCCGCCATTACTAGTAAAAAAAAAAACAATAAAAATTACATAAATCTTTCCCATAGTTAGTAGCTGCAATAACTTTTGCGCAAACCAATCAAAATACGCTTATTGCGATTTTTTTTTTTTTTTTACCAAAAATATGTAGCAGAAAACAAATTGGCCTAAAATGTTAAAAAGGTAAATGTTGATTCTTTCGTTTTTTTTTTTGGGAATGTTATATTTAAGATTGTGAAAAATATTGTTTTTTTTTTTCAAAATTGTCGCTCTTTTTTTGTTTATAGCGCATATAGCAACTAGAGATCAAAGCAAACTTATTTGATCTCTGTGATCTATGTGCAGGTTGTCAGTTTGTCGTCACGATTGGTTCTCTCCACATGATGGGTACTGTTTGTGGCAATCCTAAAAAAAAACAAAAAGCGAAGGAAACAGACTCCTCTAAGTGTAGTATCGTAAAAAATGGTTTATTGAATAAAGGTTGTTTCACAATAGGGTCAATACATAAATAGTAAAAGGAAAAACAAGGCTCCTGTACAATTTCCCGCACTGTACTGGAAAGTTGCACAGCACCGGAAGAGCCAACAACAGCGTGCGTTCCAGCTAGTATGCAAAACGAGGCAACATGTGTCTCAGCTTGATGCGTTTCGTCAAAAACATGACGTCTTCAGAAGCTGAACTTATGCATGGGCACTAACAAGCTTAATGCATAAATAGGCTTAACATGCATTATCCCATTGCTTTTTACAGTGGGAAATGGGAAGTGGGAAATGTGTTAACTTTCTTCCTCTGTAATACCCATATGAGCTTGTTGTGATAGTGGCAGAGTTGCTTTAATTTTACTTCATAGCCCAACGGGCTCTTTTCAGTGACTGACTCTGCTTGGACTTTTGACCTCTTCCTATGTTGTCCTGCTATTGTCATCCTGCAGCACACACTCAGAGGTTTTTAAAAGCCTATAAGACTATATTTTCACGTGGTTGCCCTTGAACATGAGTATAAACTGTACAAATAAAATAACACTATATTAGAGACATGAAATTACTTTAGGTGCTCAATGAGGGCAAAGAAAGCCTTCAACTGAAAATGGAACAAAGCACTGTGTATATTTCAATCATGAAGGAGGAAAAGATAACTAGAATACTTTCTGTATTGAATGTCATAAAGTCAAACTAAATGACTTTCAATATTAACTGCTCTAAACCCTTTATATAAAAAAAAATAAAATAAAATAAAAAACAAATAAAAAAAAATGAAAAATATGTCTAATAGGGTGCTTACTGTATATAGACACAACATGACAACTAAATGTGGGAGTAGTTAAATGATCACAAATGCTTTTGCTCTTTTTTTTTTTTTTTAGCTCACATTGCACTCAATAAATAGCTTCTCAGAATCAATTCAATAAAATTTTATAGCCATAGCAATTTGTACTAGAATTGTCAAGATATTAGAAAGGAAACTAAATGGATTATGAAATGAGATAGAAGTGAAAAAGCATCATAAAGTGTAATGCTAACAACAAGGTAACTTGGGGTCTGCAAACAAATCATGCCATACTATAGACAGATGCATCATTAAATGTTTCATACACATAAAAAATCAAGGCCTGTTAATACAAAATCTGTTACCAAAGTTCAAATGAATGAAAATAATTATATGCTTTAAAAGTGCATTTGGCAGAGCAGAATAAGCATTTGGCTTCATGAAATCCGCACATTCACTTACATTAAAGCAAAGCTCTAGGCAAACAGCTAAATATCCAGTTGTTTACTTTTACACCTGTTAAGGATTAATAACTGTGTTCAGTCAATCTTCCAATTTTCACTCCTCTACTGCACCGCACACCCAGAAGGTGACACATGTATTTCCTGGTTTAGCAATGGTCTTTTGTCCATTTAGCAGTAAAACTGCACCAGGACATAGTGTGATATACTGAACTCTGAAGTGTGGCTAGGGGAGGACTGGGCTGGGGAGTAGAAGGAAATTTGCCCTATGGATCAATATAAATAATTTACACTCACTGGTGGCTTTATTAGGTACACCTGTTCAATTGCTTGGGAACAAAAATTGCTAATCAGCCAATCACATGGCAGCAACTCAATGCATTTAGGTGGTGAATGTTGGTGAAGAGGACTTGCTGAAGTTCAAACCGAGTATCAGAATGAGGAAGAAAGGGGATTTAAGTGATTTTGAATGTGGCATAGTTGTTGGTGCCAGACCAGCTGGTCTGAGTATTTCAAAAACTGCTGATCTACTGGAATTTTCATGCACATCCATTCCTAGGGTTTACAGAGAATGGTCTGAAAAAGACAAAATATCCACTGTGCAGCAGTTGTGTGGACAAAAATGCCTTGTTGATGTCAGAGGTCAGAGGAGAATGGGCAGACTGGTTCGGGATGATAGAAAGGCAACAGCAACTCAAATGGCAACAGCAACTCAAATAGCCACTCGTTACAACCAAGGTATGCAGAATACCATCTCTTACTGCACAATACATCGAACCTTGAAGAAAATGGGCAACAGCGGCAGAAGACCACACTGAGTGCCACTCCTGTCAGCTAAGAACAGGAAACTGAGGCTACAATTCGCACAGGCTCACCAAAATTAGACAATAGAAAATTGAAAAAACGTTGCCTTGTCTGATGAGTCTCCATTTTAGCTGTGACATTCAGATGGTAGGGTCAGAATTTGATGTAAACAACATGAAAGCATGGATCCTTCCTGCCTTGTATCAACAGTTCAGGCTGATGGTGGTGATGTAATGGTGTGGGGGATATTTTCTTGCCACACTTTTGGTCCTTAGCACCAATTAAGCATCATTAAAACTTCACAGCCTACCTGATTGTATTGTTGCTGACTATGTTCATCCCTTTATGACTACAGTGTACCCATCTTCTGATGGCTTCTTCCAGCAGGATAAGCACCATGTCACAAAGCTCAAATCATCTCAAACTGGTTTCTTGAACATGACAATGAGATCACTGTACTCCATTGACCTCCACAGTCACCAGATCTCAATTCAAAAGAGCATCTTTGGGATGTGGTGGAAATGGAGATTTGCATCATGGGTGCGCAGCCAACAAAACTGCAGCAATTGCGTAATGCTATCATGTCAATATGGACCAAAATCACCTTGTTGATTTATGCCTCGAGGAATTAAGGCAGTTCTGAAGGCAAAATAGGGTCTAACCCAGTACTAGCAAAGTGTACCTAATTATGTGGCCGGCGAGTGTATATTGTGCTGAGCTGAGATACTCCCCCATTCAGACCTCCATCACAGAGATGCCTGTGGTCAGTAGTAGGGATGATCGAACTTTTCAAAAGTTCGGTTCGACCAGAACACCCGAACTTCCCAAAAGTTCGGCCCGGATTTCAGAACCCCATTGAAATCAATGGGACCCGAACTTCGGTAATCAAAAAACACCATTTTGAAGCCCTAAAACCCAATAAATGCCCCTAAAAAGTGCCTAGGGTTCTGGGTCATGCCCCAGGGACTATTAATCACACAAAAAAAAGTTCTTAAAAATTGTAATTTTTGATAGAGAGCCAATTATTGAAAAAATTATTGAAAAAAAAAAATGAGATTTCTTTGGATTTAGTGTCGGGGGGGGGGGGGGTCTAAAAAGTGTACCTGTGAAGTTTCAGCTCTGTAGCATGTCCAGAACCAGAAAAAAAAAAAGATTGTTTGTATTAGAACACTTATAGAACAGGGATATGGCTCCGCTATTGTCACACCTTGCCGGTTTTGTAGCAAGCGTTTTTTTGGGCATTTTTTGGGGGTTATTGGAGGCAGGCATAACATCAGAACTTCTGTGTAGGGGTATATATACACACACACACTTATATGTATATATACACCTACACATATATAGGTGTGAAAATAGCAGAACACTATACTTGCGCTAATGAAATAATTAACACCAATATGTCTCCGCTCCTATCACACCTATATATGTGTATGTGTAAAATACATATAAGTGTGTGTGTATATATATATATATACCCCTATACAGAAGTTCAGATGTTTTGCCTGCCTCCAAAGACCCCCAAAAAATGCCCAAAAAAACGCCTGCAATAACACACCTGGGCGTTTTTTTTTTGGCGCAGGCGTTTTTTTGGGCATTTTCTGTGGGTCTTTGGAGGCAGGCAAAACATCTGAACTTCTGTATAGGGGTATATATACACACACACACACTTATATGTATTTTACACATACACATTTATAGGTGTGATAAGAGCGGAGACATATGCCTGTTAATTATTTCATTAGCTCAAGCATAGTGTTCTGCTACTTTCACACCTATATATGTGCAGGTGTATATATACATACATTTTTTCACACAGCAAAAAGTTCGGAATTCGACCGTTCGATCCTCCCTAGTCAGCAACAGCTGATGGGCAGTGTATAGCTATTTGCTGCATGTTTAAACATGTGGTCAAAGAACCTGAAAGGAGTTCTACCAACATCAACTCCACTTGTGGCTCTGAGATGTTATGCAACTAAAGACAAGGCTCCACAAAATGCAAGCTTGTGCAATGTGCTGTGCTCATTTGTTTAAGAAACCTAATAAAAAGCATTATTTGTGATGGTGGCACTGTATTTTATTCAGCATTTTATGCAGGGGAGTCCATTTTCACAGAGCAGCAGCATTCATTTTGTTCAGCTCATAAAATACTTAATTTAAAGTGTAACATCCTATCCCCCCCCGCTTTCTTACAATCCCATGTTATTCACATATGAATGTGAAAGGGTATGATACAAACAGTTTAATGTACAATAAACTATGGGCACCAATCACTGCGATACCCCAGTTTGTTAAGGGCACCTTTTTTATCCCACAGGAAAGCCTACCAAGAAAAGCCAAGTTGGTTTTGTTTCCCTCCCACCCCAAAAAATTCCAGTCTTTTCCTAAATGAGGCTGAGGTGTGTGAATTATCAGCTGATCAAAATGACTAATCCTCTAATGAGTACAAGAGTAAATATATTTTTATTTCAACTGTGTCTTTAGCTGTTTGTTTGGAGTTCCATTTTAACAAGAGCAAGAAACAGGTAGCACTGCAATTTCACTCTGACATGCTGCTTGGAGGATTTATAATTTTAAATGTTAATTGAGATGAAGCAAGTTATAGCTTCCTTTTCTTATTGCATGTTGCCCTTCAAGGTGAGAAGATAACCTGCAGTAGTGGAATTCTTCTAAATGAGTCCTAAATTAGAAAGCACATAAAGTAGGAATGCCATGCAGTTAGCTGCCATCAAAGTGGAGGAGATATATTGTATCAAAAAAGGGGGAGCACCACCTAACTAATTACATGTGTAGCCAGGTGCTGGGCTACAGCAGTATGGAGAAGGATACGGGGAGAGATCGGTTTACTAAAGGCAAATATACTGTGCACTGCAAGTTCACCACAAGTGCACTTTAACCACTTCAATACAGGGCACTTTCACCCAC
This sequence comes from Pelophylax lessonae, assembly GCF_965119305.1. Lineage (NCBI taxonomy): Eukaryota > Metazoa > Chordata > Amphibia > Anura > Ranidae > Pelophylax > Pelophylax lessonae. The sequence goes on from NC_138772.1 coordinate 405,138,467, forward strand.
TTCCTGCCCAGGCCAATTTTCAGCTTTTAGCGTTGTTGCATTTTGAATGACAATTGCGCGGTCATGCAACACTGTACCTAAACCAAATTTATGTGATTTTTTCCCACAAATAGAGCTTTCTTTTGGTGGTATTTGATCACCGCAAGGTTTTTTCTTTTTTGCTACACAAATAAAAAAAGACCAAAAAGTTTGAAAAAAAAAAAAGTTTGTTTGTTTGTTATACAATTTTGTAAATAGAGACGTTTTTTCCTGCACTGATGAGCACTGATGAGGCCACACTGACAGGCACTGATGAGGAGGCACTGATGGGGTGGCAATGATGGGGTGGCACTAATATGCAGCACTGATGGGCACTGATATGCAGCACTGATATGGGGCACTGATAGGTAGCACTGATATGCAGCATTAATGGGCACTGATGGGCACTGATAGGTGGCACTGATGAGCACTGATATGCGGCACTGATCGGCACTGATGGGTGGCACTGATGGGTACTGATGGAGCAAGTTCACACAGCTCAGGGGCGGCCATGGTCCGCACTGAAAAAACCCAATTTTTCTCTCCCTCTACTGAGATACAGATGTTAGATTACACCATTCTCCTTCTTGCTTGTTCCAAACCTAGACTGCACCCTTTACCACATTATACTGAACCTTTACGGCATCTGAACCACATCTACCTTGCACCTGTGCCGAGACTATAAAGTACCTCTACTGTACCTATACTACATGTAGGTTAACTGGGAATGCCATTAAGTGCTCCAATGCTCTAAAAAGGTTCCAACAATAGCTGGCAGAAGAACATCTCAAAGGATTGCCCCTCCCATAATAACTATTCTGAAAGCCCACTTTGTTTCCCTGCCCCCTCTGCTACAATTCTCCTTTTCTTTTGGACAGTGCATACCCAGTCAGTCTAGGACTAGCATTTCTGACATAAATGCAGTTTAGTTTCAGCAGGAAGGAAGAGAGGAAAGATCCCTGGTGCCGCACATCCACAGAGTCCCATGGTGGTATGAGAGAGACAGCCTCAGCCTGGGCTCCCACCAGGTCACGTCCCCAATGCATTTTACTCTGCCCCAGAGCTTAGTCATGGGGATTGGTAGTTTAAATGTTATTATTGCTCACTGCTGCACTTGATGTGGCCTTGCTATTGTTCATGCTGATCTGGAGGACAAATGTCATCTTATGCCTAGTTGTATGCTAAGTTATGTTATTACCAATCTAATTTTATTTAATGCTTGCCTGGTTACCGACCATATTAGGTGACAATATTTTTCGTATGCCTTTATTAACTGGTTTGGTTCCTGTTTTCTTTGATATTGCACTACTATTTTGTACTAATTATTACTTTCTGTGAATTTCTATGATATTCTATGTTTTTACACTCAACCTGCTGCATTAGAGGGGCTGAGATTCTTGAGAAGGTTGAAAAAACTAAGGACCCATTCTATCCAGAAGCTCCTAAAGGAATAGCACTACACATTATACTAGCTATATATTACTTAACCACCCCCCGTCCGCGCTACAGCCTATATACGGCTGCAGCGCGGACTCGAATTTTCGGGAGGCCGTTTTTAAACGGCCTCCCAGTGACACGCCCCCAGCGCGCTCCCGCGAGCGCGCTGCGGGGAAAACCACGTGATCTGGCCGTCCAATGAGCGATGATCTCATATGTAAACATATGAGATCATCTCTCATCGCCGTCGCTCCTTCCTCACACGGAGCCTGCAGTGTGAGGAAGGAGGGGGAGCCGTTAGCCGCCGGGGACACAGAGACATGTAATCAGGGCACTGATCACCAGTGCCCTGATTACACAAGGTAAAAAACACACACACAGTGCCCCCCCATCAGTGCCCACAGTGCCCGCCATCAGTGCCCCCCATCAATGCCCACAATCAGTGCCCATAGTGCTGCTAGTCAGTGCCCATCAGTGCCTGCTCATCTAGGCACTGATGAGCACTGACTGGCAGCACTATGGGCACTGAGTGTGGGCACTGATGGTGCTGCCCATCAGTGCCGCTCATCAGTGCCACCCGTCAGTGTCCAGTGCCATCCGCCAGTGCCCATCAGTGCCGCCTATCAGTGCCCATCAGTGCCGCCTCTCAGTGCCGCCTCTCAGTGCCCAGCAGTGCCACCTGTCAGTGCCCAGCAGTGCCACCTCTCAGTGCCCAGCAGTGCCGCCTCTCAGTGCCCAGCAGTGCCGCCTATCAGTGCCCAGCAGTGCCGCCTATCAGTGCTCATCAGTGCCGCCTCTCAGTGCCGCCTCTCAGTGCCGCCTATCAGTGCTCATCAGTGCGGCATATTAGTACCTCCTCATCAGTGCCCATAAGTGCCACCTCATCAGTGCCCATAAGTGCCACCTCATCAGTGCCCATCAGTGCAGCCTATCAGTGCCCATCAGTGCCGCCTTATCAGCGCACATCAGTGAAGGAGAAAAATTTATTTTCAAAATTTACTCGCAGAAAATAAGAAAAACTTTTTTTTTTTTTCAAAATTTTTTGTCTTTATCCTTTTTTTTTTGTAAAAAATAAAAAACCCAGAGGTGATTACATACCACCAAAAGAAAGCTCTATTTGTGTGAAAAAAATGATAAAAATTTCAAATGGGTACAGTGTAGCATGACCGCGCAATTGTCATTCAAAGTGTGACAGCGCTGAAAGCTGAAAATTGGCCTGGATGGGAAGGGTGTTTAAGTGCACAGAAGGCAAGTGGTTAAATATGCATACCCAAATTTCAGACATTGTGGTCAGTCCAGCAACCCTGTTGATTGCACAGAAGTGCTTATTTTGTGTCTCTTCAGCAGGATAGAAGCAAACATTTTAAATTTTCTTTTTGTCATCAATATTCATGTTCTCTGGTGGAAACGTATATACATTACTCAACCTTCAAGACGGAACACCAAAATCTACTGAACATATTTAGTAGCATTGCTACAAACCACCATCACAATGCCTCTTCTGGTTTACCTGACATACCTGTTCATGAAATATGTGTATGAAATACTGCAACATCTAACAGATATGTCTTGATTTGTTTGCAATTGTATAGGTGTGGACCTCTCTGCACTCATCCCATGCTTAAAAAAAAAAATGATTCACTAAAGTAGAGCTTCTATATGAGCACAACTATTTCTCTATCCAATGATTCTGATTGCTGACTATACAAATTATTCAGTCATGTGATATTAATATTGCATATGCACACAAAACAGTTGCAGCAGATAAGCTCTGCCTACAGGGACATTACTTGGGTATGTTGATAAGTTCTTATAAGTACAACAAAAGAATATGGTCTAAACGTGTCACAAATCAGCAGTACAGTGAATATGGAACTCTTTGTGGGTTTTATTACCATGTCATTTTTATTACCTTGTATTGCAGCCTGGTTGGATTTACAGGACTTGGAGGTATAGGCATTACTGAATTTTAGTTGCTGATTGATATAGCAGCTACACTGTAAGACCCTATACAACCTGTCAGTCAATTTAACTATTTAGTCATGCTCAGGACAACACTTATTGCCTGAACAAAAGATTAATTTCCTAGCTCAAGACTCCAGTTTGTGTTAGCTCCTGCGCTCTTACATTTCTGCTTCCCTGCTTACCAACTTAAGTTTGTATTGACTATGATTGTTTACTGCCCACCCTGATCTTTGGCCTGTTCCTGTTTCTGTATCTGCCTATCCATTTTGTACCATGTTCTTAAGCCTCGTACACATGACCAGATTATCAAATGATCTGTCGTCTGTTTTTTGTTGCATGCTAGTCTCATGTCGAAAGTGAAGAAGTTACTTTCATATGAAAATTCCTGTACGACAGAATTCAACTTCAGAAGTGATGTCATGTGTTGTTGAATTGTTATGTATGTGTTCTTTCGTTTCTGAGCATGCCTAGTCTTGCTCTTACGATTTTTTTCAGACGAAAACTGTACTAATTAAACGAAAATCAGACGTTGTGTTGACGTATGATAAAAATTTTATAGCCTGCACATCCAGTTTTTGTCGTCCGAAAATTCGTAATCGGCTGTGAAAAGCACTATACTAACAATCCTAAAATCAGCAGATTGTTAGTCGGACGAAATTTTCCTTCCGATTTTCGTATCGTGTGTACGGGCCTTTACTCTAACCTGGGGTCATCTGCCTTCTGCACCTTTATGTCTGGGGGCCACAACCTGGTAAATCCTCAGTAAAGCCCATCATCTCTTGAAAGGTGCTTTGGTGCATATCTGGTGTTGCCTACTTAGATTCTGCACCTCTGCCATTTTAAAGGCTCGCAATCTCTTTAACAATCAGATAGAACAGAGGGTCTACTATACATTATTGCTGTGTATGGCTGGCCTTAGCCAAATCCTCCTATTTCACAACTCCCAGAAACAGAAGCAAAGAGTGGTGGGTTTCAGTAACAGAGGCCGAGCTTTTAATCCAGAAAGCAATGGGCAGGAATAGGTGTGGCCAGGTGCTGATGGACAAGCTACGTGCTTGTCAAACAATAGGGTAGGAGGCTTGGCGCACGATGGTAGCAGACCCTGAAGTAAGGTGCAGCTGGCCTTGTTGGTATATTACAGGGTTTTGTAGTATAGGTGTGGTTTGTGCTCTGGATGGAGCCTCTGGGTTTAAAGTATTAGGGTAATGCCTCTTAACAGTCTCTTAATCAGTCTCTTAACCACTTTAATACCGCTCACGGTAATACTACTGCGGCAGAGCGGCACGATACCGCTCAGCCACGTAGTATTAACGTGATGCGCGATCACGGCTCCAGAGCGCGCTCCCGCGCGCCGCGGGTCCCGATCCCGATGTCATTCGGTAGGGAACCGATCAGTCATCAGATACTGACCAATGATTTTTGGTCAGTGTCTGTAGACCGGTCCCCACCAATGGCAATCTGTCCCCTGTCTGTGTAATGTAAACACAGACAGGGGAAGTGATGTCACTGTCCTTCCTGGAGTCCTTTCGGTTCCAGGAGAGAGACAGAGACACACCAAAAACGTGAGTTCCACCAAGCAGCACACTGACACACCTCACATAGGTACATTTAACCCCTTCATCACCTCTGATCACCCCCTGATCACCCCCAAAACCCCTCACAGTGAACACTATATACAGTGGTATACAGATATTTTACTGATCACTGTATAAGTGTCACTTGTGAGCGTAGTTTGCGCCTGCGTTAGGCCCAAATAGGGTTAGGGTACCCGCCACCTATCCCCTAATAAAGTTTTTACCCCTTGATCAGCCCCAGTTAACCCCTTCACTACCTATTACTCTGTGCACTAAATACAGTATATAGGTAAATACTGATCACTGTATTTAGTGTCACTAGTGACCCTAATTTGCGCTTGCGCTAAGCCCATATAGGGTTAGGGCACCCGCCACCTATTCCCTAATAAACTTTTAACCGCTTGATCTTCCCCAGTTAACCCCTTCACTCCATATAAATCAGTGCACTAATATATACAGTATATCAGATAACTACTGATCACTGTATTTAGTGTCACTGGTGACCCTAATTTGCGCTTGCGCTAGGCCCGAATAGGTTTAGGCCACCCGCCATCTATCCTCTATAAAGGTTTAACCCCTTGATCTCCCCCAGTTTAACCCCTTCACTTCCCTGTCACAGTGTTCACTATATACAGTGATTACCGATCACTGTATTAGCGTCACGGGTGACACAACTTAGGCTAGCTAGTTAGCGTCAGGGTCCCACTACACCACCGTTACTTAGCGTCAGTTAGAGTCAAGTACACTAACACACACACACCACCGTTACTAGTATAGTGTTTGAACAGATCAATATCTGATCTGATCAGAACTATACTAGCGTCCTCATAATTTAGTGTTCCCCAAACGCAGTGTTTGCACAATCAGCACTGATTCCTGCTAGCACCTGCGTTTAGCCCCCCTGCCCAGCCCACCTTACCCAGGCAAGTGTAGTAATCAATAGATTACTGACACTTCCAAAAAACACAAATCACACAAAACCGCTGCGTTAGCAGAGTCAGGCCTGATCTCTGTTAGCACTAGCAGTTTTTCTTTGTAGCGACCAAATAGTCCTCGACAACCAGGTGCTTTTATTACCTAGTAGTCGCATCACTGTACGAGCAAATTTAGCTACCAAAATGACAAAACGTTCGCTCAGTGATGATGCTATATACAGTATAATGGCCATGTCAAGTGAGAGCGATGGGGAAGCCTCACTGTCAGAATCAGGGTCAATATACGAACCAGATGACAGCAGCGGCTCCCTGACAGATAGCTCCGACAGAGGGGTCCCTGCTAGGGTCAGGCGTACCCGACCCCATTCTGGAGTTGTTGACTTGCAAGAACTGGAGGTTTCTGGTATGCAGCAGAGTGCCAGTACTAGTGCCGCTCACACTTCTCGTGAACTGGCAAGCACGAGCGGCCTAGTACACCCTGGACCTTCAACCAGCACTGCAGTATCACCTGGTGACGTGGCGAGTCACCTGAGTGCAGTTGAAGCTGGTGCGGTGGCTAGCACGAGTAGTGGCCCGCAGCCACCGCGTATCCGAAGACAGGCCCGTAGAGCCCATAGTGTCCTCCCTGAAGCGCTGGCATATCCTAATTGGCAGCCCACAGATTCCACAGCGCCAGTACTTCCCCCATTCACCGCCCAACCCGGAATCCAAGTGGAAACAGCTGGTTTTAATCCCATAAACTTTTTTGAGCTGTTTTTCACTGAAGATCTTTTCAGATCTATTGTGGACCAATCAAATTTGTACACTCAACAATTCATCGCCGCCAACCCAAATTCACCCCTTGCCAGACCATTCGCCTGGAATCCTATTACGATTCAGGAGTTTAAAACCTTTCTGGGCCTTTCCTTCAACACGGGCATTACAAGAAAGAATGAATTGCGGTTATATTGGTCCACTGACCCAATTCATCAAATGTACGTGTTCTCTGCTGCTATGTCCAGGGCTCGATACCAACAAATATTTCGGTTCATGCATTTCAACGACAATGAACTCTGTCGTCCTCGGGGAGACCCTGAATATGATCGGCTCCACAAAATTCGGCCCCTCATAGACCACTTCAATCAGCGGTTCGCAGCCTTGTTTACCCCCCAACAAGATGTCTGCGTTGACGAGTCCCTGATTAAGTTTACTGGTCGCCTTGCTATCAAACAGTACCTCCCCAGCAAGCGTGCCAGATACGGGGTCAAGTTGTATAAGCTTTGTGACAGGGCCACAGGCTATACAGTTAATTTCCGTGTCTATGAGGGAAAAGATAGCACTGTGGAGCCCCCCGACTGCCCAGGCTACATAGGGAGCAGCGGCAAGATAGTTTGGGACTTGGTGTCACCCTTATTCGGAAAGGGGTACCACTTGTACGTGGACAATTTCTATTCAAGCGTGCCACTTTTTAGACACCTCTATCAATTGCAAATTGGCGCTTGTGGCACCGTGCGATCTAATCGCCGGGGCTTCCCCCAGCGGCTAGTGAATGCCCCACTGAGCTCGGGGGAGAGAGCCTGCTTGAGGTGCGAGGAATTGCTTGCAGTGAAGTGGAGGGACAAACGAAACGTTTACGTGCTGTCCTCCATTCACCCAGACACGGCAGTCCAAATTACTACGGTCACCGGTGTTGTTGAGAAACCCCTCTGTGTCCACGACTATAACCGTAAAATGGGAGGGGTGGACTTCAACGACCAGATGATGGGACCGTACTTAATTGCCCGTAAGGCCAGACGCTGGTACAAAAAAGTGTCTGTATACCTATTTCAATTGGCTGTTTACAACGCTTTTGTCTTATACAAAGCTTCTGCTGGAACATTATCCTTCTTTCAATTCCAAGAAGAGATAATCAGAGCCCTTGTGTATTCAGCTGGTGCTCCTGCCCAACTTCCCCAACCAGATGCAGTGAGGCGGCTGCATGAGAGGCATTTTCCGCAATACCTCCCGAGTACCGATACCAAACGATACCCCCAAAAAAGATGCCGTGTCTGCAGCAAGCGCGGATTTAGGCGTGACACCCGGAATTATTGTCCCGACTGTCCTGACCGACCTGGTCTTTGCCACGGTGACTGTTTCCGTCGCTACCACACACTAGTGGATTATTAGCATAGGGTACAGCACGGCACAGTTTAGGGCACATTTACACAGGGTCTCAAAAGATGTTCGATGGCTATCGTCATTTTGAGAGACCCGAACCTGGAACCTGGAACTCGACGTTTGAAGAAAAAAAAAAAAATACATAAAAGCCAAAAATAGTTGTCGTCTCAGTCATTTTTTATGTTCTTCTACACTTCCTATGTACTTTTAATGTACTTTGTTTGTTTTTCATTCTTTTGTGACCTGTTTCTCTTGCAGGTACTCGTCGGCTACCACGCATTGATTTCATATATTCTGACACAAACAGTGTTTGCGCTCAGCATACATGGATACCTTTGCTGATAGCAGCTGTGGTGATTTTCTGATTTCAGCACTGCAGTTAAAATCCTATTTTGGTATACGTGGATAGCGCCGTGTATACCCATCATTAAATTCAGTGGGTGGTTGTTTGGGCGGTTAATGATGAGAATCCAAAAACTTTTGTTGTGTCAGTCATTTTATATGTCCTACTCTTCCTAATGTACTTTTTTTTAATGTACTTTGTTTGTTTTTTCATTCTTTTGTGACCTGTTTCTCTTGCAGGTACTCGTCGGCTACCATGCATTGATTTTATATATTCTGACACAAACAGCGTTTGCGCTCAGCATATATGGATACCTTTGCTGATAGCAGCTGTGGTGATTTTCTGATTTCAGCACTGCAGTTAAAATCCTATTTTGGTATACGTGGATAGTGTCGTGTATACCCATCATTAAATTCAGTGGGTGGTTGTTTGGGCGGTTAATGATGAGTAATACTACGCATTATTCCTGTGCTGATTTCTGATAGGTTCTCTTTTTTTTCGTTCAGCCCACAGGCTGCATGAAAAAAAAAAAACCTATATGCCAAACAAAGACCAGCAATGTACTGGTACGTTGCTGGACTTTGAGTGGTTATACCAGGATGATGCCTGCAGATTTAGGCATCATCTTGGTATCGTTTTTTACAGCAAGCGGTCGGCTTACATGTAAAAGCAATCCTAGCGGATAATTGGCCGCTAGACTGCTTTTACATGCAGTGGGAGGGGACTCCCCCCCCCCCTCCTGCCGCCTTCCGCTGCCTTCCACGGTTTTTCTCGGGCTCTCCTGTCCCACCGGTTAACCCGAGAGTGCAGCCGGTGGTTCAATTATCTAACCATAGAGCTGATTGGAGATGAGAATGGCTCCAATCATCTCTATGGCCTAAGATGCCGGAGGCTACGAGCATTTCATAACTTCTGTTTCGCCAGAAATAAACAGCGCCATTGGGAAATTGGGAAAGTATTTTATCACACCAATTTTGGTATGGTCAGATGCGTTAAGGTCAGAGGAAAGATCTAGAGTATAAAAGACCCCAATTTTTTTTAAAAAGAGTACCTGTCACTACAGATTGCTATCATAGAGGAAATTTAAATTCACCGTGATAACAATAAAAATGATTAAAGAAAAAAAAATGAAAGAAAAGGTGTCAAAATAACATAAGAAAGCAAATTAAAAAAAAAAAAAAATCAAGCCCCCCTGTCCCCCCGTGCTTGCGCGCAAATGCGCGCACAAGCGTTGGTCTAGTGTCATATGTAAACCGCAATTTCAGCATGCATGTGAGGTATCGCCGTGAACGCCAGGTCGAGGGCAGTAATTGTTGTGGTAGACCTCCTCTGTAAGTCCAAAGTGGTAACCTGTAAAGACTTTTAAAGGCTTTTAAAACCGTACGTAGTTTGTTGCCGCGGCACGGGCGTGCGCAATTTTTAAAGCATGTCATGTTAGGTGTCTATGAACTCGGCATAAGATCATCTTTTAAATTTTACCAAACAATTTGGAATTATATAGTGTATTTCTGCATTAAAAATAAAAAAAGTGTTTTTTTACGCAAAAATTGCGTTTGGAAAATGTGTGCGCAAATACCATGTAACAAAAAAAATTGCAACATCCACCATTTTGTTCTGTAGGGCCTCTGCTTTAAAAAAATATATAATGTTTGGGGGTTCAAAGTAATTTTCTTGTGAAAAAAAAATATTTTTTCATGTAAACAAAAACTCACAGAAAAGGCTTGGTTTTCAAGTGGTTAGAAGAGTGGGTGATGTGTTGCTAAAATTGAGCATAAAATGCCAGGACTGTTCAAACACCCCCCAAATTACCCCTTTTTGGAAAGTAGACACCCAAAGCTATTTGCTGAGAGGCATATTGAGTCCATGGAGTATTTTATATTTTGCCCTAAGTTTCAGGAAAATGACAATTTGTTTTTTTTTTTTTTTTTTTTTACACAAAGTTGTCACTAAATAATATATTGCTCACGCATGCCATGGGTATATGTGAAATGACACCCCAAAATACATTCTGCTGCTTCTCCGGAGTACAGGGATACCCCATGTGTGAGACTTTTTGTCAGTCTAGCCGCATACAGGACCCGGAAAACCAATCCGCACCTTCTGGCTTTCTAAGGGCGTAAATTGTTGATCTCACTCCTTACTACCTATCACACTTTTGAAGGCCATGAAATGCCAAAATGGCACAAAACCCCCCCAAATGACCCCATTTTGCAAAGTAGACACTCCAAGCTATTAGATGAGAGGCATGATGAGTCCATGGAATATGTTATATTTTGCCACAAGTTTCAGGAAAATTATTATTTTTTTTTTTTTTTTTTTTTTTACACAAAGTTGTCAGTAAATGATATAATGCTCACACAAGCCATGGGTATATGTGAAATGACACCCCAAAATACATTCTGCTGCTTCTCCTGAGTACAAGGATACCCCATGTGTGAGACTTTTTTGCAGTCTAGCCGCGTACAGGACCCGGAAAACCACTCCCCACCTTCAGGCTTTCTAAGGGCGTAAATTGTTGATCTCACTCCTTACTACCTATCACACTTTTGAAGGCCATGAAATGCCAAAATGGCACAAAACCCCCCCAAATGACCCCATTTTGCAAAGTAGACACTCCAAGCTATTAGATGAGAGGCATGATGAGTCCATGGAATATTTTATATTTTGCCACAAGTTTCAGGAAAATTATTATTTTTTTTTTTTTTTTTTTTTTTTACACAAAGTTGTCAGTAAATGATATAATGCTCACACATGCCATGGGTATATGTGAAATGACACCCCAAAATACATTCTGCTGCTTCTCCTGAGTACAAGGATACCCCATGTGTGAGACTTTTTTGCAGTCTAGCCGCGTACAGGACCCGGAAAACCACTCCCCACCTTCAGGCTTTCTAAGGGCGTAAATTGTTGATCTCACTCCTTACTACCTATCACACTTTTGAAGGCCATGAAACGCCAAGATGGCACAAAACCCCCCAAAATGACCTCATTTTGCAAAGTAGACACTCTAATCTATTTGCTGAGAGGCATGGTGAGTATTTTGCATCTCTCATTTTTTTTGGAAAATGAAGAAAAAACAGGAAAATGCATTTTTTTTCCTCTTTTTTCAAATTCCAAAACTTTGTGACAAAAAGTGAGATCTGCAAAACACCCAACATGCCTCTCTACAAATAGCTTAGGGTGTCTACTTTCCGAAAAGGGGTCATTTGGAGGGGGGTTGTGCTGTCTTGGCATTTCATGGCCTCCGAAACTGTGATAGGTAGTCAGGAGTGAAATCAACAATTTACGCCCTTGGAAAGCCTGAAAGTGGGGGTTGGCTTTCGAGGACCTGTACTCGGCTAGACTGCAAAAAAGTCTCACACATGTGGTATCCCTGTACTCAGGAGAAGCAGCAGAATGTATTTTGGGGTGTCATTTCACATATACCCATGGCATGTGTGAGCAATATATCATTTAGTGACAACTTTGTGTAAAAAAACAAAAAAAAAAATAATAATAATATATTTCCCGGAACTTGTGGCAAAATATAAAATATTCCATGGACTCACCATGCCTCTCAGCAAATAGCTTGGGGTGTCTACTTTGCAAAATGGGGTCATTTGGGGGGGTTTTGTGCTATGTTGAAATTTCAGGGCCTCCGAAACTGTGATGGGTAGTCAGGAGTGAAATCAACAATTTACGCCATTAGAAAACCTAAAGATGGAGATTCATTTTCGGGGTCCCGTACACAGCTAGGCTCCCAAAAAGTCTCACACATGGGGTATCCCCATACTGAGGAGAAGCGGCAGAATGTATTTTGGGGTGTCATTCCACATATACCCATGTCATGTGTGAGAAATTTATCTTTTAGTGACAACTTTGTGTTAAAAAAAAAAAAAAAAAAAAATTGTAATTTTCCCAAAACTTGTGGCAAAATATAAAATATTCCATGGACTCACCATGCCTCTCAGCAAATAGCTTGGGGTGTCTACTTTGCAAAATGGGGTCATTTGGGGGGTTTTGTGCTATCTTGAAATTTCAGGGCCTCCGAAACTGTGATGGGTAGTGAGGAGTAAAATCAGCAATTTACGCCATTAGAAAACCTAAAGATGGAGATTGATTTTCGGGGTCCCGTACACAGCTAGGCTCCCAAAAAGTCTCACATATGTGGTATCCCTGTACTCAGGAGAAGCAGCAGAATATATTTTGGGGTGTAATTACACATATACCCATGGCATGTGTGAGAAATTTATCTTTTAGTGACAACTTTGTGTTAAAAAAAAAAATTTTTTTTTTTTTATTCATTTTTCAAACACCTGTGACAAAAAAATTAAATATTCAATGAGCTCAACATGCATCTCAGAACATTCCTTAGGATGTCTACTTTCCAAAAAGTGGTAATTTGGGGGGGTCTTGTACTGCCCTGCCATTTTAGCACTTCATGAATTGAGATAGGCAGTCAGAAATTAAAGCTGCGTAAAATTTCAGTATTTACACCATAGTTTGTAGACGCTATAACTTTTGCGCAAACCAATAAAAATACGCTCATTGAATTTTTTTTTGTCAAAGACATGTAGCTAAATATATTTTGGCCAAAAAATATGACATAAATTGAGTATATTGGATATTTTTTAAAAGACAAAGTTGAAAATTTCATTTTTTTGCAAAATTTTCGCTCTTTTTTTATTAATATCGCAAAAAATAAAAAGCGCAGAGGTGATCAAATACCACCAAAAGAAAGCTCTGTTTGTGGGAAAAAAAGGACGTAAATTTTGTTTGGGTACCACATTGCATGACCGCACAATTGTCAGTTAAAGTCGCACAGTGCCGAAGCACAAAAAGTGGTCTGGACGTAAGACAGCAAAATCCTCCGGTTGTAAAGTGGTTAATTAGGTTGCTAGACTGTGTTACAGTATATATCAGCAGCAGTGTAGGCAGCCAGTGTAAAAGAGCTAGAAGAGATCTTTGCAAAGAAGACTACGTCCACCACAGTGACATCTTGAGAAAAACTTTTTTAGATAAAGGGTACCCTGATCAATTGATGGAAGATGCCTTTATGCGCCTACTTGGATCCACCCAACAATACTCAGACTATCTGCACTATGAACATGGGCCCACCACCTATCAGACTCACCACCAGGTTTCATAACCAATTCAGACAAATAGAACACTTTTTAAAAAAAACTTTAGCCCATCCTATTGGAGGACCCACATCTCAAGACCTCCCTGATGGACAGACCAAAAGTCTCAAAAAAGAAAGAAAGTCAAGAGCAAAATCACCCCTAGTAAATTTACAAATAAAGGTCCCCATCGCAACCAAACCCTGACCTTTTTTGCTCTTAGAGGGATGTACCAATGTCAGAAGTTGAAATGCCTTACCTGCAAACATGTACGACATGGACAAAAAGGCTTTGTCCACAAAGGCAAAACCTATACCCTCCCCAACTTCTTAAACTGTTTGACTGAATTTTTAGTTTACTGCCTATTGTGCACATGTGGGTTACTATATGTGTGACGCACCATACGCACACTGAGAAAGAGGTACGGGGAGCACCGCAGGCTTGTGGAAGAAGGGTCTGATAAACACAACTTCCCTCAATACTTCACTGAATGTCATGACCAATCATGTGAAGGTAAATTTGTTTGGATCCTGGAAGTCATGCCTCGCACCCTCCTTGCAGTAGTACCCATCAAGCGTCTCTGCGAAAAGGAAAACATCTTGGATTTATTCTTTAGATACCCTTGTGCCAGGGGGGCTAACTGAAGAAATTGAGGTGCACACTATAGTATGGTTGGTCCCCATCACACTATATCATACTACCATCCCCCAATCGGGTCCATAATTCAAACTTGTTAAAATGATTTGTCGTATACTGTTATTCTTTGTCCCTATGTCCACTTTATACTAACCTGTCATTAATTCATTCATCCAATACAGGACCCTTAACCACTTTAAGACCGGAAGATTTTACCCCCTTCCTGACCAGGCCCTATTTTGCGATTTGTCACTGCATTACTTTAACGGACAATTGCGCGGTCGTGCAACACTGTATCCAAATGAAATTTACGAACTTTTTTCCCCACAAATAGAGCTTTTTTTTATGGTATTTGATCACCTGTGCAATTTTTATTTTTTTTGCGCTATAAACAGAGCGACAATTTTGAAAAAAAAAAAAAAATATTTTTCACATTCTGCTATATAACATTCCCAAAAAAAATGTAAAATCTAAATTTTTTAACATTTTAGGCCAATTTGTTTTCTGCTAAAAACTTTTGGTTAAAAAAAATCACAATAACCATATTTTGATCGGTTTGCGCAAAAGTAATCGCGTTTACTAACCACGAGAAAGATTTATGTCTTTTTTACTGTTTTTTTGTTTTTTTACTAGTAATGGCAGCGATCTGTAATTTTTTGTGGGACTGCGACATTGCGGTGGACAGATCGGACCCCTAACTGACATTTTTGACACTTTTGGGGGGACCAGTGACATTACTACAGTAATCAGTACTAACAATAGGCACTGTTCCTGTAATAATGACACTGGCAGGGAAGGGGTTAACACTGTTGGTGATCAAGGGGTTAAATGTATGCCTCATGCTTGGGGAGGTGGGGGTTCTGTGACACAGACAGAGATCGCAGGTTCAGCTATGCTGAATCCTGTGATCTCCTCCTGTCTGTCACTGAGACGATCCGCCTGCTTTTCTTACATAAGCAGTCGGGTCTTCTCATTGATTCCATGACGATCGGGGAAGGGAGGCGGCAATCGCCACCTCTCTTCCCCCGGCCCAACTCCTGCTGTGTCTAAACACAGCAGGAGCGAGCCTCCGGGGAATCACATGAATTCCAGCGACGTAGGACTATGTTGCTGGACCAAGGAGAGCCGTACTGCCGCAGTAGGATTAATGTAAACAGTCGGCTAGTGGTTAAGGTCTGATACAGTGTATTCTGTTACGTAATTTAACAATCAAAAATCCTTCAAAATATTTTTGGAATGTGTATTTTTGTTCTAGAATCAGCCTTTTTAAGTCAAATAAATACATTTAAGTCACTATATATGTAATATTATGAGAATACATATTTTTTATTGTTTATTATTTTCCTGATGCCTTTATAACAGAATAAGACATTTTTGTGTTACTGCTACAGCTACACAAGTATTATTTTTATATGTGTGAAATTATGGATTTATCTTCTTTATCTTCGTATATATGTGGGTTGATTCATGCAGTTGTTAGGTTTTTATGATACCTATGTAACTTCAATTTTATCTCTTTTCAGTATATGATACAGACGACATTGCCTGAGGAAATAGAAAGAGAATGCTGGAAGATTAAAGCACAGAAAAGGAAAAACAGAAAATGAGAAAGGTCAGTGGTGAACAGTATTGGTTACCTTCCATTTGAATTTTCTTTTGTCAGAAAAATACAGAAGCATTCCTACATACACGTTAGGAGGGGAACCCTTGGGGGAATCAAAAATGGAGAAAGATCTGGGAGTCTTGGTTGATGATAGACTAGGCAACAGCATGCAATGTCAGGCGGCAGCTGCCAAAGCTAGCAGAATATTAGCATGCATAAAGAAAGGGATGTATTCCAGAGATAAGACTATAATCCTTCCACTTTATAAAACTCTGGTCCGACCGCATCTGGAGTATTCTGTCCAGTTCTGGTCGCCAGTCCTCAAGAGGGATGTGTTGGAGCTGGAGAGAGTCCAGAGAAGGGCAACTAAACTAATTAGGGGATTGGAGGACCTTGATTATGAAGAGCGTCTGCAATCGCTTGATTTATTCTCCCTGGAGAAGAGACGCCTGAGGGGGGACATGATAGCAATTTTTAAATATCTCAATGGGGATCTCAGCTTAGAAAAAAAGCTGTTTAGTCGAAGGGATTGCATGAGGACTCGGGGGCATACAATGCGATTAGAGGAGAAGCGTTTTAACCTCAGGCAACGTGGGGGGGTTCTTTACTGTTAGGGCTACAAGATTGTGGAATTCTCTACCACAAGAGGTGGTTTCTGCGGGTAGTATGGTGGCTTTCAAAAGACTATTGGACGTGCATCTCAAGGATCAGAACATTCAGGGGTATGAGAGATTATTACAGCCACACACACCTACACAGGTTGAACTGGATGGACTATTGTCTTTATTCAACCTCACCTACCTACTATGTAAGTATAGATGCCATTGTAGCACCCTCCTAGGTAGGTGCTAGGTAAAACATATCTGTGACCCTGTTCTGCTTATTAGGAGGGTCTGATCTACTAGTTTAGCCAGTCACATGTTTCTAAGTATGATTCACTGGGGCTGAGGGAGTGTCCCCACTGCAGCCAATGAGGGATACAATCAATATTACCTCCACATCATATTTCAGTCATCATCTCTCAATATGTGCAGGAATATAGTTGCGTGTACACATAAATAACTTTTATCTAGCTTTTTATTTATTATTTTTTTTATCATAATATTTTTTCCCATTATTTATTTGCAGCCCTCCAATTGTACTTTGCTGCCCTTAATGTATGTAGTTGCCTCTGAGTGTCATTTTTAACAACTCCCCTATGATAATACCGCCCATCACAACACAAAACATATATTTTTACATTGTCCAAGTGTTCCTATTCAGCGCACTGTTTACAAGTTAGCTAGAGTGCCTCCTTAAGGTGGTTGTATGTCTGGACATAGTCTCCTGAGACCCCACATACATAAACCATTCCCAAGATGGCCCCTAGAAGAAGGAGTGCATGCTCCAAATACAAAGCCACCTTCTCCGCTCCAGACCCGAAAGCTACATCACCCTCTGAGCTTCCAGCGATCTTCATACCGACACTGAGCAGTCAGTGCGGGACATTACTTGCATCAGCCGCTGGCCGGATACATTAGAGACACACATACAGCCGGGCCTTCCTTGGGCATTACAAACACTGTTTTTTCTTTCCCTTGTGAGTACCTGTTTTTACCTTTATTAAACTGTATCCATACTACTGCACTTAGAGGCGCTGCGTTTTTTTTCTCCTTTTGTATACATGCTTGTCAAGCAGCAGTGTCAATTCTGATTTCAACGTTACCTAAAAAATATCTCCACATTACAATGTGTTGCAAGCAGGCACTGCTTACCTGATTTTTAAATTCAGTAGCAGTGCGGCATCATTGTCACCCCAGCACAGGAAGCATTAGGTGGACTTCACTGACAGGCTCAACAGGTATTTGTGAGACTTTAAGGCTGATTTACTAAAACTGGAGCACTCAGAATCTGGTGCAGCTGTGCATAATATCCAATTAGCTTCCAACTTTAGCGTGTTCAATTAGGCTTTGAAAATAAAACACGGAAGCTGATTGGCTTCTTTGCACTCTCCAGCATTAGTAAATCTCCCCCACAGTCTCACAAAGGAAGATGTACTTCGCATGGCAATATTCCCCAGAATTTGATAAACATGCAGAAAAAAACATTTTTATTTGCACATGATTGGAAAATTTCCTTGCAAAGTGCAACCTCCCTTTCAAAGGGAACAAGCTTTTTGTAAATCATTTCCATTCTGTTGAAAGACGATTCAAAGCAGATCTTCAAATGACCAGTGCAAGGATGGTTCCCTAGAAAGAAGCAACTGTAAGGATGAGCATTCAGTGGAGAGGGAGGGGCTAATGAGGGGGTTAATACATTATGGATATTAATGTCTCGTTGAAAATCAGACAATTATCTGATATCCTGGTATGTGAATACAACTACCCTAAATTCTAGCAGAACCAAAATGACATTTTTTTTTAAACTTGCAACTTGTACTGTACATAAAATTTGCATAACAATGGTGTAGCACTACTCCCATGGGAGCTGCTGTGTGTGGGTTCCCCTGGGTTACCATTAGCAACAGTAGACCATTCTGACATGTTTCCAAGTGTTTTACCTCAGACAAGGACCAGTCCAGTTTCTTTGGTTTTTGTGTTTTTATTTGTAACTTGGATAGGAGAATTGATGAGTGGGATACTCCAATAACCGAACTATGCACAAAAAGGCAGGGACTGTACAAAAAATGCTGACCAACGCTGGTTAACGCTGACTGATGCTGGTTAACGCTGTTTGAGCTAGCCACAGGTAGGCCCCTTACTGTATTTCACCTTTGACTGTGAAAGAGTCATATTAGCTTCCTAAGGCACTCCTTTCCTGAGGTAGCTGTCCCTTATGCACTGCTGAGCAACTTCAGGGCCCTTCCCGGCGCCCCCTTTAACCCCTAATCTTCAGAGCTTTACAACTTGGCACCCCCTTTACTGTAACACTGTGGGTTAGCTGGCTCCTTGATCATTTTGACCTCTCTGGAGTGGTCCCCTCTCTTAGGCAGACCCCTGGGCAGATGCTTAAGTACTCACGCTACAGTTTTTCCAGAAGAATCCTGCACAGCAGCTCCACTTGGTCAGCACACACTGGATCCTCTGCAGCACAGCTCAACCCCTGGTCCCTAGGCCGACTGCCTGGACCACCTTCATCAGCAACAGGAGGAAAGACAGCCATCACCCTCCTCCTGGGACCTGGCTTCCCGCCCAAAGACACCCTGTCACATGCCCCCCTCCTATTTATGCCCAATCCCAGGATGCATTGCAGGAATGCCCTCCCACTGGAACTGACATAAAACAGAGTCTGCCAACTATATTCCTGCACATAGAGAGATGATGACTGAAATATGATGTGGAGGTAATATTGATTGTATCCCTCATTGGCTGCAGTGGGGACACTCCCTCGGACCCAGTGAATCATACTTAGAAACATGTGACAGGCTAAACTAGTAGATCAGACCCTCCTTATAAGCAGAACAGAGTCACAGATATGTTTTACCTAGCACCTACCTAGGAGGGTGCTACAATGGCATCTATAATACAGTACATTTTAATAACCTATTTATATGTAGGAATGCTTCTGTATTTTTCTGACAATAGAAAATTCAAATGGAATGTAACCAATACTGTTCACCACTGACCTTTCTCATTTTCTGTTTTTCCTTTTCTGTGCTTTAATCTTCCAGCATTCTCTTTCTATTTCCTCAGGCAATGTCGTCTGTATCATATACTGAAAAGAGATAAAATTGAAGTTACATAGGTATCATAAAAACCTAACAACTGCATGAATCAACCCACATATACAAAGAAAAAGAAGATAAATCCATAATTTCACACATATAAAAATAATACTTGTTTAGCTGTAGCAGTAACACAAAAATGTCTTATTCTGTTATAAAGGCATCAGAAAAATAATAAACAATAAAATATATATATTCTCATAATATTACATATATAGTGACTTAAATTGATTTATTTGACTTAAAAAGGCTGATTCTAGAAAACAAAATACACATTCCAAAAATATTTTGAAGGATTTTTGATTGTTTAAATTATGTAACCGAATACACTGTAAAATAAAATTTGAATTAATTGAGTGCAGGGCAATGTACTGTAGCTGTTACATAACATATTTTAGACATTGTGCAGCTATCTGAAAAGCACATATTTTTAAACCCTCCATATTTGTTACCACATTCGCGCATTTTGCCTATCCTTTTGTTACTGTATATAAAGAGAAGAATGGTGTTTGAGCTTTCTCCTCAGTTCCAGGTTTAAAAATCAGAATGCATTTTCATGAGAAAAATATAGGTTATACAGTAGATTAACAAATGCTTGTTTAGTTTAAAATCCATCTATCATAGTAATGGCTTTGTCACACAGTGTGATACTTATATTCCCTACACATGCACATGTAATACTCTCTATGTGCGCTGTTTATCTCTCTAATCAATTCCCTGCAACTGTGCAGTAGAAATCTATCACATACTTGGTGGAGACTTGAGTTTTGTGGGGACCTATCTTGCACCTCCTGCCCTACAGTCCTGAAGGTGGAGACAGAGAGTATGAAGGCATGGAGTGGCACAAGTAGCTAGCTGATGATGTCTGCACTGTAAGAAGGTGGAATTGGCAGTCACAATCCTCAGGGCAATATGCGGAAGCAGCTTGGCACCAGAGCAGAAAGTAGTGGAGGAAGCTAGGAAGCAGGCAGAAGTCAACCACAGCTGGGCAGTGTGGGACCAAATCGGCAGGCAGGGTAAGCCCAGGAAGCAGGCCAAGGTTGGTAACAGCCCGACAAAGCAGTAAAGAATTTGCAGACAAGACAAGTCCAGGAAGAAAGCCAAAGTCGGCAGATCAGGTCTCAGGAAACACAGGAACAAGCAGAACACCCATTTTGCTAATTGGTACGTGCAAGTGCGCTGGTCAAATCAGTACAATATGTCTGATATTGCACAAGCATAACTATAGGTCCACACTAGTTTTCTAATCCTGGGAATCTGGTTTGCCTTACAAAATCACTACGTGCTTTTGCATGTGCATTATTGAACATTAGGAGCATGGAATGTTTTACTCCTACACTCTTGTAGGACTGCCTGCAATAAGGTGGAGAAATCCCACACATCTGTAGTAGTAGCCAACCTCTACTTCCACTACCACACATGCATAGAATCTCTCTAGCACGTTTCTGACATTACAATATGGTGGTGATGTCTTCTAATGTTTATGGTGGTGATTGGAATATGGAGAGATGGAGGCAAAAATGGAACTAAAGAGAAAGGAATAAGGCAACAGAGACAACCTCCGAGAAAATAGAGGGAATTAGAGTGCAGGGAGTAGAATGAAAAAGATATACAGACACTGGAACAGCACAGACAGAGAAATCCAGTTATAAAGAGGAAAACAAAAGAGGATAGAGAAGAAGGCAAGAAGATGAAGAGAGAAAGGGGAGACAATAGTACAAAAGGGGAGGCAACAGTAGAGTAAGTGGAAGAAAGGAGTAAAGTGAAAGACAAAGACAAAAACTGCACTAGAAAACCGATACTCCTACATACTTTCATGACTGCTCCTTCTCTCCTCCTTCACAACCATATCTTTTTTACCTCTCTCATCATACTCTTGCATCCCCCCACTCCATGCCTTCTGCCACCCCCCCCCCCCTCCAGCTGCCACTTCATGCCCACGGAAAGCACTCTCCCTTAGATTTAATATCCCTGAACCTCATCCTCCCCTTCTCTTACCATATTGCCTGCACCCCTCCTCCCTTATGTTCTCACTATCCCAAACTTTTCTTTTCTGTTAAAGTCACACTTATGCTAGTCTTTGCTGTTAGACTACGGTGAATACAAATGCAATTTCAGGTAAATTAGGGACAGAAGAATCTTCCCAAAAAAATAAGGGTTTGCTATGTTCTATATGTATGTATTCACCCTTATCTAATCATCTTCTGTCTTTTTTTTTCACTATTTTTAAAAAAACAAGGAAATAACTTTCCATCTCTGGGCAAAACACCCTCTCTTCTCACCTCTCTCTTCCATCCCCTTTCTTAAGCAGGGGTATGCACGTTGTATTACGATTAGAGGTACCTATAAAATGGGCAATTCTTTGTGTGTATTCTGCACCAATATGTCATACATTCAAAATCAGTTGAGAGACATCATTGTAACTAAACCTAATAGATTAATTATTGCTCTGATTTCTGTAACATGTAAAGTGCCTTATTGTGTCTTTCATTGATTGTGATTGTAGTGAAAATATGTATAATAAAAGTACTCTGAAGACACTATTATTATATTTAGAACTGTAAGATGTACTTTATTTTTGAAGAGACAATAAAGCCCATTTAGGTCCTGGAGCTATATCTTTGTCCAAATCTTTGTCCACCCCTAAAAATCCGTAGCTATGTAAAATTATATTTTGAAGACATGCGAGGTGGTAGTGCCAACATTTCACGTTTTCTATTTCTAGCAGCATGTTACAGATTTAGGAAGCAATAAACACTAGATATAAAACATCTGTCCTAATTTAGTACCCGTTTAATGAAAAAACTCTGTTTTTGAAACTGCACACTAGAGCATCTGAGCAAAAAAGCAAAATTGTCTACAAAAAAAATGGATTTTGTCTGATGAATTTGGTGGATGAATATACAATAACAAAAAAAGAGGAGAGATGGCAGCCTTGCCTAACCCAGGAAAACACCTCCCTAGCCTGCTTATACATTGTACAATATTGCCTAGGTAAGTGATTGTTTTAAGAAAGAAGTCTCTTCTGGAAACTTTGCCACCTATATTTAACACATGGCTAAAACTCACTTATTAATCTACTTGCACATAAGGGGAATTCTGTACTCCTTACCCCTTATAAAAGCCCAAAACAAAATGAAAGTGAGGCAGACTCCATGAAGTTTTTTGATAATTGTACATTTTTACTGTGTCTACATCTAGACATAAAGACTTTATATTTTCTTAATATTTAAGCTGGTTGGATATTAAAATGATGTTTGTAACCCTCTCATCACCAGCAGGCAACCCCCAAAAATAAAGCTAAGAAGTCAGGTGTGATAATCTTGTGTAAACTGTGATTTCATCTTACAAGTCACCGTTACATATTCAGGTAGCCACGGTTATAATAGATAACTTGATACAATATTAGCAGTGATTACACCATCCATGGTGCTTACTGTGTATTGGGGGTTCTGTTGCAAATATGACTAGCTGAAAAGCAAAGAAGAATACATGTCCTCAACACTATACAGAAGATATTCACTCAGAGGACCTCTGGCTAGAGACTCAGCAGGGGATTGGACTTCCTTAAAATTGGCCCTCATGCTGTTGTCCTAATGGGATGCTATGCTAATAAAAATAAAAATGAGGTATGACATGTCTAAAAATATTCTCTGAAAATACTAACACAGAAGGGGTAATAAGATGACTGGCATTGTTCTAAATACATGTATTTGTGCCTCTGTAATTTATTTTTGATTTATTGGAGAATGATTATTTGTAAAAGTTATATTCTTCTAAGCTGTGTGAATATGCCTATGTAAAGAGAATGATCAAGAGCAAAGATCAATTTTGGATGCTCACATGAACATTGTTAAAGCGGCTCTTCAGTCATTTTTTTCATCTTTCCATCTATTAAATCCTCTGTCCTTGTTGTTTTAACTTTGGATATTAAAAATGTTTTTTCTGTCAGTAAATACCTTAAAAAGCCCATTTTCTTTTTCTTGTCTGGTAATTTAGCCTAGGCTAATGACATCATGCAGATCTCTCTCTCTCTAACTCTCGTGAGAGCTTGCCAGCAAGGGAGGAGGGGGTGAGTCATAGGAGGGCCAATGAGAGCTGCAGAGCTGGAGGGAGATGGATGAGGGCAGAGATAACAGGAGACTGCAGAGATCCATGTGTATTCATCCACAAAGGAGAAATGAGCAGGTAAGCAGTGGTGTGTGTGTATATATATCTATCTTATATATATATATATATATATATATATATATATATATATATATATATATATATATATATATATATATATGTGTGTATATGTGTGTGTATGTGTCTTTGTTCCTCTGTGTCTGTGTAAATCCAGGAAGTGAACAGGCAACAGCTTCAGCTGCCTACAGTTAAAATGGCTGCAGCCAGACTTATTGGAGGGAGATTTCTGCAGCATATTTGGCAAGTACAAAATCACAGTATATATAAAATATATAATATTATGCAAAGTGGTGGGAGGGAAGCTTCAGTGTGGCAAAGTTGTTTTTATTTCAAATGATGTGAGCAAACTGCAGATTCTATTTAAGTATGTTATTGCATTATTTAAACATTTTTTGTCTATGGTAAATGTGAAAGCATTCAATGTTTACATATATACATTTACAGCTGAAGTACCAGCAACTGCTTTACAACCCCATTGCAGACTTTGGTAATTTGGTAATCATCAAGTTGCCTATTGAAATTAATTTGGGATACAACAGGGGGAGCTACTCAAACCCTGCCAGCTTTATGTAGTCTCTCAGTCTCTGCTCTGGAGCTTTCCAATAACTTCTGGGCCCGTGTGCCACATTTTTACTGTCAGAAAGTGAGGCAGTGAATCACTTTGGAATCTATCTCCAAATAACGCCACCTATATATTAGCCATGTTATAGGGAATCATTTAATAAAGGAGTTGATCATGAGAAGCTTAAAAGCCCAAGTTCTATTTTTCCAGGCAATCTTCACTGAGCTTATTAATTACATTGGTGAAACATTACTATTTTAAGCCTACTATTTAAATGGGTAAAATTATGAAACAGGATAAATTAATTATTTGATGTTTTTCAATAAAAACATCTTAAAGGGGCTTAATAAACATCATTAATCACCCCTATAGTGTACCACTTCACACCACAATAGACTGTAGTTTGGCTGTATAACACATTAACTAAACTTGCAATCCTGTAAATTCGTGAGAAATGTAGTGCTATCACTCATTGCATGAAAAGTTTCATACATTTGACAATTTCTTTTGCTTACATCATCTCTTTACTCTTCATTGACATGAGCATATTGATCCTTACACCTGTGAGAAAGGCCATTTTCACCTGCTCAAAATCCTTTGTCCGGTCATGTTTCAACACCACAGTCACTAAAAACATGTTAAGTATTTCCATTGTTAAACAGCCAGTGTCCTAAAAATCAGAACACACTGAGGTGTTTTAAGTGACCGTGGTGTCAGAAACATAACAGGCACATTAATTTTGCTTTAACACATCTTGAAAAAAATGCAAATATTTAATAACTTAAAAAAGTAAAGTCATTTCGAGTCATGTGTCTCAAGTCAAAGTCAAGTTTCAAGTCATGAATACCAAGTCAAAGTCAAGTCAAGTCTTTTATTAATTTTAGTCAAGCAAGTCTCAAGTCCTCAAACTGGTGACTCAAGTCATGTGACTCAAGTACCCCACCTCTGGGCAGGTGGGTGCAAGGACCTGCTGGATGGATCTCAAAGTGCATCCCCAACTGTACATCCATGTGGGATCAATGGATAAGAATTCAGAAATACAGATGGGCTAGCACTTGGAGACCTGTGCAGGTTTCAAACACCTATGCATGGGTGAATGAGGCCCTTTGCTTGGATTGGTACCCATGTGAATGAGGCCTTAATAGAAGAACGAATTAATCAGAATGAAAGAAATCACGCCATCAACCTGGATAGGAGGCCTATGCACTGTCAATATTTTGTTCATTTTTCTTAAATGAAAAAAACAAAAATTAAAAGAGAAAAATAGAAAACAAAAAGAAAAATATAAGGAACAAAATGGCTAAACAATTATTTCATTTTTTCTTCCAGTTTAATGTTTTTTAGATATAGGTACAATCTGCCTCTCCTTGTCAACCATGATTGTCAGCCTTCTGACAATCTTTCCTGGTGCACAAAATATGATTGTACCCCCCCCCCCCCCCCAATTAGGCTGATGATTCTCATGCCTAATACTGAGGCAGTTACTGGATGGAACTTGCTACTGAACTGCAGCATTGCCAACAACCTCACTATGGCCATGATGGTATATGTAGCGCTGTATGCTGTTCCAATTTATCTCAGAAGCAGCTGCATAGTTTCTAAAACCCCTATCTCTTCTATAACTTCATCAAGAACTTGATCAAGAGTCTCCTAGTTTTGAAAACATTGAAAGGTGGTGAAATTCTATACTGCAGTGCAAGCTGATACAGCCTAATTCCTTCCCTTAATATTGCAAACAAGTTTGTAATTTATTTCTAAGAAATTAATTTTTGACAAGTAAAAATGAACTCTTTGGGAATGAAAATATGTTTTCCTGGCATTTACTTTCAAATGCAATATCACTGCATTTTAGAGCGCTGCACTTTAGTAAAGGCATAGTTTATGAAAGTATGTGGTAAAATCATAATGCAGTGATTTCAAAAACATGTTTAAAATGTAGTTTTCTTTATACATCTTGGGTTCAGTAAAACATATATACCAGTCTGTAGGCAGGTGCAGTCTACTTTCCCAACTGCAGGTGCTGCTGTCCATAGTGGCAATGCAGAAGGGGGAAGAATTTGAGAGGAACCTGGTTCCTCTTTGGTTTCCTCGGGCACATAGAGGCAGCTATACGAGTGGATGCTGGAACCTCAGGTAACTTTGGTGGTCATCTTGGAAAGGTAGAGTCTATTCAGGGAAAGGTTCTGGAGGAGTAGGGAAAGTGCAAGGACACACCATCTTTCCTAGAAGCCTCCCCATTTGGGTACAGACTGGCCAGGCTGCATTCCGCTCTTTGC
Source organism: Pelophylax lessonae (assembly GCF_965119305.1). Lineage (NCBI taxonomy): Eukaryota > Metazoa > Chordata > Amphibia > Anura > Ranidae > Pelophylax > Pelophylax lessonae. The sequence continues at coordinate 405,164,945 of NC_138772.1, forward strand.
AGCAGGAGCTATTGACACCTTTGAATCACTATGGGATGGCAAGCATCTATATTAAAGATTTAATAAATAACTTACACCAGACAGCTTTCTTGGATAATAACTTGGCCACGGCCTTTATTTATTGGTTTATAAATGAATTAACTCATTAATCCATCAGTCAATAATTTTTCACTTTTACCATTAGCATAACTTTGCAATACATAACACCACTACCCAGCTTTGACGCTCGGGTTATCACTTAACCATATAAAGACACCTCCATATTTTTGTCCCCCTTTCGAAAAAGGTGACCCTACCACATAAATTTATAAGGCCGTGACTTAATATTTTATATTTGGGCGGGCGGGCGGGAAGCTCCGCTCCGGCTGATCTTCTGAGGCGACTGACTCCACGCCCTCGCTCCCACTCATATATATAGCCTGCCTCGGTTCCAGAAACTTCGGTCACCTGACCTACCGCAGGCAGCTATTTTTAGCCAATCAGAATCCTCCAACCTCCGTATCTCCCGCCTAGAAGCTCCCTACAGGGGGGAGCTAGAAACTGCCTATCTGCAGCCCTCCCATGAGGAAAAAGTAGGAAAATGGGGTCCCTTGAAACCCCTTTCCCTTTTTCCATTCATGGGATGGCAAGCATCTATATTAAAGATTTAATAAATAACTTACACCAGACAGCTTTCTTGGATAATAACTTGGCCACGGCCTTTATTTATTGGTTTATAAATTAATTAACTCATTAATCCATCAGTCAATAATTTTTCACTTTTACCATTAGCATAACTTTGCAATACATAACACCACTACCCAGCTTTGACGCTCGGGTTATCACTTAACCATATAAAGACACCTCCACTAAGTCAGGAGGTACTAACCTCCTGACTACCCCACCAGCCCGCGGCCAATTCTATAGCTGTCTGTAAGCCTAAATTCATTATATCCAAACCTACATCCGAAAGATGTATCCCATCTTTCCAATACAGGCCCGGAATACCCCCTTCCAAGTCCATATGCCTAAAAGATATGCCATAACCTATACTCATGAATTTCTCTATTCTATGATTGATTTTTCTCCTCATCTTCTCAAACACCTTTCCTACGTTATCTTGCAACCAAATAAGTCGAGGGATGATCTCAGAAAATACTACAACCGTACCAGGAGAAAAGGCCTTCCATTTTTTGATAACAAAACATATTTTAAAGAATAGTCTCACTGTTTTTATTCTCCCGATGTCATTACCTCCTAGGTGGATTAACAGTATGTCCGGTAATGGCCAACCATAACTCAGTCTACCTAGCTCGGTCATCAGATTGTCCCAGATCATCCCTCCCTTACCACACCAATATAATTCAAATAAACTTGGGTCCAGATCCAGATTGGTTCCATAAATTCTTTCTGCAGCTCTTTTGTGGGCCCAGCGGACATAAGAGTGCCCAACGATCCAAACTATTAACTTCTTACCTAGAATTAGAATGCACATAGTTAGATCTGACATATCTCTGATAGACATTTGACTTCCACCTGCCAATTTTCTTTATGTTATCACCTCCCATTCCTAAGTTTGCCGCAGCCGTGGCTGCCCCAATTCTAAATGAGTGGCAAGATAAGCCTTTATTGCAAAGCCCTAAGACAGCTAAAATTTTTCCGAAGATCCTTCGAAACTGAAACCCAGTCAGAGGAGACGAATCTTTATGAATAAAGAGCCGTGCCTCCTTTCCAGGCCTCACCTCCAAGTATGTCTTCAATGTTTTTATCGGGCATATGGATTCCACAGTACACTTTCCTAGTAATATCCATGTCCCCTTACCTGACTGGTCTGTCTTAGTCTTGCGCAAAAATAATTTTAATTTATCCTTTTCAAAAACTACATCCTCAAATAACAAACCACCCTCATCTCTTTTCGATCTAGGAACCAATTCCGATATTCGAAAGGCTGCAAAAAAACAAACAGAAAATGCTGCTCTCAACAATTTAACTTCATATTCTGAAAAACATACTCTATCAGCATATTTACAAATATCTATTAGGTTATTCACAGAGATTGGGCCTTGATAATTTATCCTAGTTTGTTTCTTTTTGTATCCTTTTAAAGCTTGTTGTACCGAAAAGAAGGATAATATAGACTCAAAACCCTTCAGTTTCATAAAATACGATACTCCATATAAGGTTTTGTTAACATGTGACCAAGACCATTTCTTTTGAAGTAAAGATTCGAGGAAACACAATACCAATCTCTCTGAAATTGCCATCCGTCCATTATTGGTCTCATGTAAGAATGTTAACCACAGTGACCAGGAGCTGCAATAGCTTTTCCATGTTGAGTACGCCAGGGAGTTTCGAATATTCTCTTGAACTAAACTAAGTCCCATAGATGCCCGGGACATTTCATACCCACTTTGTTGGCCTCCGGCACCAGTTCGAAGAATTTGCTCATCTGTAAACGTGAGAGAGCGTCAGCAATAACATTTAGTTTACCTGGAATATAGCGAGCTTTTAACCAAATGTTATACAACAGGCACCTGGAAACTAAATATCGAATCATTGAAATAACTGGTTGTGATCTAGAATTTAAACAATTTATTGCGAATAATACTCCCTTATTATCCGTACTCAATAGGATTCTCCTGTTCTGAAACCTCGGTCCCCAAATCTCTACAGCCACTATGACTGGGAATATTTCCAACAAAACAATGTTTTGTAACAAACCTTTTACTTTCCATTTTTCCGGCCATCTCTCTGCACACCACTCATTTCTCCAAATGGCCGAGAACCCGATAGAACCTGCTGCATCCGTGAACAAACAGAATTGTGAGTCTGTAATGAATTCTTCTTGGATCACTGTTCTACCATTGAATGTTTGCAAAAATTGTGTCCATATCAGCATATCCTCACGAATATCCTGAGTCATCCTAATATGCGAAAATGGACTTTTCAATCCTGCCATTTTAAGATACATACGCCTTGAGTATATTCTCTCAACTGGCAGGATTCTAGTAGCAAAGGCCAGATTACCCAAAAGCTTTTGCAGTTCTTTCAGCAAAACCTTTTTCTTCCTAATCAGTATTAAGATGAGATTGTAAATTTTATCCAACTTGTTCTTAGGTAATCTAAATTCCATGCTATTTGCATCTATCAAAATTCCCAAAAATTCTAATTTTTGAGAGGGAGGTACCGTTTTTTCTTCAGCTAGTGGGATGTTGAACTGGGCACAAATATCTCTGAACGAGTTTAATAGCTGTAAACAGCCACTAGAATTTTTTGGGCCCAGAAATAAAAAATCGTCCAGATAATGCATTGTATATCTGGAACCTGATTTTTCTTTCAAAACCCATTCCAGAAAGGTGGCGAATGTTTCAAAATATGCACACGATAATGAGCACCCCATAGGTAGAAACATGTCAAAATAAAATTTATCTTTAAACATGAAACCTAGCGAGTTGAAACAACTCGGGTGAATGGGTAACAACCTAAATGCTGACAAAATATCAGCTTTGCTCATCAGTGCTCCCTTGCCCAGTTCCCTCAACAAAACTATCGCCTGTTCGAATGAAGCATATTCCACCGAACAATCGTTCGGGTCTATCTGGTCATTAAGGGAACTGCCCAAGGGAAAAGATAAGTGATGGATTAGCCTAAATTTATTCGGCTCTTTCTTTGGCAGGATACCCAAAGGAGAAATTCTAAAATTATTAAATGGTGGATTACAGAATGGGCCTGCAACCCTTCCCGCTGCAATTTCTTTATTTATTTTATCTTCTACTATATGCGGTAATTCCTCAATTGACTTTAAATTTCTCACCTTTATACAACCTTTTCCTTCAAAGATAGGTAGTCTAAAACCCTCCGTAAAACCTTCATAAAGTATGTTGGCCCTCTGTTGATCTGGGTATTTGCACAGCCATGTTTGCATTTCTTGCAGGTTCACCAGGAGCTTGCCCCTTAAGAAATGGCTCTTTTCCTGATTGAGTATTGGCTGCCATCTTTTTAAAACATTTAGACACGCTATGCGCTCCAGCGCAAAAAGCACACTCGTGTCTAAAACGACAATTATGTAGCCACTTACAAGTAGAATCATTAAATGCAAAGCATATACCTTTCTTATAACTTGTGACTTGATTTGCTCCCATACTCACTGGTCTGGCAATTTGTGGTCTCTGTGGGATTAAAAGGTTAAGCCATAGACCCACATCTTTACAACCCCACTGAAGCTCTTTATGCACAGACAACTTTTGTCGGAAAGATTCATCGTATGAAAACCAACCAAAGCCTCCAAAATTCTTGTATGCCTCCAGAATGATTTCTACATGATGGAAAAGGCCCACTGCTTTACTAGGCTGTTTTTCACACAATACACCTGCAAATATGCAGAAAGCCTGCAGCCATTTACTAAAAGTTTTAGCAACCGGTCTTCGTCTATCCTCATCATTTTTCTCCGGCTTTAGAAATTCCTTGCTAGATGGAAGTAGGGATAAGATATCCAAGAATTCCCCATTCCAAATCCTTTCTTTAATTCCTGCACCCAGGTGAAAGCCCAGAGGAGAAGGTGAACAGGGCATACTTTCCTTCAACACAATTTCAGGTACTTTCTCTCTGAAACCTGTTGATTTCTCTGGCACCAATTTCCCCTCCTCAGGGTTTTGCCACACTGAAGATACATTCCCAGGTTGTACTTTACTGTGTAGACTATTTAAGGAATTGACTATAAGATTTAAGGACTGGTTCAAGTTTTCAAATATAGCCACATTTAACTCACCCGGCCCGGCAGTACCCGGTTCTTCCAAAACCTGCATTTCTTCTGCCGGCCAATACAAAGGGCTGTCTTCTCTCTTGCTCCTCCGGCAGCTGCCACTGAGGCCAGCAGTGGACCTCCCTCCGACAGCTCCGGCCTCTGTTGCTTCCTGTTGCCAAGACGCTGCACCCGCCTCTTCTTCTCTCGCTGCTTCTTGACCTCCCCGCCTTCTTCCAGCCTTCCGTTCTTCCACCGGTGGGCTGTATTGTCTTCTTGGTGTCCTTCTTCTCTTCAGCCGCTCTTCAGTAGTTGCGGCACTCTCTTGTTGTTCCAGTCCCGGTCCTGTAGCGTTCCGGTCTGTCATGATTTCTCCTGTAGTCGCCTCCTTTTTGCCCCGCCGTCCTCCACTCGGTCTGCCTCTCTTTCTGCCTCTTCCTCCGTCACCGCTGGCTTCTTCTTCCGCTGTCCTCTTCTTTTCTTCCGGCCGTCCTTCTTCCGTCTCTTCTTCTGCCGTCAGCTCCAAGCAGCGCCGCAGCCACTTCTCTCCTCCTTCAGCTTCAGCCTTCTCCAGTAGCTGGCGAAGTAACGTCTTCATCCTGAAGCTCCGCTCCGGCTGATCTTCTGAGGCGACTGACTCCACGCCCTCGCTCCCACTCATATATATAGCCTGCCTCGGTTCCAGAAACTTCGGTCACCTGACCTACCGCAGGCAGCTATTTTTAGCCAATCAGAATCCTCCAACCTCCGTATCTCCCGCCTAGAAGCTCCCTACAGGGGGGAGCTAGAAACTGCCTATCTGCAGCCCTCCCATGAGGAAAAAGTAGGAAAATGGGGTCCCTTGAAACCCCTTTCCCTTTTTCCATTCATTCTGCTACAAGTGTGGGTTGCAATAACTGTGAGTGTTCCCAGTCAGGATGCCTTCTCCTCAGGTCTGTTGCGTATTGGTGGACTTCTATTACAATATATTCTCATTACTGCTTTTGGACTCTATGTGTTTACTCACATGCCTTCAGACTGAGCAGTTCCCCCATTACATTCCAGCACCTAATGAAGATGAAGAGGTGCTTGGGCAATTTTAATTTCAAGACTGTGACCTGGATACTATCATCATTTTCTCCAAAATATTAGAGGACCATGTTTAACATCTGGACCCGGTGTTGGGGAAAAACACCAGAAGCAAAAGAAGCATGCACCCCCTATTTGGTAGAGAAGCAGCCTTTTCCTCCAACTCCAATATATGACATGGTCTCAAAGGACCCAACCCTGTTAAGAGACAACTTCAGCGCAACTTACTGAGGCCCTGTGTGCTGGGTGACCATTGCTCTGCCAAGTCTGTTGGAGATAGAAAAAACTTCAGACCCTGTGGATATTCCACTAGCATCCTGTTCCTCGAGACAGAAGCTTGTCAACACCTTTGAGTCACCATTCTGCTGCTGCTTTGCTGTTGCAATTTGTGAGTGTTCCTGGTCCAGATGCCTTCCCGCCATGTCTGTTGTGTATTGACTGATTTTTGTTACAATATATTCTCATTACTGCACCTGGACTCTGAGTTTTCTGCCCGCTGCATCATGCTGTACCTACCCACATGTTATCTATGACATTATGAACCCATGCATTTTGACTGCTTCATGCAGAAAAAAATATTTCAGTTTACAGCAGCCACTGCATCCTGTTGAAGGCAGTGTGCCTATATAAAATACTGTATTGCCAGATGTAGTATAAGGCCATAAACATTGGGCTCCTAATTTTGAACATCTTGAAACCCCACAATTCCAATTAATATATTCTATACCTGTACATGGATAAGTGTATAAAACTGAGGTAAAATAGTTTAGTTTTATTGCTTTTTTCTTCTAAAAAAGAAGAAATTAAATGTTATATCATTCATCTTAGCAGACAATGAGTCTGTACTGATTATTAGCATGTGTTGCAACATTTACTGTATATTGCATATTTTATTATTTTTTGTTTAATTAAGGAAAAATGTTCTTCAGAACTATAAAATTTAGGTTAGAGACACAAGAAAACCAACAGCAAGTACACAGAGAGTTAATAGTTTTGCAACCTCAATTGGAGTCTGAAACCTATTGCAAAAATGACAGTTAAGAAAAACGTAATATGTTAATTTTCTGAAATCTAGTCCCTTTGGGGGAATGTTAATTTACACATCTTTTTGACTTTTTAACAACTTTGGAATTCTGGTAATGAAAATCTAATAAAAACAGCTGCAAACTTTTCACTGCAGCAGAAGTTTAGCATTTACATTTTCATTAACCCCTCGGAAAAATTTAAAAACATGAATATCCGCATACCTGGATAAATACAGCTCAGCAATACCAGATACATTGAGAAACCTAATATCATTCTTCTTTCCTTAAAATTATGTATTTATTCTTTTCAATTTTTTTATTGGGCATTATTAAATTGCAAGTAATGTTACAGTGTAATAACGCATAATATAGAACATAAAACTGGTGTTACATGTAATATACATAAGACTTCAAAGGTTTTCAGAAAAAAGAAACTGAGGTCTGTAACAATGTTATTAAGTTACATAAGTAAGTATTAATAATTGATGCAACAATAAATTTTAGAAGAGGGGTGGGTAGGTGGGTGGGGGAAGGGGAAGAAGGGCAGGGAAGAGGGGTAGAAAAGGGGAGCGGGGCAGGAAAAAGAGATGTATGAGGCAACCACCAAATATTTACTTCTAGGTGAATGTCTCATACCAGTTTGACCAGGAACTCCACATTTGTCTCAGTTTATTGTATGAGTGGTTGTTTTTTGTCAGGAGCATTTCGTATTATGGTGGGTTTTGGACCATCGTGATAACATCTTTGACCTCTGGGGGTTTGGAGTTTTTCCATAGTTTGGTTATATTATGCCTGGCTGCCAATAAAATGCAAGCAGATACTTTTCTGTGATTTACAGGTATGTGTTCTATGTTTAGGTTTAAAATGACCATTTCAGGTGATGGCGTAGGAGTGTAAAGACTTCCTGCCAGTAGTGTGATAGACTAGGACATTCCCAGAGGATGTGGAATAGGGAGCCACGTGCTCCGCAATTACTCCAGTAATTGGGAGATGAGCGATTGTCGAATTTTGCTATTTTATCTGCGGTATTTCATTTGGACATTATTTTGTGTAAGTTCCCAAATTGCAGTGCATTTTGTGGAATCATATATGGATTAGAGAGATTTTTGCCATTGTTTTCCTGTGTATGGTTTGCCTAGGTCTCGTTCCCATAAGTTGAAGGCCAATGTATGTTGGAATTGTGTCTTTTCTTGAAGAGCATTGTAAAATAGAGATATTTATTTTCTCCCAGAAGAATGAGGTTAGTAGTAAGATAGTGCCTAATTAATGGATGGAAACCCAGGGTTGAGGGTTATTTTTACTCCAGTGAGCAATTTGTAGGTATCTATAATAGGACTCTGGGACAATTTTTAGGTCTGTTTTGAGGCAATGGAAAGGTTTTTTTCTGTTTATTATGGACTAGATCGGAAAAGAGTAAGAAGTCATGTTTTGGCCATTTATGTAGTGGAAAATCTGGAATAAGCAAGGCGAGAACAGATATGGGTAGTTTGATGGGTGTTGTAGGGGTTCTATTCCAAATAGTGGAAAATAATTTACTCCAAGCTCTAACTGTTGCTAAGATAGTTGGTGGGAGGTGATTTGGGAGGGTTGCTTTTGGTTTTAGGCTGCAGAGTCAGTTTTTTAGGTTTTTGCCAGGGATGGCATGCTTTTCTAGAGCGCCCCATCTGGTGGAGGACATTGGGAGTACCCACTCCTTAGCTGAGCTATAATGCTTGCTGTGTGGTAGTCGGCAATGTGTACTAATCCCAATGCCCCTATTGATCTGTGTTTGACAAGTCTGACTCTAGACGCTCATGCTTTTTTTCCTACCCAGATGTAGTTCTGAAGTAGTGTTTGAAGGGAATTAGTGTAATGTTTAAGTAGTGGGATAGGTAGGGTACGGAAAAGGTATAGAAGTTGTCGGAGGATACTCATTTTAGTTCAAATAATTTTATAACAAACAGTTATGAGAAAAAACAAGCTCTCAGACACAGCCGCAGAGTGGAAGATGATGGAAGGGTAACAAATGTATAACCAGGAAGTGAAGCAAACAGGTATTACGTGAATACACAAATGGGTAAAGCATACGGATTATGCACAGTGGAGTAAATACTACAAGTCACCAACAGAAACGGAACAAAAACTGGAAAGGATGTACCGGGGAACGTCAAGGGATTTACATCTGCTTTAGGGGGAGAGAGGGAAGTTGGTATTCTGGCTAGATTAGGGTGGGGTGGCCAATGGAGGGATTGATGGGGAGGGGGCCCCCCCACACCAATCTCGCCAGGGCCGCCAGATGGTTTCAAAGGAGTGGTATGAGGAAGATCTCAGCGCAAGAAGACGTTCATATTGACAGTTTAGTTGGATCTGCGAGATAACTTCAGAGGGATTAGGGGGTGAGGGGCTACGCCAATGACGTGCTATAGCTAGGTTGGAGGCAAGTAGAATGTGCCAGATGAGAGTTTTGGATGCAGGTGGGTATGCGTCAATTCCTAAGAGTAGCAAAGCTAATGCTGGGTCAGGAGGAACGCCCGTGTAAGTGATGGTAGATAGGATCGAGAATATCTTCTTCCAGTAGCTGGTAAGTGAATTACAGGACCAAAAGGTGTAGAGGATGGTCCCTTGTTGACCACAACCTCTCCAACATAAGGGAGATTGGGACGGATAATAGCGTGCTAGTATGTGAGGGGTCCTGTACCATCGTGTTAGCAGCTTCTGGAAGGTTTCCCAGTGGTTGATGCAGTGGGAAGAGCTATAACCACATTTAAATGCCTTAGCCCAGTGGTCGAGAGAGAATTCTTTGTGGAGGTCGGCTTCCCAAGCCATCGTGAGGGGGGTCTTTCTCAGGTGGCATTTTTGGTGGAGCAGGGAGTAAAAAAGAGTAATGCCTTTGGTGTGGGTTTGGGGGTTAGTTATGTGATTCCAAGCTTGGAAGTCCAGCTTGATGGTTGGAGGAGGGTGCTTGAGCAGGAAGGATGAAATACGAGTGTTGGAGAATAAGGCTTTGTTGTGTAAGTTATGGCGAGAAGATAGGGTTCCAAAGGGCAATAATTGGTCTCAAGCAAACAGTTGGTTGATCCATAATATCTCTGCTGCTGTGAAAAGGCAGAGGGATAGGTGGGGGATCAGGGTTTCAAGTACTTGAAGAGGGAGCCTAACCTTGGTAGTATTAGGGGTTTTCACTGAGTGGGAGATCAGGGATCTCCAGGCCAGAATGGACGCATGTGTGGGCGGAGATAGGTTGAGGAGGGTAAGTGGTTTCCAGGAGTCTGCTAGAAGTGAGAGGGAGAGATCCGAGGTGAATGAGCAGGCTGCTTCAAGGTGTATCCAGCAGGAGAGTCTCGGGTCTGCGAACCAACAGGGCAGTTGTACCAGGATTGAAGCCGTGTAGTAGTCTCAAATGTCAGGCAGACCGAGGCCCCCCCCACTTTCCTATGGAGAGTGAGATGCTTAAGAGCACATCTGGCCCTCCTTCCCTGCCATAAGAAGGTTTTCATACATTTGGATATTTTATTAAGTTGGAATGTAGAAAGGGGAATTGGGAGGGTCCTGAAGAGGTATAAGATTTTGGGTAACAGGAGCATTTTTAAAGTGGCAATCCTACCCACCCAGGAGATCTCATATTTAGCCAGCGACACCGGAAATCCTTATGGAGCTGGAGTAGCAGGTGTTCTAGGTTCAATGAGGACAATTTGGAGATGGAGGGAGCAAGGGAGATACCCAAGTAGGAAATACTATGGTCTGTCCATACATAGGGAAGGGAGGATGTGAGGTGGGATTTGGCAGTGGCGCTGACACCCAGGTCCAGGATAACCGATTTAGAGAAGTTCACTTTGTAAAAGGAGACAGCGCTGAATTATTGGAGGATGTTGTGGGCAAAGGGGAGTGACACGGTGGGGTTTGAGAGGGAGAGGATGATGTCGTCTGCAAAGAGATTGATGGTATGGGATTGGTGGTTCAATTTAAAGCCTGTGATATGTGGATGTGACTGAACTGCTTCGGCAAGCGGCTCAATGGCCAAATTAAAGATGGAGGGGGAAAGGGGGCAGCATTGACGGGTCATTCATGATGTCAAACAGTTTAGATAGCATACCGTTAGTCAGTACTTTGGCCGAGGGGCAGGAATAGAGCGCTAATATGGCCGACAGAATCGGTCCCCAGAATCCAATCTTATCCAGCGTTGCTCTAAGATATCCCCAGTGGACTCTGTCGAACGCCTTCTCTGCATCTATAGATAGAAGAAGAGAAGGCGTTCGACTACATTTGGCATGGTGGATAAGGTTAAACATACGACGGGTAGCGTCCGAAGGTTGGCGTCCCTGCATAAATCCAGATTGGTCCAGGGCAACTAGGGAGGGAAGTACAGTTTGGAGTCTAGTAGCCAAGAGTTTGGCATAGATTTTAACGTCCATGTTAAGGAGGGATATAGGGCGAAAATTAGAGGGGGTATCAGGGGCTTTCCCAGGTTTGGGGATGGTGACAACATGGGCCATCAGCATTTCCTTAGGGAAGGAACCACTAGTGGCTGCCGTTTGGAACACAGAGAGGAGGTGGGGGGACAGAATGGGAAGGTAAGTTTTAAAGTATTCTGAGGAAAGACCATCAGGACCCGGGGACTTGCCGTTCGGCAATGAGCGAATTACTGATGAAATTTCCTCAGCGGTAAATGGCAAGTTTAAGGAATCAAGTTGGGAAGCCGAGAGGGACGGGAGGCTTAGCTTGGAAATGAAACCAGTAATGTTAGCACTTGTGGGTTGAGGCGTAGTCGCACATGACGATAAATTATAAAGGGAGCCGTAGTAGTCCGCAAATGCATCAGCTATCGCTTGGGGTTAGTAAGAATCGCCTTGGTGTGGGGATGGGTGAGGGAGGAAATCTTCGTTTTGGACCGATGTGCTTTGAGGCGGTTGGCCAAGACTTTGCCAGCTCTATTATTATTGGCATAATAGTTGAGTTTTAGTTTTTGCATGTAGTGATCGTGTTGGGAAGACAGAAGTTCCCTGAGGGAGTGGCGGTGGGTGGCTATTTTGTCAGCGGGGAGGATTGGTTTTGGGCATCAAGGGCATGGATATCAGCAAGCAGAGTGTCAAGTTTAGAACGAAATGCTTTACGGACCTGGGAGTTTAGTTTAAGTAATATACCTCTCACAAAAGCTTTGTAAACGCACCAGTTATTAAAGGCGTTGGTGTCAGAAGGGGAGTTTAGTGTGTAGAATTGATGGAGATGTTGGGAGATAGTTTGTTGGGTCTTGAAAAAGGACGTATTACATCTCCATACTCTCGCCATGGAAAAGGAGTTACCATCCTCAATTTGGAGAGATATCCGAGCATGGTCAGACCACACGATATTGTGGATGGAGGCAGCAGAGACCCTCTGTAGTGGGATTGCCTGCTTTGAGAGGAGGATGTGTCGAGGTCTGGATTAACCGGGGTGTTCAGGTCACCACACACAATCAGATTACCATATCTGGAGGAAGAAACTTTCTTTAGCAGCTTACGGAGAAATTTTTTCTGTCTTACATTAGGTGCATAAACTGATACTAGGGTGAGAGGCAGATTGTTTATAAGACATTTCAAGATAATATACCGACCATCAGGATCAATCATGGAGTCTGTGAGGGAGAACGTGATGGTGTCACGTTTAGCAATTAGAACTCCTCTCTTCTTTTAGCTTGCAGAGGCTTGGAAGATGTGGGGAAAAGCCGGATGAGAACAGTTCGGGGATGCATGGAGGTTGAAGTGGGTTTCTTGAGCTGTGAGAACGTCCGCCTTGAGGTGGATTGCTCCCTGCCAGAGAGATCTCCTCTTCGCAGGGTGGTTGAGACCCCGGGCATTGATCGAAACTACTATAATACCCATTGTATAGGGACGAGTGATAGAGTCCAGCCGATGTAGGTTAGGACGAGGGATGGTGAGGTAAGTGTCCCGAAGGGCAGATAGGGGAAGGTCAAAGTCACACCTGTGTGCGTCCAGGGTGTATTGTAGAAGGTAGTTATTGTAGTTAACGCTGTAAGCCAAAAGATGGGAACAGGACGCAGGTTTGAAGCTGGCAAAGAGCTGAATGGTACACAAAACTTGACATTTGGATTGGAGGTGAACTTGTCCGTATGGACGGTAAAAACCGTGAAGAAGAAAAAGCAAAAAAAACAAAGGTATTACAGTAAAAAAGGTGGCCTTGGGAGGGCCAGGGCAGTGAACACTGCAGGGTGCAGAGGGTATCGGGTACATCAGTGAGTACCCGCAGCCCGCTCAGGGATTGTAGGATGATGAGGTAAGGAGCAGGTCCTCTCTAGCTCCTTTATTTTTCTTGAAAGACAGTCTGTGGGATACCGTGTGACATTTTTGGCGGAGATGGGTGGGTGGCGGAGGAGCAGCCTTGTCGTGCCTGTCCTGAACTTCTGGCAGGATGTTCCATGAGCGGAGAAGGCAAATACCTTCCTTCCTGGAGGAGACATAGTGCTTTGAGCCATTGTGGGATATTTCCAGCTTGGCTGGGTATTTCCAGCAATAGATACGTTTATGGTTGCGTAAGGCCTTAGTTATGGAGGAGAGATTGCGGCGTCTCTGGAGAGTGAATTGGGATAGATCAGGTAAGACTTGAAGGTTGGCAGCTTGGGGAGGCAGATCGTTGCGCTGGCGAAAGGCAGAGAGGATATTGTCTTTAACTTGAAAAAAGTGCATGCGCATCAGCACATCTCGAGGGGTTTCAGAAGGTAAGAAAGAGGGTTTTGGGAATCCTGTCGATTGTGAGATCCGCAGAGGAGAGGGAGGGAAGCACTGCAAGGAAAAGATCTTTCGCAAAGTGGGGGAGTTGTTGCGGCAGGATGGTCTCAGGGATACCACGAATCTTCAGGTTATTCCTGCGAGACCTATATTCTAGATCAGCTATTTTGGCTTGCATGGAGGAGATAACCTTATTGTGTGCGGAGTGCGAGTCCACTAATGAGTTAAATGGGGAAGTAAAGTCACACATTTTCTGTTCAACCTGATTAACACTATTCCCCAGGTCAGCAATGTCCACTCTACACTCCCTGATGCAGGATTGCATAACCAGGTGGATGGATGTTCTTAGGGTTTGAAGCATTTCCTTTATTAGTGCTACCGAAAGAGGTTGGTCTGATGAGGGAAAGTTCTGAAAGGGGTCCGGAGATGGGGCCGAAATGGTGTCCATGGGAGAGGAGTAGGCCTCAAGGTGGGGATATTTAATCCGCGGCCTAGATTTGACCGGGCTTCTGGATGTGGGGGATGAGGGCTCGGAGTAAGGAGAAGAAGAGGAGGTGGAGGATGCAGCTGCTCCTGAGCGGATCCGACTGCGGATGGATGTGGATGCAGAGCTGGAAGCTGGAGCCCGGCAGCGGCACCATCTTGGCTGTGTATACGCTGCATGGGGAAGAAGAAGGCTGAGAGCTTCTGTACCGGCGGTGGATCGAGGCGGCATCTCCTCATAGCCCGGAGCGGCGATTGGTAAGGGGAGTCCATCAGGCGATGTGCGGTGAGTCAGGCAGGAGCGGGAGGCTTAATATGTGCCGATCTAACCCTGAGCAGAGCAGAGCTCTGAAGCTATGCGGCCATTTTCGCCGGCGATTGCCACGCCCCCCGGATACTCATTTTAAATGCCGCCAAGCGGCCAACCCATGAGGATTTGTGTTTTTCTAGTTGATGGAGGGACTGGAGGAATTTTTGTTTATAGCGAATAAAAATATCTTTGTAGAGTTTTTTTCGGATGTCTATACCTGTTTCTGCCCATTGAAATGGGAATTTTAGGGATAGAAGGTTACGAGTGGTGCCATCAACCCCCATGTTTAAGATATATGATTTGGTGGCATTTACCTTATAGTAGGAAATAGCTCCAAAATCGAGGAGTAAGGATTTACTGCGCTTTTGAGATGAATGTGGATTTATCAGCATTAAAATGATGTCGTCAGCAAATAGGCTAATCTTGTGGTTGTAATCGCCAATTTAAAAACCTGAAATTACTTTGGAGCTTCAAATACATTCTGCCAGTGGTTCAATTGATAAATTAAAGATGAAGGGTGATAGGGGACACCCTTGGCGTGTGTCATATGATATGAGGAAGGGAGTTTATGCCACATATACTCGGGCAGAGTATAGTGCCATGATGGCGGATAATATTGAGTCTTTGAAGCCGAATTTCATAAGAACCTCTCTCATATATCCCCAGTCCATTCTGTTGAATGCCTTCTCTGTGTCTAGGGATAGAAGCAGAGAAGGCGTTCCGTCAGCACTGGCTGAATGGATAGGGTTGAGGAATCTTCTTGTGGCATCAGAGGATTGCCTACCTTGAACGAAGCCTGTTTGATCGGGGGTTGATGAGAAGGGGGAGCTGTTTGGATATCCCAATGGCTAATACTTTAGTGTATAATTTTAGGTCAACATTGAGAAGGGGTAAAGGTCTAAAGTTTTGGGGGGAGCCTGGGATTTTACCTGGTTTAGGTAAGGCAACTACTACTGCAGATAGCATTTCAGAAGGGAATTTGGAGGAGGAGGCAGTGTTGTTGAAGATGTTTTGGAGATGAGGGGTGATAATTGAGCTGAACTGTTTGTAATATTCTCCTGGTAGGCCATTAGGGCCTGGAGATTTACCAGTTGGGAGTGATTGGATCGCCTGGGCGATTTCTTGAGTTGAAAATGGGGAATTTAGATCCTCTAATTGGGCCGCGCTAAGTGTAGGGAGATGTATCTTGGATAAGAATGGGCTGGGGAGTAGTTAGGTAATTTTTGAGTTTATAGAGGGACTCATAATATGAACTGAAGGTGTTAGCTATTTCTTGTGGGTTGATAAATTTTTCTTTACTGAAGGGGTAGAAGATATGGGGGATTGAGGATTTGGTTGGTTGTCCGCGAATCCACTGGGCCATGGCCTTCCTTACCTTATTAGAGGTAGAGTAGAATGTGGCCTTGATTTTGCGAAGGGCCTTTTCATAGGAGTCTAGGAGGAGAACTCTCAGTTCTTGGTGAAGGGTTAGTAGTTTGATTTTTAGGTTATGGGATGGATTTTGTTTATTTTGGGAATCAATATTAGATATTTCGGTGGTAAGCTCATCAAGACGCTGTGTCCTCCTTTTTTTTGCCATTGAACCTAATTGAATCAATATTCCTCCAATGAAGCCTTTTTGTGCCATCCATAGAGTAGAGGAGCGAGGAACTGATCCTAGGTTGTGGAAGAAAAAGTCATATAGGTGAGTTGTTTGGCATATGGAGATGTTTGCAGGATGTGGGTATTGACTTTCAAGAGCCTGGTTGGGTTAGAGGCTTTGGTGGAGGCGGTGGTAATGCTTATGGGTGCGTGATCTGACCATGTAATTGGATCTATGGTTTAACAGGAGATATTTTGCAACAACTAATTATCAACAAGAAAATAGTCTGTTCGAGAGTATGAATTGTGGGGGGTCAAGAAGAAGGTGAAGTCTTTCTCTGTCGTATGATCGCATTTCCAGTCATCATGGAGGTCTTCGGATCGGATGAAGTTTAGGGAAGGATTTGTGGTATCCATTAATTGGTTTGGTGCTATGTTAAAATCTCCACAAATAATCCAAGAGCCCTCTTGTGTTTATTGATTCTTTTCATCACTTTATTTAGAAAGTAAATTTGTTGTGAGTTTCGGGCGTAGATGCAAGCTAGGGTGTATTTGGATCCTGCGATGGTACATATCAGAATAAAGTACCTTCTGTTTTGGTCAGAAAATTTCTCATGGAGAAGAAAGTCTGTTTTTTTGTTGATGGCTACTAGTACTCCTCTTTTCTTTTTTCCTGATTGAATGCTAGGAATTCCAAGAAGCAGATTCCAAGAAATTGGTTTTCTGAATGCAGAGTACATCAACAATGTGATTGTTGCACAGTCTGCCAAAGAGATGCCCTCTTCACGAGATGGTTTAGACCTTTTGCATTTAGCGATAAGATTTTAACTGCCACCTGAGGTGTGATGGATAGATAAGGTACTCACAGTCAAGTTGAGTTGAAGGACAGAAGATATCGGTATGAAGTAAAAGCTTTGGTTGGTTACTGGGTTCACAGGTAGGAGTTTTTTCAAGGTATTCACAAAGGTGGTATTCCGGAATCTCATGCATTGGGGGTGAAATAAAAAGGAACAAAACTAAAACAAAACAGTCATAACTGTGCAGCCTGGTATTGAACCAAGTGGGCTGCCGAATCGAGAGAAGGGGAAAAAGTTCAAGTGAAACTTGCATGATGACTAAGGGGCGACAGAGAGAGAGACAATAAGTGGTTGTAAGTAGTAGCACCTTCTGTAACTAGGAGTCAGCATTTATTTGTGCGTATCCCAGATTGTGTTTGAACCAGGGTTGAGGGATTTTGTTGGGGAGGTTGTGAGCTCCAGTTTCGGGGGCTTGATGCCCCATTCCCTGAGGAGAGCGAGGCCTTTCTCTAATGATGTAATGTGGAATGATGCTCCATTATGTTCTACAATCAGTTTGGTGGGGTGTTTCCATTTGTACTGTATGTTGTTGTTACAGAGTGTTTTGGTAACTGTAATGAGCTGTCTGCGTAGATCCAGGATGTATTTGGAGAGGTCAGCATATATTTGTATATTGGCATAGGGATCGGGGAGTTTCCCCAGGGAGCGTGACTTCCACAGAATTTGCTCTTTAGTAGAGAAGAAGTGCACCCTCAAGAGCACATCTCTGGGGACTTCATTGGGGAGGAAAGAGGGCTTAGGTATACGGTGTATACAATCTATGGTGAGATCCAAGGGGGTTAGTTCAGGTACGAGTGAGTAAGCTCTTTGGCGTATTGCATGAGGTCTTGGGGTGTCACGTTTTCAGGTACTCCCCTTAGTTTTAAATTGTCTCGCCACGATCGATCTTCTAGATCGGCGATTTCTGCATGCATTTGCATCAATGATATCACTAACTGTTGTGGCAATGTTAGTGATTGCGTGTTCTTCCTGGTTTACTCTGTCACCCATCATGGATAGTTCTTTTGAGAATTTATAGGTATTGTTAGTGAAATCAGCATGCAGGGAGCGGTGTAGTGAGAGAAGCATCTCTTTAAGCTTAGTGTCCGATACAGGCTGATTAGAGGTGGGGAAGCTGGCTTTGGAGGATTGGAGCTCTGTGTGATCTGTGACTGGTGATAGCTCAGCACTTACCCCTGTATCTGCAGCTGCTGTGTCCAGTCTCATCCTGGTTTTGGCCTCCTCCATCAGCCCAGGTCATCCCATCAGAAAGCGCAGTAGTAATTGCTGCGTGGAGTGGAGGAGGGGGCCGGACAGCTGGCGCCACCTTCACTTATAGGACTGTGGAAGTAGACTGTTAATTTTTTGGGTTTGCTGTCCTCCTGCCATTTCCTCCACATTCTCAGGGGGTAGCGGGTGTCGCCAGGAGCCTGTGCGGTCTCCGAGAGTGATCGGCGGTACTCTGTGTGCTGGGTAGGCACTGGTGTCTTTCTCAGGGCTTCAGAGCTCCGCTCTCAAGCTGTCACCCGCCGCATGCGATTGCCACGCCCCCAAAAATTTGTATTTATTAGTGGCAACAGGACTGATTTTTTAAATTTTATACTTTTGAATGTATTATTCCATTATAAGTTATTTTACAATATTTTCTTTAATAATGGCCTTTTTTTGATGACTGGCTAAGTGTTTTTAGCAACAGAGCACACCTATATATACCACTTTTGGTGTAGGAACACCTGAACAATTTTTAGTAGCTTAATCACACCGCTGAAATTGCTAGTAATTCATTGTTAGGAGTAGCAGTCTATCACTACACAGATGGAACAAATGGCTCCCTTATGATGTGAGCTACACAAGAAGTCTGTAAATACTATGTAGTAGCAATTAATTTCACACGTATGCAACACTGTGTGATCATGTTTAATTACTCTCCATAGGGAACTATTTTTCTCATCTGTGTAGGCATCTATCACAACTTTTACAGATTAGTTGCTAGTAATTTAGTAACATAATTTAAGTACTATAAATCACCATTTGTGCTTCTGTGCCTAAACAGATATCTTGTTCCTCTCGTTACTGTCCATTATCTTCATTGGTATCAGTGTAATATAAACAAAATCGAGTCTAGAATTGATTAGGGAACTACTTTCAAATATGCTGATAAATTCTTAAACTTCATTGCTGAATTCCAGGAGGATATATAAGGCACAAAATAATGTAGCTCTGTAGCCATTAATACATCATGAAACATATTCTTTTAAATGAAAGCTGTGTAATTACCTGGATTTGACTTGGTATTCGTTTTCTGCAATCCCCTCTACAGCAGAGTTCAGCCTGAGAGATGGAGAAGCAGGGCTAGGAGTTATTCAGTTGTGCTGATGTACTCATGTAGCACCCTCTAGCTAGCGTGCTAGGTGTAAATAGGTTTAGCTGTTAGTGTAGGTAAATTGGCTTGGCTGAGAGCCAGGCCTGGGTTGTGAATCTGGGTCTGGGTTTAGTGACTCAGATGACTCATCTGGCAGATTTCCTCCTGGACTGGAAGTTGGTAAAATCTTTCAGAAGTGGAGGGTGGGAGTGGGGAAGAGCTGCTATGCATTTTTATCAACCTCAACCAATCCCCAGTGAAAAGGGGCTGGAAGGAGGCAGGTCACCTCATAAATAGACATGGGCCATGCCAGCCAGGGCAGTCAGGTGGACGATGGAGATGGAGTGCCGAGGAGGCTGTCAGTGGCCCCCTCTAGTCTGGGGGGGGGGGGCTAACTTCGGGCCTGGGGCTTGGGTGTTGGAAGGTTCCACCAAAATACACAGAGGAAATCCTTCCTGAATGTATGGAACAAGTAAGAGGATAGCAGGAGCAGGTAAGAACATCCAGGAGATCTTCTAAGAGTCAGCCCGGTGGGCTGGTGAGCTTTACGCTGGAGGACTGTGGAGAGAGTGTCAATCTGGGAGGACTGTGGATAAGTTAGACTGAAGGGCTAATGAAAGGGGCAGCTGCAGCCAAGTGGATTGGCAGTGCCTGAAGAGGTGATGCTGTGGTCAGTAGCCAACAGAGGAATGTAAGCTGGACAAAAAACTTTTGCTACACATCCAAGGGGCCTCGGGTAGGGATAATCGAACTTTTGAAAAGTTCGGTTCGACCAGAACAGCCGAATTTCCCGAAAGTTCGGTTCGGATTCCCGAATCCCATTGAAATCAATGGGACCCGAACTTTGGGAATCAAAAAACACAATTTTGAAGCCCTAAAACCTAATAAATGCCCCTAAAAAGTGCCTAGGGTTCTGGGTCATGCCCCAGGGACTATGAATCCGGCAAAAAAAAGTTCTTAAAAATTATCGTTTTTGATAGAGAGCCAATTATTGAAAAAATTATTGAAAAAAAAAAGAGATTTCTTTGGATTTGGTGTCTGGGGGGTCTAAAAAGTGTACCTGTGAAGTTGCAGCTCTGTAGCATGTCCAGAACCATAATTATAGCATGCCAAACCTTCAAAAATGACTTTTTTGCTTAACCTTTCTTTTGCTCCTAATACAGCAGATGTGTTTGACGTCCTTTGCAGTGGACTTAACGCTTACACAAGAACAAGAACAGGCGTTGACTTGTCACTGAGGCTTTGCTACTCTGCGTCACACACATCTGCTTTATTTAGCGACAACTTTGGGTCGCATAGCAGTGTGCGTCTTGCAGGTGATTTTCACATCACACAGTTGATAAAGCCTCAGTGACAACTATACATAAATTAAAATTCATAACAAAAAAAAAAAGATTATTTTTCTTAGAATTTCAGTAGCGCAGGGATGGTGTTACCCTCCTTTCATAAAGTGCAAATAAATAAAGTGCATAAATAATCCAAAAACATCCAACTAAGCAAGAACAGAGTCCTTCAAAAATCTTTGTTTATGTAGTGCCAGAGCAATACACAGTGCCTTTAATGCAGGGTCATTGGTGTCAGTTATAGGAACCACCATACAATGTCACCACCACCAGCTCTGGCACTACATAAACAAAGACTTTTGAAGGACTCTGTTCTTGCTTAGTTGGATGTTTTGGATTATTTATGCAATTTATGCACTTTATTATGCATCCAAAGATGTTAAGATCAGGGCTCTGTGGGGCCAAACCATTACTTCCAGGAGTCCTCGTTTTTCTTTACACTGAAGATAGTTCTTTATCTTAATGACATTGGCTGTATATTTTTGTCCTGCTGTAGAATAAATTTGTGGCCACTTTTGGGGCCAATCATATGCTTCTCTGATGGTATGGCACGATGGATAAGTATCTGCTTGTATTTCTCAGCATTGAGGATGTAGCAAGTAAATAAATAAACCTCCTAGTAATGATATTATTAAACTACAGCTAGAGGAGCTCTATTAATTTGTAGCGTGACTTGAGCAGACTGAAACCAAAAAGTTCACATTCAACTTGAAAAAGTGAGAAACGGGGGCGTGGCCGGCAGCCGAAGGAGATGGCCGCTTAGGATCCGAGCTCCGTCTCTCCCGGTATCTCCACCGACAGCCAAGCGACGTGGGTAAGCACCTCCGGCTCCTAATCCCCTCATACACCACTCAGGAACCTCTAGACCACCATGAGGAAGCGTAAAGACCACGGGGCGCCCCGTAAACTAACGGACTTTTTCGCCACCTCCAGCACCCCGCACTCACAAGATGGCGCCGAGTCCTCCTTGCAGGCCCGAGGCGCCGGAGCCTCCGGAGAGGCGCGGCGAACTCACGAGCGGACCTCCGGCTCTATCTCCCCCGCCGCGAGCAGCAAATCATCCCAGGGGACCTCACCTGCCCACAGCCCCCACAAATCGGCGCCCAAGAGGTCTGAAAGCCACAGATGGGCAGGAGATGAGCGAGCGGGGGAGGGGTCCCTGAACAGCACGCTGGAGTTCTATGAGAACTTTAAAGACTTTCCTACTACAGGGCAGCCTCTCACAGATGCCACTATGAAGGAAATGCTCCTCACTATTAATGGCGCTTTTCACAGGGAAATTGTGGCCTGTGTCAATGGAATTAAAACCGATGTAGTTGAACTCGGGGGCAGGGTGGACCATTTGGAATCCAAAATGGAGGAGTTCACGCTAGCGCATAATGAACTAGTTGACTCTCATAACGGGCAGGATGATGACCTGGAGGCCCTAAAGAGCAAGATGGCGGACCTGGAGGACAGGGCCCGCCGAAACAATGTTAAACTTCGGGGGGTCCCGGAGTCTATTCCCCCGTCAGACCTGAGGCCGTATGTCCAAGCCATGCTTTTGGCTCTGATGCCTGACACACCTGTGACGGAAGTAGTGGTAGATCGGGCCCACCGCTTGCCAAAGCCGCAACATCTTCCAGACAAGGTGCCACGGGATGTCATAGCCCGCATCCATTTTTTTCATGTCAAAGACGATCTCATGAGGTTCGCGCGGAAGCATTCACCACTGCCGGACCCGTATCATGATATATCTGTCTACGCAGACCTGTCTCAGTTCACAATGGCGGCGAGGAGGAAACTAGTTCCCTTGACCAAGCTACTACGGAACAACAACATTATTCCTGGGGATTCCCTACCAAGCTGCTCATAATCAAGGAGGGCCGCACACATGTTATTCGCTCCATGCATGAGGGCTTTGCGCTGACTAAGCAGTGGGGAATTATCCCGGATCAGCAGAGCTCACCGCCGAGTACAGATCCGCCAGCTCGACTTGAACCTGAATGGCGCCGAGTCAACAAATGAACTTTGGGTCCCTTCCCGTTGGCCCCGATGGTTCTAATGGCCTGTCCCTTTTCCCTGGAGGTCTCTTCAGCAGATCCAGAGAGGTTTTAGGGGGTCTGTCTGTTTCACTTTTTTTTTTCTCCCTGACCGACATGCTGGAGTTCAAGGGGTATCCGGGAGGCCGGTGCTATTACCCCCCTTACCACTACCTGCGATTGAATCGCATGATGGGGTTTACCCCAAGCTTTTGGTTTGTTACCTTTGTTACTTCCATGTTTTGTTTTATTTTGTTTCTTTCATTTCTTCAGCCTCTTTGCAAGCTACTTACACCTGGAAACCACTCACCCTGTAACCAAGGACTCCCACGGTTCCATTACACCAGCGAGGACAAGTTACTCAGTTCTGACCTTATTCTACATGGACTGCAGGTACTGTGACGGCCACGGCCTAGTGTTACCCTCCAATTTAGGTCTAGTCGCTGATGCTGGAGGCTATTCATGGTCCCCAACCATATCTTACAGAGTCCTTGTCTCTGCATATAGATTGGACTGCAATGATCATTACGGTACCATTTTAAATGGTTATTCAAATTGTCTCTATTAACGCCCATGGACTGAACAGCCCGTTCAAACGTAGGTCCCTCTGGAGAGAGGCTCGCACCCTCCGGGGTGATATTGTATGTGTACAGGAGACCCACTTTGCGCGATCCAACCCACCTAAATGCACGGATAAGGCTTATCCACATATATTTGTCTCTTCTGGGGAATCCAAAAAAAAGGGGGTGCTCACTGCAGTTAAACATTCTGTGGCATTTCAGCTGCATGAAGTGGTGTCAGATGAGGCCGGTCGATACGTGATATTGATCTGCGACATCAACAACACTACATATACAATCGTAAATCTTTATGCCCCGAACAAGGGCCAGATCAAATTCTTTAAAGCATTAGTCAAGAAGGTGGATCGCGTGAAGAAAGGTCTCACGGTGTATTGTGGGGATTTCAACTGTGTGGTGGACCAGGAGCTGGATTGTTCTCCAGCTCAGGGACGTGCAAGGGCTACTCTGCAGAGGTTCTTGCATGCCTCTGACCTGTACGATGTGTGGCGATGCTTTAACTCCACGGAAAGGGATTTTACCTACTTTTCGGCCCCTCACAAATCTTATTCGCGGCTGGATTTGTTTGTGGCCGATTTGCAATTTTTGAGGGCAGTGGAGAATTCTGTGATACATTCTATATCATGGTCTGACCACGCGCCGGTTTCGGTGGCGGTCTCGGAGTCTCACGTGACAACGCCGGTGCATTTGTGGCGCAACAATGTCTCTTTGCTCCGGGACCCCGCTCATAGGGACCGACTGGGTGGTCAGATAAGGGACTATTTTGGGTACAACGATACCCCTGGGATTGATGTATTTCACTTGTGGTGCGCTCATAAGGCGTTCTCGAGAGGGTTGCTCATTCAGCAGGCTTCTAGGGCTAAAAGAGCAAGAACGGAGGCGCTTAGGGCCCTAATGGAGAAACTTAAAGCACTAGAATCAGCGCATAAACTGAATCCGTCCCAGCTCTTGTTGCGAGACCTCACAAACTGTAGACTGCAGGTTAGAGCTAAGCTTATGGAGGAACATCAATACCTCCTCTTTCGCACTAAAGCGCGGCATTACTCTCAAGGAAATAAGTCGGGGAAAATGTTAGCTAACTACTTAAGGAAAAGACAACAAAAAACTAAGCTGACCTCTATCACTGATCCCGTTTCTGGTAATCAGGTGCGACACCCTAATGAGATCGCTAATGCTTTCTCGAGTTACTATACCTCGTTGTATAATCTCCAGGATGATGTGATTACCCCACAGCCTACAGATTCCCTCATAGCTGACTTCCTGGATACCCTTCATCTCCCAGGGGTTGCGGACCATATGTTACAATCCCTTAATGCCCCCATAACCGAAGAGGAGATCCAACTAGCCATAGCTTCTTTGCCCTCTAATAAATTACCGGGAGCGGATGGCTTCTCCTCAGAATACTATAAGGCCTTCAGTCAGGTTCTGTCTCATATCTAAGTAGGATGTTCAACGCCGCTGTTCAGCGCTCCTCCTTCCCCGAGGAGATGCTCCAGGCGGTTATCGTGGCACTTCCAAAACCTGGGAAGGCGCCAGATGCTCCTCAGAATTTTCGCCCCATTTCCCTTTTAAACACCGATCTCAAGTTGTATGCCAAAATATTAGCGGTCAGACTGGCTGAGGTAACTCCTCACCTGGTCAAGGCTGACCAAGTGGGTTTTGTGAAAGGGAGACAGGCGCCGGATGGTACCAGGAGGATGCTGGACCTGGTGCAGATAGCTGAAACCCGGAAGGTGCCCTCGGTGTTCCTGACATTAGATGCTGAAAAAGCGTTCGATAGGGTTCACTGGGGGTACCTTAGAGCGACACTCACTAAATTCGGGTTGAGGGGGAACATCTTCTCGGCTATCTCAGCATTGTACACCAAGCCCTCAGCTAGGGTATTTACATCAAGTGCTTTATCATCTAATTTCAACATTACAAATGGGACCCGTCAGGGGTGCCCCCTTTCCCCCTTGATTTTCACTCTGGTTATGGAACCTCTGGCTGAGGCGATTAGGAGCGACCCTAATATATCTGGGATTTCGGTGGGAGGTAGGGATCACAAAATCGGGCTTTTTGCGGATGATGTGATCCTGACCTTAACTTCCCCTGTAAAGTCATTGCACTACGTACAGCAACAGCTAGACAGGTTTGGGACAGTCTCTTACTACAAACTCAATGTCACTAAGTCCGTGTGCTTACCACTCTCCCTGAACCCTCCGATCTTGAAGTTCCTGAAGTCAAAATATCCTTTTCAATGGACTAACAAGTCCCTTACGTATCTGGGTATCTCCCTAGTGGCGCCGACATCCTTAACGTACCAGACCAACTTTGCTAAATTACAGTCCATTGTTGCGGGGGACTTGCAGCACATTGCGTCCTACGATCTTTCCTGGATGGGCCGCATAGCTGCCCTTAAAATGATAGCGCTCCCCAAAATATTGTACTATTTTAGGACGCTCCCTATATTGTTACCCGAATCCTTCTTTAGAGGTATGGATAAGCTCTTCCGAAAATTCCTATGGGAGGGCAGGGTACCTAAATTGTCATACTCCACGTTACTTAAATCTAGATCGGCTGGGGGGGTGGGTTTCCCTCATCTTAAGTCCTATCACTCTGCTGCCCTGTTGGACCAAGCGAAAGCTTGGTTCGATCCAATTTCAGACAAACTATGGGTGCTGTTAGAGAGGGCAATGGTGGCGCAGCGAGATCTACCATCTCTGCTTCAGGCCGCATTGACGAAGAGGGAGGTGCACATTCCCAGCCTGTCCTCACTGCGGGCCACACTGGGAGCTTGGGGGGAGGTACAGAGGATGGAGGGAACCCCGATAGCTAAGAGAGAATTAACACTGGCAGCCTATCAGTTCCTGCTTCCCTCCCTGAAAATTCCGAGGACATTGTTCCCGGATACCTTCACATACCATGATATCCGTGGGCAGGTCGGAACCCCGTCCTCCTTCTTTCATGCACAGCTACACCATTACCACATTAAGTTTCCCAACCCGATTATTGAGGTGCCCTCTGAGATCTGGGACTATTTGCACAAGGAGTATCGTAAAACAAGGGGGTTGTCGTGGTTCTACCATCGTCTGCGCTTCCAGCGTGGATGGGTCAAGTCGGCTAGTATGGTGGCCTGGGAGGGCGACCTTTCAGTGGCATTTTCGGAGCTGGAATGGCGGCTGGCTATTCACTCCTTTTACACATTTACGCATTGTACTAACCACTGGGAGGTGGCTCTCAAATTTCTCCACCGTAGTTATCTGACACCTGTGAAGATGGCTAAGATGTTCAAAGATGCACCAGTCCTATGCTGGAGGGGGTGTGGGGGTAGAGGTACAATATTCCATCTATTGTGGCAGTGTAGGAAGCTGAGAGGATATTGGGCAGCGGTGTTTGCACTACTTATCTCTATAACGGGAATTTCGCTGTCCATGTCCCCAGCCCTAGCTCTGTTGAACTTGGGTATTGACAAGGTTCCACGATCGTTTCGTTGTGTGACCTCTCACATTCTCACAGCTGCTAGGATGTCTGTCACCGCGGCGTGGAGGTCTGTTGATGCACCCATGGTGACAGATGTCATAAACAGGGTTAGAACCCACTACTCCTATGAACAGTTCTTTGCCAACTCCAGCGATAGAAGCCTGCTGTTTGACCGTGAATGGAGTCCTTGGTTGCTAAAGTACCCGAGCTGAGGGGTTTTCCTCTTGCTCGGGCTTGATCTTTACTTGATCACATTATTAATGATGACATATATTTCTATCTGAGGCTGATGTTTAGACCGTCCGGTTGATGGTCTCTGTGTTCATCTGCGTGGATATTGCAAACGTAATGTTCTATAGCATGCTAGAGTTAAGGTTCTTTGTGGACGCATCTCCTGTTAGCTTCGGGAAGCTCTGGGTGTACGCCGGGGGCTGGGTCCCGGCTCCTGCGGGGGTGGGGGGGGAGGGCGTGGGACCACAGTGTTGATCCCCTTGGGGGTGGTCCGGCGGCCCGAACCTTCGGCTCAGCGCGGGGGGAGTTGGACTGGGGCCTGGTCTCCGGGGGGGGGGCCCGGATATTGAGTACTGGGGGCTCCAAAAATGTATCCGTCACGGTTTTGTATGGTATACTCTAGTGTGTTTTACTATATTTGTTCAATGTTATACAACCATTACGTCTACCTGTACTGTATTTTATGTTTGATGTTTTGAAACTTTAATAAAAACTATTGAAAAGGAAAAAGTGAGAAACAGTTTTTTTTATGTCTCTTTTTTGAAACAGGTTAGTCAAACTTTGATTATGCTATTTTTGTGCAGTTTTGTGTTTATTCTGACATTCACTTTCTCTTTTAGTATCTCATATGTTACTACTGGTAAATTATATGCTTTTCCATGTGGTTTGTCCTGCCACTATAAAGAAAGTACTCATCTGTAGGGATGGACAGAACATCCCCCTGTTCGGTTTGCAGAACTCCCGAACAGGGGAAATGGATGGGAGCCAACTAGAAAAAAATCAACATTGCCCATTTTGAAGGCTTATATGTAAGTAATTTGCCATAAATAAGGTATGGAGGTTTGGGTATTGCCCTGGGTCACATCAATATTAAAACATTTTTTTTTTTTCAGGAACTGTGAGCTTAATTATGCTCAAAGTGACAATGAAAAATTTGGGCATTCAGCCTGGCAGGTCAGGTAAGGGGGGGACGAGCTGGGCCCCCCCACCCCTCCTGGACTAAACCAGGATACATGCCCTCAACATGAGGGGTTGTTGAATTGGGGCAGGGGGGACAAGAGCCTCTTCCCGACAACCCTGGGCTGTGGTTGTTGGGGTCTGCAGGTGGGGGGCTTATCGGAATCTGGAAGACCCTTTAAACAAGGGGGCACCTAGATCTCGCCCCTCCTATGTGAATGGGTATCGGGTATATAGTACCCATACCCATTTATTAAAAAAGTGTCAAAAAGTAATAAACACAACACAAACACAAACAGACAGTTTTTGGCAAATCCTTTATTAAAAAATAAAAAAATAGTGTCCCTCGATGTAAATCCATCGCCAATCACTCCGCCCACTGGGACCTGAAAAAAAAAAGGAGAAACGTTCTCGCCTCCTAGGAGGCCTCCCGCCGAATGCCTACTTTGTGCTTTGACATTTCTTATATAGGCAAGGGGTGGGCCAACTGGTTACATGAGACAATGGGGGCACCCAAAGTGTGAGACTACTGTGTCCTGTATATACGGGACACAGAACCGTCAGGAGACCTGTTGGAGGTCCAATTGGTCTCAAATTATAAGAAGGGAGCCACCGCAGCCAAAAACAATACTACAGAATACAGAGGTAAGGGGCCATAGAGGACCCCTTGGAACGGCTGCAAAAAGGGATGCTCAGACCAACTCAGTGAAAATAAATGAAAAAACTTTATTGAGGATCAGAATTAACACATGGTTTAAAATAACCCCGGCATGCAGGAACGGCTCCAGCCAACCTCGAGGGAACGGCGTGTCTCAAATATTTGAAGCAGGATTTCCGCGTCGTGGATAGGAGCTGGAGCGCATTAGTGGCTCTTCCGGGTTGTGCGTTCCTGCATGCCGGGCCCTTTTCAAAACGTTACCCAGGGAAAATGAGCAGAAGTACATTGATCTAACGCTCCAAGTGAACGGTGAGCACAAAATTATACACTGATAAGGGGATAGAGAAAAGGCCATGACCACCAGGCTGCCTGTGGATACTCAGTTGATACCTGCCAACTAGCGGAAGGCCATTACCTGGCCCGTGGTCAAATTTACTTCCATGAGATACAGCCTAATTATGGTGTGAGCCTGCGCAGTATATACATTGTACTGCGTCTCTCCCCTGCTCCCGCACCTATAATTTTCTAAGACAGAAAGTGATTCTCTGCTCCAGAGGAACGTTTGTTGGCCCGACAATGTTGCCCCATACACAAGAGGAACTGCCTAATATCCTTTAATAGCAAATTCGCCCCTAATCATCACGGGACTGGTACCACACACTTCAATCTGGTGTACTTGGTCTGCAGACACTCCTTTAGACACCGTCTCCCTTATGGTGAAACCATATTTGAAAATTTCGAGTTCATTGGCATCTACAATTTTAGTGTCATAGACCAGCCTGCCACTGAGTATACTTACTGGAATTTCTCAATGAATTATACAGTCCATGACTGGACTCCTTGATACCATCATATCAGCCGTGTAGTATTAGGTTGCCTAAAATTGGAATATGTAAGAAGGTCATGATCCCTTGCTATTTGGTGTAACCCATTTTTGGTTTATTATCATATTTTGATCAATTTAATATTGTGGCATGCCAACCAATGGATCCCTGAGCTTACCGCATCTATAAATTCCGAATGGAATGTATGCGGTTCGCCAAGGTCTCCACTGGTTTGATCTTCCGGAGTGAATGTAAGGCCGGCCCTGTGAGTGTGTGTCATTGATTTTATGTGTCATGTATGTCTTCTGTTAATTTTTCTAAACTGTTGTTATTTGTCATGTGTCCCCCAAGACGGGGTTATTTTAAACCATGTGTCAATTCTGATCCTCAATAAAGTTTTTTCATTAATTTTCACTGAGTTGGTCTGAGCATCCCTTTTTGCAGCCGTTCCAAGGGGTCCTCTATGGCCCCTTACCTCTGTATTCTGCCAACTGGTTACATGACCTAGTGGCACCACACTCTTCTGACATCACAGACTGGTGCATGCTGGGCATATGACGTCAGAAGGGGTGGTGCCACTGAGTGACGTAGCCAGATGGTCCACCCTTTACCTATATAAGAAATGTCAAAGCGCAGAGGAGGCATTTGGTAGGAGGCCTCCTTGGAGGCCAGAGCGTTTTTCATTTTTTTATTTTTCGGGTCCAGTGGGCGACATGATTGATAATGGATTTTCATATCGAGGCAGAGACACCCTTCCCCAAAGCACCCACCTCCACATGTTGAGGGCATGTGGCCCGGTATGGTTTAGGAGGGGGGGAGCGCTCGCCCCCCCCTCTTTCTCCTGACCTGCCAGGCTGCATGCCTGGATAAGGGTCGGTGGAGCTTGGGGGGGGGGCCCATGCCATTCTTTCTTTATTTTGGCTTGGGGTTCCCCTTAAAATACATACTGGACCTTAAGGGCTTGATATGGACTGGAGGGGGGACCCTGAGCTGTTTTTTTTTTTTTTTACTGGCATTATTTTTATTGTTCAATTGTCAGAGGTGAAACCCATTGACAGCTGATGACTCATCTGTTGTTAAGGATGCCAGGCTCGGCTTTCCAGCCCCTCTCCTTAACAACCAGCTTACACTGCACCCTGATTGGGCAAAGCTTTGCCCAATCAGGGAGCAAAATGTACTGTGCAGCAAATTCGGATGTTTAGCGAATGGCCAAACAGCCAAATGTTTGGCCCAAACTCATGCTAGGGTCGAACCATTCGCCCTTCTATACCCATCTGTGTAATTTGATCCATTTTTGTTTAATACATTAACCACTTTAGCCCCAGAGGATTTGGCTGCTCAATGACCAGGCCCTATTTTGCGATTCGGCACTGCGTGATTTTAACGGACAATTGCACGGTCGTGCAACGATGTACCTAAATTAAATTGACGTCCTTTTTTTCCCCGCAAACAGAGCTTTCTTTTGTTGGTATTTGATCACCTGTGCAATTTTTATTTTTTGCGCTATAAACAAAAAAAGAGCAACAATTTTGAAAAAAATAACAATATTTTTCACATTATTTTATATGAAGTTCTCAAAAAAAAATTTAAAAATCGAAATTTTATAACATTTTAGGCCAATTTGTTTTCTGCTACATATTTTTGGTAAAAAAAAATCACAATAAGCGTATTTTGATTGGTTTGCGCAAAAGTTATTTCGTTTACTAACTACGGGAAAGATTTATTAAAATATTTTCATAGTTTTTTTTTAACTAGTAATGGCGGCAATCTGCGATTTTTTTTGCGGGACTACGACATTGCGGAGGACAGATCAGACCCCTGACTGACATTTTTGACACTTTTGGGGGTACCAGTGACATTACTACAGTAATCAGTGCTATAAATATTCACTGTTACTGTAAAAATGACACTGGCACAGAAGGGGTTAACTTCATTGATGATCAAGGGGTTAAGTATGTCCCTAGGGGCGTGATTCTAACTGTCAGGGGGCGTGGCTAGTGAAGTAACCATAGAGACATGCGATCCTATATAGCAGGAGATATATAGAAGATTGCGAGTGGCCAGCGGCCATCGGAGCCGCCGGTCACACGCGCTGGCTCCCCAGGGAACAAGCGGGGGTGGGAGCGCACCGCTGGCAGAGCGCACCGCCGGCAGAGCGTGCTCGCCCCCTACATTCTCGTAGACGGGCTTTGCTTGTAAGCGGCAGAGTGCCGTAGTAAATCTATGCTAGGCTGGGCTAAAGTGGTTAAAATTGGAAAGCAACTGAGCAACAGTGTTTTGGGTCTACTATTTGATATAGATACTGCAGGCTGCATCCTTGTCCTACCCTGCACTTAGAGCACTAATAATCCTGTAACAAGGACACCATTGATCCTGACCAAATCTCCAACTCCATTTGCAGAAATGCAGCCTTCAACTTGCAATAAACCTCCACCATGCTTCACTGGTGCCTGCAGAAACGTATTATTTTGCTTTTCTACAGCCCTTCGGCGATCAAAATGCCTCCTGCACATCGCTAGATCGAGAAGGGGTTCAGGTAAGTATTTGGGGGGGAGGACTGTGGGGAGAGCAGCATACAGAAGGTTTTTTATCCTTCAGCCTTTACATCTACTTTAGGCCTCATATACAGCTGTTTCTGTTTTAATTAATGACTGTAATTCAACCTGCATATGAAATTGATGATCATTAATACCTGCTTGGTATAATAGGTTAATCATACCCCTGACTTTAATCCTACAAAATTTTGACTTTGTGTAAGTGTACTAAGTGTGCAAGTGTAAGAATTGATGCCAAAGGGTAGTCACGCCAAATATTGATTTGATTTAGATTTTCTTCTGTTTCTTCACTTTTCATTTTCTAAAATTTAAAAAATAAACAATTAAAATATATATTTTTGAAAGCATGTTTACTTTATAGCATTTCTTCATACCTGTCTAAATTGTTTGCCTAGTACTGTACATCACTGGAAGACCTAAGAGACAAGAGATATACAACACAGGACAAGTTTTGCTTTTGCTGTGTGCATGTACTTATTTCCATTCGAAATATTTTGTGAACGAGTAACCAGGGGTGGATATCTAGGGATTCCTTTTTTTTAAATTAAATTTCCAGATTCTGAAGAGTCCACAGCACCCCCCCCCCCCCCCTGCCTCAGACATCCACATCCACAGGATCAAGGATGTGAGGGAAGAAGCCCTTGTTCTCATCAAAATGAGTACAACGTGCTTTGCCAGCAGTGCCCATCTGTCCAGGTAACCTCTAACTCTAAAAATAAACAAAACAGATCAAATAATAGACCAGAAACTTAGTAAGTTAGATCCTCAATCATTAATAATTAAAGTGAGCAAAAGTCCACATAAGTACATAAATCATATATTTCTATGTGTCCAAACACCAATGAATCCTATTGGAGTATTCTGTTTCTTCTATCCTCTAAACCAACCATGCAAAAGTGACCAACTCGTGCTAAAAAGTGCTCACTCATCACATAGGAAATTACTTCTTTATTACAAGAAGGTCATAAACCGCTTGTTTTATTTAAGCCGTAATCTTTCTTCCTGCAACCCAGATGTCTGGTCTCCCAAGGAACTCAGAAGTTTAAGGATCCACAGTCACCTCTCTCTCATGTCAACCATCACATGTCACAGAAAAAAAGCTCACAATGTAGTATTTATTTGTAAAAAAAGGTTAAAAACATCACATATTTAATGTTTACATTCACATTTAAAGGTGCCAAGATAGGCATCAACATAGACAGCCTGTGTGATAAAGAATTGTGCGTTCCATTTTTGCCAGGATGGGACGTCACCACAAAACCGGAAGTGACTGCCAAAGTCTCCGCCTCAACGTGTTTCACTGTAAGGCATTTTCAAAGAGTTCCTCAGCTGCCATTTTCCTGGAGATTTATATACTCCATTCTAAAACCTGATCGGTAGAATGATCGATTTAGCCTTACTGATTTTAGTGGATTTTGCACTGAATTTTTGTTTATGGGGGACAGTTTCAGTGACAAATACTCAATCATGCAACCCTGTACCCAAATGCAAGGTTTATTCTTTTTTTTTCTTTTGTGGGTATTTAACCACTTCTGGACCGTAAGGTTTGATCCCCCTTAATGACAAGGCCATTTTTTGCGATACGGCACTGCGTTACTTTAACTGACGATTGCGTGGTCCTTGATGTCCTTTTTTTCCCCACAAATAGAGCTTTCTTTTGGTGGTATTAGATTACCTCTGCAACAAAACAAGAGAGATAATTCTGAAAAAAAAATATATTTGTATATATTTTTTACTTTCTGCTATGAAACATTCCAAATAAAAAAAAATGTAAAAATCTATTTCTTTCATCATTTTAGGCCAATATGTATTCTGCTACATATTTTTGGTAAAAAAAAATCCCAATAAGTGTGTATTGATAAGTTTGTTCAAAAGTTATCGCGTCTACAAAGTAGGGGAAAGATTTGTAATTTTTATAATGTATTTATTTTTTGCTAGTAATGGCGGCGATCAGCGATTTTTAGCAGGACTGCGACATTGCGGCGGACAGATCGGACACCTAACTGACATTTTTGACACTTTTGGAGGGACCAGTGACATTACTACAGTAATCAGTGCTAAAAATATGCACTGTTACTGTGCTAGTGACACTGGCAGGGAAGGGGTTAACACCAGGGGCGATCAGAGGGTTAAATGTGTCCCTAGAGGGTGCTTTCTAACTGTGTGGGGGATGGGATTGCTGAATGAACACAGAGATCTGTGTTCCTAAATAAGAGGGACACAGGATCTCTGTGTTCATTACTGACAGAACAGCGGTCAGCCGTGTTTACAATGGCAGACCACTGTTCTGTCTTCAAAAGGAGTGATTACGGGTGCCCGGCGGACATCACGGCTGATTGGCTCCCCCTGTAGCCAATTGGCACGTGCATGCCCCCACTAGCGGTCCCACAAGACTACATACAGCTACATCTTTTTGCGGGACAGAGCCGACCTGCCGCAGTATATGTACAAGCTGGCAAGTGGTTAATCGACACTTTTTTATTTGCTATATAAACTAAACAAAGTGGTAGAGTGGTTTTGTGTACAAGATTGGGATATTGGCTTCTAGTGCTCCAAGAGGGAGGTCAGATAGTATTATTTTTTGTGGAGTGACTAGAATGGGTACTCAAGAGTCGCCAAGTTAGTAAGGATGCTGCCATGGGAGGGGAAAGAGAGGAGGTATCCCATGGTCTCCAAGTACTGAAAATTAACAGAGATGTGAGGTCTGGTGTGGGTGATAGAGATGTTTCGAAATCCACCCATAATTATTAATCTTGGCTTCAAAACCAATGTTTAAGTTGGTCTAGTATTGCTGCTCGGTGGTAATCTTGAATGTCTACTATCCCCATGTCCCCAACTGTTCTGTGTTTGATCAAATTTGTGCGGTTACACCTCGGCTTTTTACCTTTCCATGTGAATGTATTTAGCAAGGATGTCAAAGCTTTGAGGTAAGATACTGGGACTGGAATGTCTTAAAGGCTTCTAGCCTACCAACAAAGGAGAGTTCACATTGTGACATGTGGTGAAGCTGGTGTTTCATTCTTTGAATCATGGGTGGGAAGTTAGTTTGAGTTAGTGTCTTAACTGATTTGGTTAAGGTGATGCCTAAGTATGGTACACCCTGTGTACTCCACGTGTATGGTAGTCATTCTTTCAGAAATATTTTATTCTTAGGGGAAACTCCTAGGTCAAGTATAAGGAATTTAGAGAAATTAACTTTATAATATGAGATGGAACTAAAATTAGTTAAGGTTGTATGTACTTGGGGTAGTGAAGTTGTTGGGTAGGTTAGAAGAAGAATGACGTCATCTGCGAAGAGGTTAATAGTATGTAGTCTGTGACTGAAGTTGAATCCTGTGATAAGAGGGTTTATGCGGATGGATTCTGCAAGTGGCTCTATCATGAGATTGAAAATATAGGGTGATAAAGGGCATCCTGGTGGGTTCCATTTGATATAACAAATTTTTTAGATAACAAACCTGAAGTTTAAACTTGGGCTGAGGGATGGGAATACAGGGCAAGATTTGCCAACCTAGTAGGACCTTGAAAACAAAACTTGGACAGTATGCTGGACATGTAGTGCCAGTGGACTCTGTCGAATGCGTTCTCTGCGCCAATAGACAATAGGAGAGAAGGTGTTTAAGTCTTTTCAGCAAAATGGATAACATTTAGAATTCTCCTGGTTGCGTCAGAGGACTGCCTTCCTTTCACAAACCCCATCTGGTCGCATTTAATTAAAGAAGGTATTATAGTGGATACAATAAATAGGAAGGTAAAATTACTGCGCTAACAGTTATAATGAAAAAAGCAGCTAGCACCAATCACTAGACAAAAAAGTGACAAAAAAACATAAAAACCAGAAAAATGTGCAGCGCTAATATCAATGAATGTGATTAAACAAATGACACAATTATGAGTATAAATGTCCAATCTGGAACCACATGGAAATTAATAAAAAAGTCCATCAGTAGAAAACAAATCCCAAGTGAGTAATGTGATGAAATGAATCCAACATATGAAAACGTGATCTCAATGTGCAGCAAATCCCAGCACCAGTAAAGATAAGTGGATTGCCCTCACCAGATAAAGTGAACCCAGATACCTTATAGCACATGGGTCATAAAAGCTTGTTGGAATAATTGATGGATGTCCCAGCTGGATAAACTGACCTCGATGGAATCCATATAGATCAGCAACGATTATGGATACACCAGATCCCAGCTCAGCCAACACTCCGAGACCCGTGTGATACGCTCTACACCACAGCTGCTGGAGGACCCCTGGAGTACACCGTCTGCAATACACTGTATAGGCTAGAACAGAGCTAGTCAGGAGAGGGGCGGAGTGTCACAAGTCATGTGCTTGTGACACTCCACCCCTCTCCTGACTAGCTCTGTTCTAGCCTATACAGTGTATTGCAGACGGTGTACTCCAGTGGTCCTCCAGCAGCTGTGGTGTAGAGCGTATCACACGGGTCTCTGAGTGTTGGCTGAGCTGGGATCTGGTGTATCCATAATCGTTGCTGATCTATATGGATTCCATCGAGGTCGGTTTATCCAGCTGGGACATCCATCAATTATTCCAACAAGCTTTTATGACCCATGTGCTATAAGGTATCTGGGTCCACTTTATCTGGTGAGCGCAATCCACTTATCTTTACTGGTGTTGGGATTTGCTGCACATTGAGATCACGTTTTCATATGTTGGATTCATTTCATTACATTACTCACTAGGGATTTGTTTTCTACTGATGGACTTTTTTATTAATTTCCATGTGGTTCCAGATTGGACATTTATACTCATAATTGTGTCATTTGTTTAATCACATTCATTGATATTAGCGCTGCACATTTTTCTGGTTATTATAGTGGATAGTCTCTGTGCTAGTAATTTGACGTAAATCTTGATGTCAGAATTCAAGAGTGATATGGGTCTGAAGTTGGCTGGGTTGGTAGGGAATTTAAGGTCTGTGTTGATTAATGAGATTGGTCAAAATGAGTCACACAGCGTGAGATCCTTATTAGACTTTAGAACTAAAACTATTACACCTCTTCCTTTATATACGGGGGAAGTATTTCACCCTGTAATATGCTTGGTATAAAACTTTCAGTTGAGGGACAAGGTATTCTTGATGAGCCAAATACCACTTGATGGGCATGCCATCCAAGCCAGGAGTTTTATGTTTGGCAAACAAAGAAAGGTTTTTATTAATTTCCTTCACAGTGTACAGTTATCGGACGATAAAGAGGGTAGCCAAATGTCATTGAGATAATCCGTGAAAGCTTTAGAGTCATAGTTTACTCAGGAGGTATACAGATCAGTGTAAAATTGTAAAAGATTTTACTTTAGTTGTATATTTAATATGTGTTCTTGAATTGTATTTTAATTTAGGTGAACTTTAGTCAGCTTTTACTGAATGTTATAGAAAGCTTTATATCAACAAGTCAAGTGCTTTCTAAAACAGGTGGAGACTTAGTGGAGATTATGGTAAGTGTTTGGTTGCATTTCCGGGTGATTATTATAGTACCTCAGGTGTGTCACTCTCACTGGCCACAGCTCCCTTCATCTTTATATAAACCCATTCTAACATGTCTCCACCTAATGCCTGAAGAAGGAACACACATGCCCCGAACGCGTTAACTGCCCGCTCACCTCTGGACCTGGATGTGATGCCATTGGCTTTCTCCCAGTGCACCTGTGTCTCCAGGAAATGCTGTAAGCCACCAGCGCAGCAAGGACAGCAAACTGCATATACTGCATATCTATCCTTTTACACCGTGTCCTCCTCTGGAGTGGATAAGCCTTATTTGATTGATTATACAAATGCTCACAGATCTTTCATCTTGTTGCTGTCTTTTATTGCCCATTAAAATTTGTCCTATTGCACTTAGATGGCGCTGCTTTCTCCTCTTCCCTTGTATCTCCTGCAGAGTCCCTTCTAGCTCTTTTTAGAGCCTACAGCTGTCCAGCACTAGTATCTACATGTCAGCCTCCATGAACTTATGTTTTTAGGACTATGGACTGACTTCTTCTACACCATACTGTGATCTACACACTCCCCTGCAGCATATAGACTTCATCTTCCCTTGTGTATTCACAGTACTGGACCTATATCTTTAATTCTATCTGCTTGGATGCCCTTTATTGTCCAATTAGTAGCTTTTTTTCTGTTTGTTTGTGTATTGTACATAGCTAATCAGATTTGCAGATGGGTCAGTCCAGGCAACAGGCAGAAATGTGGTCAATAAACAGGCCAGTGACAGTCTAGTGACAGTAGTACTTGTGATGCAACTATCAGATAAACTGTTGCTGGCTTACACTGGTCTGCTGACACTAGGGACTAGTGTGGCAGCAATCAGGAACACTTCTGCTGACTTACACTGGTCTGGTCACACTGGTACTGGTGTAGCAACAATCGGAGACATCATTGCTGGCTTACACTGTGTGGTGACACTGCGACTGGTGTGGCGCCGATAAAGAACACTATTGCTTGTTGCACTGGTCTAGTGTGGTGGCAATCAGGAACGCTGATTCTATCCATGGTTTTACCACCCCTCAACTGCTACCCCCTGCAGAGGCAGTGGCTGGGGTGTACACATGCAGCGGCTGCAATGCTTTGCTTCTCAGTTATGGCAGCAAGTATACCCCCTGTATTCCTATTAATTATGACCCATTCAAGTGTATGGGGTTGCTTCTGCAGGGTCAAAGGGGTTAAAGCAGCTGGTGGGGAGGAAATATAATGCCTCCTCACTGCTTGTCAAATGCTTTCTGAGGAGCAATTCAAACACGGATGGCTCTTCAGAGAGCATTGCACATGTGGACAAGTCCTTATACTGATACTATGACTGCTATGGTGGGTATCAAGACACTGTAACTTGTGTGGCATTGATCAGGGACACTGAAACTGGTATGGTGGTATTTTGGAACACTATAATCGGTGTGGCGGTGATCAGGAAAAATATGACTGGTGTGGCAGTGAGCAGGGACACTGGGACTGGTGTGGCGCTTATTAGGGACACTGTGAGGGGGTGGTGGTGATTATGGACACTGACTAGTGACAGTAAATAAAATAAAAAATAAATAAAAAAATATAATTTTTTTTACAATGTACTTTTTTATTTTTACATACTTTCACTAGAGCAGTGTAGTGTTTCCATAATGATATTGTACTGCTGTGGGAAGGGGGGGGGGGGTGTAATTGGTATTTTTTTACAATATGAGTGTTTATCACAGTGACAATCGCTGTATAAGCAATTGTTTTATTTGTCACATGTGCCATCCATTTATGATCCCATTGTTTAGTATTGGGATTGCTGTGATTGGCCACAGCTATCATGTGCTACAGGGCCACTGTTTTTGGTCATATACCATGTGATTACTGTGACCATTTACAGAGATTACAATAGAAAGCAATGGCATCATGAATGACAACCATTGTTTAATATTGGGCATGTGATAGCTGTGATTGGTCACTGCAGTTTAATGGTAATAGGGTCAATCACGGCAGCCCAGTACAGAGAACTGTGATCCACTGTGTCCACCAGCCACAAAGAGAGGATGTATGGATACGTCCTTCGGCAACAACAAAGCTCCCTCCTGACAGTTTATCTACATTAGCTGGGTGGGAGATGGCTAAGAAGTACAAAGTGTGGGCATCTACTGTATGTATGACTAAAGAATTGTCCATCTAATGGAATTAACCACTATTGGAAAATGCCATGATTTGCATTTTAGTTGCCTTCTTTTGCAGAGAAAGAGAAATAAAAAATATTTCAAGAACTATTAATTTTCCTGATCCAGTTGCTTTCCTGTTGAAGAATGATCATATTTTAAATTTCAGCAATTTATTATTGCAGGTCAAAAATAGGATTAGCTGTCACAGTGCAGATAGTGTAAATATAGGTTATGAATGAATTATCATTTTATTATTGTAGTTTTGAAATTACTGACAGACAGCATTTCTGGAGGAAAATGCTCAGTTAAGTTAATGGAAATGCTAAAATCTAAGTCTCTGTTTGCTTTTGAACTTGCTATTATACTTGGTCAGGGCAATCTGCCACTTACCCTGTTCTTTTGAGAGTGCAGTTTGGCTGGCATAATTAAGTCTCTACAGCAATATTTCTGAATGAGTCTTCAACAGCATCCAACAGGTCAAGATGCACTGCCAATAACAGGTTTCAAGTATTACGCTTATCCGAGAGAAAAATAATTAATATAAAGCATAAAACAGACAAATTAATGATTATCAATGATTGGATGATACTAAAAAAACTGTGGTTCTTGGGCACTCTAATTGTTTCTATTAAGATTAGAAAAGGATTAAATGTGATGTTTTATTTCTAACGAGAACTTCAGTGCATTTACATACCTCATAAATGTAGGGCTCTGTTACCTAAATCATGCTTTGAGTATGACCAAAATAATTTCAGTGTTGCCACCCAATCCCTATATTTCAGTAAAAATGGGAAGAGATCAATTTTTTATTTACAGGTGTCGGAAAATGCCCCTATCCAATAATTCTAAGGGGAATAATAGTTACCTGGGAAGAATTAGGAAGTTACATTGTGATCCTAATTCTGACCTTTATTAAGGTGTAGCAATGTTTCCAGGCCTTGGGCCTGAGGTGGGTCTGCCATTAGCACCGGTAACACTCTCAACACATTTAAGTTGTGAACCCAGGTGTGAGAACTGAGACAATGACCATTCCGGCATCTTTGGTTTGTTTTGTTTATTGTATAATGGGAATGGGAGAAGGGAATGAGTGGGATACTCCTCTGGCTCTTCTAGGCTTAACTGGGACTTTGTACAAAAATGCCCACTAGCGCTGTCTTGACGCCATCTGAATGCCGACCAGCGCTTCCTGACGCTTGCAAATACTGCTTGGCTGAATTAGTGCTTGAACTTCAACTTTAACTTGTTTGTTAACTCAGAAGATCCAGGACTGTAGAACACTTGACTCCTGACACTCGATTTAGCTCAAAAATCACTGAACAGCTACCTCCAGCCCTTCACTGACCGAGGTAGCTCCTTGTCACTGCTTGTGCTGCTGCAACTCTTAACTCTGTACACTGCACACTATACACAGACTCTTCAGGGCCAAACCACTGGTACCCCTTTACACTTCAGGGCCCTCTGACTAGGTACCCCCTCTAACACTTCAGGGTCCTCTGACTAGGTTCCCCCTCTAACACTTCAGGGTCCTCTGACTAGGCACCCCCTTTACAGCTAGCTGACTCCTGGATCCCTGGAACCTTCTCTGGAGTGGTCCCCTCTACACTTGGCAGCCCCTAGGGGCAGTTCACAGTACTCACAGCCTTGGCAGGCTTTCCTGGAATTGAACCCCTCCTCCTCTACTGGTCCTCGGCACACCGGATCCTCTCTGCAGCTCAACTCAGCATTCTCTGGATTCCCAGGCAGCCACCCGGACCACCCAATCCTTCTGTCAGGAGGAGAGACAGCCGTACTCTCCCTCCTGGGACTCTGCTTCCCGCCAAGGACGCTGCATCATGCGTTCCCTCAAAACATATACCCACTCCCAGAATCCTCTGCGGCAGAATCTGCCTTCTGGGGTAGATACAGGCCTGAGTGTGTCTCTGGTTGGGTTTCCTCCGCTGCCCAATGAGAACCCTCTCATGGAGCCAGTGGGGAGACTTCCCTCTCAGCAAACACACCTGGGAGACATGACAGCCAGCTGAAATCATGGCTTTGCTGTTAGGCAGCCAAGTCCCACTATACTTTTACCTAGCACCTACCTGTAGGGTGCTACAAAGGTGTAAGGATATTGTTACTCTCTTGCAATTAAATAAATATAGGTTAATCTGACTTATATAAGCTATGCTGTTGTTGTGGAGGTTGAGGACCTGGCTGTGCTGTCTGATAGGGATGTCTGAACAACAAGACTGGCTAAACACAATTTCAAATCTTTTAGAAGGTAAAACAAATCACTTAAATGTGTTTCCATGATGAATCTACCTGCTTACCTGGAGTTCATAGAAATAATTGAATTGCATTTTAAAGAATGTGAACCTATGTAGAGACTAGTGATAAAGGTGTTTTTCTTTTTTTTCCAAATACATATGCAGTTTCACTTAGCAGTATTAGGCCTGCTTTGGCCAGCAGAAGTTCTAGCCTCAACAGGCCTAAATTCAAATTGGGAATTCTCAGGAAGGTGTTTCCTTCCTGAGAATAGAAAAAAAAATAAAAAAAATAGAAATACATGTCTAAGGACTAAAGTCCTTAGGCTTGGGTGAGATAAAAATTGGCCAGCAGCAACACAGTTTGATGGCATTTTATATTGTCAAAAGGTAAAAAAACTATAAAAAAGATGAAAAAAAATCACTTTACACCACCATTTCACGTTTCTGACACCACGCTGGCACCCTTATGCAAACAGGTTTGGTTTGTTAGAAAACGACCAGAGGAAATACAGTTTGAAGATAAAGCAAAACAACATGGAGATAGATGGCATAGGCAGGTGTTTTTTTACAAACAAATAGAGCTACTATTTTACAAGATTGCACTACACGTGTGAGGTATCACAGGTGAGCAGTAAAGGCTATGGAGATTTTTTAGGTACCATTGTTTTTCATGATACTGTATCACTGCTGCAATTTTAGGACTTGGCATGTTTGGTACATAATAATAATAATAATAATAATAATAATAATAATATGTCTGGTATATATTTGATCAATGCAACTCCTTTATTTATACTTTACCAAAAGTGTATTGTTTGCTTGCACGAAAATTCATGAAAATATGCGTTCCATAAACAGTTGCACAAATGTTATGCGACGTAAGAAATACCAGCAATTTTTTTTTTATTCTCAGATCTTTTGCCTTTAGAAAATATAAAATTTTCTGGTGGTTTTCAGTAATTTTATAGTCAAAAATGCAAGTTTGTACATGTGTACGAATTGTTTTTTAAATTTGCTCTAGTACCAAAGTGGATAATGGATGTTAATTATCTAAAAATATAAGCAAACTGCCCCCTGCAAGCCAGCCCATTTTTTTGTCTTCTATATTTTTAAAGCTGTATAAAAATGTTGATAATCTCATAATATGGAATATATATAAACCTGGCACACCAGGTAGAGGAAGAGTGCTGCAAACTTTTAGTCTGCTACTAACTTAGCTTTAATCTAGAAAAAAATCCTCCAAATATTCAACTGTCAAATGCCAGAGCCTCTAAGGCTTTGTTTGTTGACAAAGGAGTGACAGGTGGGGTTTAATGTTGAGTTAGCCAGAAGTCAAGGTCTTGCAAACAGCTCAGATATAGGATCGAATAGGCCTTTATAAGTAGTGAACAGTCAATCTTATTTCTAAACCCTTTTATATGCACATTTACAGTAATGAACCCCATACATTTTTTTAATAGTTGGCGTCTGCCCATGATAATGTGAATACATTCCTTCACAAAATATACAGCCAGTTGTAAGGTATTTCTTACCTGGAAATTCATTAACAGCATGACCACACAACAGAAATTTGTCTCTGCTCTTCTGCGAATGATCACAGAATTTGGAACAAATATATTGGTTCTGACCAGTTACATAAACAATTCTGGCCTGCTACATAAAATAGGAGACATGTTCTAGACAGTGACTTTCTACCACTGTACAATATCCAGACATTTGGCTTGGGAAATTAACATCCAATTTTGTCAAATGTGTGTTCGGCTGAGAGATCAGATCGCATGTGACAGTCTAGTGCCAGATTTAGTTGTCTAATTGTATTATGCTGAAAATAAAATTATTATTGTAAAATAATGTTAAGGAAAGGTAGGCTGCCTCCATCTAATGTATAATGAATTGTTAAACAAAAATAAATGTTTTATTAAATGTGACTGCCATAAGAAATAAAAAGTAAAATTGAATTTAATACAAAGGTTTACCTTCTTTGTAACAAAAGGTACAGCAATCCTTAATAACCAATTAAAGAAAAACTCTAGCTTCGTAAATAAAGAAAAATCTACTGCTTATATGTGTATATTTACAAAGGTCCAAAATGGTTAGTTTGCATTCCCATTCATACAATTTTTT
Source organism: Pelophylax lessonae (assembly GCF_965119305.1). NCBI lineage: Eukaryota > Metazoa > Chordata > Amphibia > Anura > Ranidae > Pelophylax > Pelophylax lessonae. Next base: position 405,208,680 of record NC_138772.1, read on the forward strand.
TCTACATAGCAATTTGGTCTATTTAAAGAGCACGATTTGTATTCATTAAATTGGTTATGAAGGCAGAAGTTTTTTTTCCCCCTTAATGTATTCTCTGCATTAAGGTAAAACGCCTTCTATGTTCAGCTCCCTCCCCAGCCCCCCTAAATACGTACCTGAGGCCAATCTTGATCCTGCACTGCTATGGGGGGAACTGACAAGGGGGGAGGAGACAGGAGCCCTGTTGGGGGACCCCAGAAGAGGGGGATCATGGCTGCTCTGTGCAAAACCATTGCACAAAGCAGGTAAGTATAACACATTTGTTATTTAAACAAAGAATTTACCTTTACAATCACTCTAATCTGATTTTTTTAAATTCTTGAAACTTTCAACCACATTTTCTAAATTCTATATAGCCCTTCCTGCCTGCAACAAAATCTATTACATTTCCTGGTATGATGTCAAGAATATGTTAAAACAGTTTCCTCTTTGAGACTCAGCGGTCTACAGTTTTGTCTCCTGAGTCTCAGTCCCAACTGTCAGCGACAGCTGGGTCCGCACTGGCAACTGTGAACCAATCAGAGTTCTGACACGTACTGTATGCTGAACACTCCACTGACAACAAAGGGGATACATGCAAAGAAAAGCCAGCAATCAAGTAAATCAGGAAAAACAGATTTATTTTAATCTAAGTGTAGCACCCTACAGGTAGGTGCTAGGCAAATGTATAGTGGGCCTTGTCTGCCTAACAGCAGGGCCATGATTTCTTTTTGCCAGGGTGTCATGGATTCCAGGTGTGCCTGCTGAGAGGGGAGTCTCCCCACTGGTCCTTGTGAGAGGCTTCTCATAGGGCGGTGGAGGAAACCCAATCAGGGGACACATTCAGGCTTGTAACAACCCCAGAAGGCAGATTATGCCGCAAGGGATTCTGGGAGTAGGTATAAGTTTGTGGGAAGTGCGTGACTGGGTGTCTTTGACGGGAGCAGAGTCCCAGGAGGGAGAGAACGTCTGTCTCTCCTCCTATTTGAGGAAGAGGATGTCTCGGGTGCTGCCTGAGAATCCAGAGAGTGCTGAGTTGAGCTGAGGGGGATCCGGTGTGCCGAGAACCAGCGGGGAGCGAGAGGGGTCCAGTCCCAGGAAAGCCTACACAGGTCGTGAGTACTGTGGATTGCCCCTGGGGGTCTGCCTGAAGTGTTAGAGGGGACCACTAGGAGAAGGTTCTAGGATCCAGATATCAGATAGCTGTAAAGGGGGTACCTAGGTTGAGGACCCTGAAGTGACAGAGGGGGTACCTAGTCAAGGGACCCTGAAGAGTTAAAAGGGGCACCCACAGTGAGGGCCCTGAAGAGACAGTGTACAGTGTATTGGTTGAGAGTTGCAGCCATACAGGATTTCACAACAATCTACCTCAAGCCAGTGCAGGGCTGGAGGAAGAAATTAGTGACTTTGCAGTACAGCAGTGTTCGTAGCTCATTGTTCTACAGTCCTGGATCTTCTGGACTCAAGGTTGAGGATCTAGCACTTCTTTCAAGTTACAGTGTGCTCTGAGCATCAGTGAGCGTTAACAGAGATTTTCCTGAGAAAGTCCCAAGTTGTACTTAATTGGAAAGTGTAAGGAATCCGAGCTGATGGAAAAATAGGGGAATGGGCGGCTGCAGCCTACCTTCAAAAAAAGGTATACGCCTCTAAAAGGGGCAATGTACCTATTGAGAAATAAAAAAGGAGGAAGGTACTTGGCGCTGCCACACTGGTAGGGTGTAAATAAATAAATTTAGGGAAATAGGTATGAATGATAAGTACTGGTATCTTTCCAATGAGTGATGTGAATAGTAAAGTACTAGATGCAATATAGTACAATAAAAATGGAAAAAATACAATAGAAGAAAATGCACAATGAAATCATATGCAAACAAGTAAATGAATGAGTAAGTGATAAAAATATCCCTAAATTGATGTTCTAATAAAGTGCAATGGTGATGGTGCAATTGTAATATAAAGTGACTTAGTGCTACAAAAAATACAATAATACAATAGATAAATTGAATTAAAGTGACAGTGCTCCTTTTTTGTAGCACTAAGTCCCCATCACCATTTATATTACCATTGCACCATCACCATTGCACTTTATTAGAACATCAATTTGGGGATATTTTTATCACTTACTCATTTATTTACTTGTTTGCATATGATTTTATTGTGCATTTTCTTCTATTGCATTTTTTCCATTTTTATTGTACAATATTGCATCTAGCACTTTACTATTCACACCACTCATTGGAAAGATACCAGTACTTATCATTCATACCTATTTCCCTATATTTATTTATTTACACCCTACCAGTGTGGCAGCGCCAAGTACCTTCCTCCTTTTTTATTTCCCAAGTTGTACTTAGTTGAGCCTAAAGGAGTGTCCCACTCATTCCCTTCTCCCATCCCCTTAACTACAATGAAACAACAAAACAAAGATGCCAAAGTTGTTCATGTCTCAGTTCTCACACCCAGGGTCGCAGCTCACATGGGCTGGAGAGGTAACTGGTAACAATGGCAGAACCACATCAGGCCCAATGCCTGGAAAACCTGCTACATAAGACAATAAAATACTGCCAGAAAAAAATCCAACACGTTTCAACTCCTCATTTAATGTGCCTGTAAACACCTACTGTATGTGTGCATAGAAACTTGAACATCCTTACACAGAGGTGCTATTACAGACTAAAAAAATAAAAATTGCTCAACGCCTGTAACTGTGGTATTTTTTTAAGTTATGTGTGCAAGAGGCCTTAAGGGTAAAAATGATTAAAACTAAAGTACAAATTCGAGTTCACTTGAAAAAAAATCTGTGATAAACATTTCCAGTTTCATAATATCTGAGCATTGTTCATCTTTACAAATGTTTATTGGAGAACATTAGAATTGCCAATACATTATTCATGTACAAATTAAAGGTTCGGTTACCAAATGTGTTAAAGATCATACGATCATACTTACTTAAGCTATAGCTTTACTGTGCTGCCTGTCCAGCACCACACAAACATCATACCTTTTCCTATCATCATTTGACAGGAATGGGAATGGGACAGAAATGGTTGGGATTGTGGGCCCTCCATGCAGCCTGCACACTGGATGATGGTGAACTCAGAATGCACACCTGTGCAGGCTACAGCTGACTTGATACAAGAAAGCACCTGGACCAGGACCTGGAAAAGCACAGATCAGTGAACTCACAGAAATGTGAGGACTGGGGTGCTGTTCTTACAGGCAGGCAGGATTATTAGTAAGAGACACTTAAAACACTTGGATGCAGGGCTTACAGGAAGACATAGGTACAAGAGTATCTTACACCATGATGGGCTTACAATACACAGGTACAAGCAACACAAAGATGCACAGGAGTCCTAGAGAATTCAGGTACACAGGACACAGTTGGAGTACAAGAGGAAAAAAGGACAGGAAGGGTAATTTTTGGCTCTGATAGGGGAGAACCCAGCCTGCCTAGGCTCACAGCAAAGGTGAGGGCTATTGGAAGAGCCGAGTCACAGTCTTAGAAATCGCCTTGTCATCTCCAGCGCTTCTGAGGATGGATATAGTTTGTGCTGTATATGATTTTCTGTCCTCTTACTCCCTCAAGCAGGCCACTACTGAGAACTAAGCAGGTAAGAGTCCTGTGCAGTGCTGATACATGATCAATCAATGCTGGTTGTAAGCAGGAACACACAGTCACTAGGGACAGGTTGGAAGACACTGGGATCACTGGAGCTACAAGGATAATTTTGAAAAGCACTGGGAGACATTTGTAAAGTCACTAGAAACAAGGGAGTTGACAACAGGATAACTGGGCATTCCTGGACTATTTGGAGTCTCTCAGAAAGTCAGGGTCATAAGGAATGTTGGGGTTACAACAGGTGAATAACCAGTCTTGAACACAAGCCTTGTAGGATAATAAGTAATAGCAGAAGCTTATATTATAAAGGTATGGAACCACATGTACCAAGTATACCTGCTGGCCTTTGGAAATAGAGGTAACAGATCAGCAGTAAAGCTCCTTCCATCCAATTTTGTTCCCTGGACTTTGTGAAGGGAAGGGAACCTGAGAAAAGTAGGCAGGCAGGATTATTAGTAAGAGACACTTAAAACACTTGGATGCAGGGCTTACAGGAAGACATAGGTACAAGAGTATCTTACACCATGATGGGCTTACAATACACAGGTACAAGCAACACAAAGATGCACAGGAGTCCCAGAGAATTCAGGTACACAGGACACAGTTGGAGTACAAGAGGAAAAAAGGACAGGAAGGGTAATTTTTGGCTCTGATAGGGGAGAACCCAGCCTGCCTAGGCTCAAAGCAAAGGTGAGGGCTATTGGAAGAGCCGAGTCACAGTCTTAGAAATCGCCTTGTCATCTCCAGCGCTTCTGAGGATGGATATAGTTTGTGCTGTATATGATTTTCTGTCCTCTAACTCCCTCAAGCAGGCCACTACTGAGAACTAAGCAGGTAAGATTCCTGTGCAGTGCTGACACATGATCAATCAATGCTGGTTGTAAGCAGGAACACACAGTCACTAGGGACAGGTTGGAAGACACTGGGATCCCTGGAGCTACAAGGATAATTTTGAAAAGCACTGGGAGACATTTGTAAAGTCACTAGAAACAAGGGAGTTGACAACAGGATAACTGGGCATCCCTGGACTATTTGGAGTCTCTCAGAAAGTCAGGGTCATAAGGAATGTTGGGGTTACAACAGGTGAATAACCAGTCTTGAACACAAGCCTTGTAGGATAATAAGTAATAGCAGAAGCTTATATGCTAAAGGTATGGAACCACATGTACCAAGTATGCCTGCTGGCCTTTGGAAATAGAGGTAACAGATCAGCAGTAAAGCTCCTTCCATCCAATTTTGTTCCCTGGACTTTGTGAAGGGAACCTGAGAAAAGTAGTGACTACCAGTCCTGTCAGTGATGTGCACAGGATGTAGCAGGACAAGATAAAAAGTCTGTTTATTCAGTGTTGAATTCAGCACTATTACATGTGAGTGGAATTTATTTTAGTGTTATTTGTTTTAATTGTAGCCAGGTGCTGGACTACAGGAATATGGAAAAGGAGATTTTTGGATATATTGCCAGAGATAGAGATTAGTTCGTGCACCACATCTCTAAATAAATGTAACTACAAATAGGGGGGCGAAGGTGGGACTTTAAAGGTGCAAATAATTTAACAAGATGGAGAAAAATCTGGATTTTTGTAAAAATACAACATTTTATTCCAAAAATAGGACATATAACATGACAAAATACTCTTAAAATTTGTAAAAGCACAAGAAAGCACTCGATTATGTCAGCTCTACATGTTTCGCCATCTTCATAATGGCTTCTTCAGGAGTCTGATAGACATTTCTCAAGAGTGAACATTCTAAATTACAGAAAGAAAAGAAACTAATGAAAGTAACAAGCAAAAAATGACATATATCAATAAACATATTGAATGCTAGAGACAAAGTCTTATTACAGCATCATGTTTTCATATTCATAAGATAAGCATTTGAACAAGAACAAGATATATATTGTACCTTAAAGAAGAACCTGGACCCTTAAATGCCGGGGAGAGCCGTGGTATGGATAGAGGCAAAGGGAGGGGAGAGAGAGAACGGAGGCGGAGACACCTGACCCCTAACGCTGTCCCATAGAGGAGATGTGAGCCAAGCCTGAAATGACAAACATGGCGGCTAGAACATGGGAAAGTGTTATATGAGATTGATATTCACTTTAAATTGAAAGGAGAATATATTTGGTTCTAAATTCAAGATATCTCAAATTACCCTTATTTCAAAACAGATGAATAATGGACTTGAGAAGTTTTTTTCAGTTTTCTGAAAGATGATTCAAACTCCCTTGAGGTTAAGGGGAGATAGCCCCAATAGAGAAGTATTGACAATTTCCTAGGGGATTTAGCAAAAAAGAGAGGAAGAGGGAGCCTTAAGGTTTATGGTCAATAAAGAGAGTACATATATCGACACATAATGAAAAAATATACATATATTCATCCTTATGATCCAAGGTCACCTCGTACAGGTCAACCCAGGAGCATAGGAATACAGAGGCAATAAATCCCAAATGTAATATAAAGTTGTATCCGATTGAGAGGACACCCATGTAATTCACCGAATAAAGCCCCTCCGATAATCTCTCAAAGATAGGGAACTATAGAGAAAGAGAAAAGAAAGTTTGTCCATAAATATCGTATTTTGAAGAAAATCAGACCAGGAAAAAACAGTCAGTTCAATCTGTAATAGGCACTTAAAAGAAAGAAGTTCGCCATTACCGCATGTATCACAGCCACCGTCCTGCTCCCCGGTTGTCCAGTCAAGTTCTGAACAAGTGTGCTGGCATTTAAACATCCCCTCCACTCCCTTGGCGTCTGACGTCACCGAGGGAGTGAGAGCAAGGTGTTCCAGATCCGACCAATGAGAACCCGCTAATAGCGTGTGTCACAATAGCGCGACAGCATCACATGACGAAGAGCCGGAACCGGAAGCGGAGAAAGTAAACATCGGGTCTCGTATCTGCCATGTTTAATGAAAAAGAGAATCCCGAGAGGAGAAAGATAAAGGAAGGAAATATTGTTAAATAGTGAGACACAGGCAGCAGCACTATTGAAAGGTCCCGACTATAACATATACCACTAATAAGTGAGGGCAGACATTAGTATGAACCATATGCGGGGAAATTTTATAGTTCCCACAAATGCAATGGCAATTGCTCAGAGGAGCCTCACAATTATGTCCAAGGCATATTAATAATATTCAACATGGGATCAATTAGATAAGTAATCACAGGTTTGGATACATTTTAGATGAGATTCTAAAAGTTCATTTAAAACACTGATTAAGGGTTTAAATTAAATTGGTGGTCTGGAAGAAAGCGGTGCCCCCACCATCCCGACCGGGACCTAGGTCATAGGGGAAAGTCAAGGACACCGTGGGTGCCCATATGGGGCAACAGGTGGGGCAGGAAAATATTACACTCCGCCTATGGGTCCCCCACTATCCCCCTCCCTCCGTCCAAATAGCCACAATAAGCACTGCTGTTCCCAACCAAGGCCAGGTACTATAATTGTTAAGCATATGCTCTGTTCAGTGTCAACAGACAATAAATATCTGTTGTATACAATAAAGGAAAAAATATAAACTAAGAAAAAAAAAATATATAAATGATAAACTGATATAGTCTAATTTCATGAAGAGTCATGAATTAGATTGTTAGGCTTACACCAAAGAAAGACAAGGGGGAGCCAATAAATTCTAAAGACAATTTCCTAGCCGAGAAAGGGTGTGAAACTTATGGACTCGTTTATACCGGGATACTGAGTGGCCGATAAATTGAAAATCCATTTGGTTTCACGTTGCAATAGATTTTTATTTACACTCCCTCCACGTTCATTAAGTGGGATATGTTCAAGGGCAAAGAAGCTCATCATTTTATCATTGAAGCCATGATAAAGGCCCATGTGACGGCTAATTGGACTTTCAAATTTCTTGTTCCGGACAAGTTTGACATGATCTCTGACACAGTTAAAGAAAGGTCTCTTAGTCTTACCAATATAGAAGGCTTGGCAACTGCAATACATTATATACACAACTCCAACAGTTTGGCAGTTAGCATAAAAATTTGGTCTGTACATTTTGCCATTTGGGAGAGTGATCTCACTCGCATTCGATAGGTATTTGCAAAAGTTGCATCTTCTGCAGGGATAAGTCCCTGTTGGGAGTTTCCTAGGTTTCTCTAAAGAAGTATAATGACTATGGACTAACTGATCTTTTAATGATCGAGATCTTTTGAAGGTGATTTGAGGACGGTTACCAATGTGTTTATCTAATCTAAATACATTGGTAACATTCCAGACCACCAATTTAATTTGAACCCTTAATCAGTGTTTTAAATGAACTTTTAGAATCTCATCTAAAATTTATCCAAACCTGTGATTACTTATCTAATTGATCCCATGTTGAATATTATTAATATGCCTTGGACATAATATGGAGGCTCCTCTGAGCAATTGCCATTGCATTTATGGGAACTATAAAATTTCCCCGCATATGGTTCATACTAATGTCTGCCCTCACTTGTTAGTGGTATATGTTATAGTCGGGACCTTTCAATAGTGCTGCCGCTTGTGTCTCACTATTTAACAATATTTCCTTCCTTTATCTTTCTCCTCTCGGGATTCTCTTTTTCATTAAACATGGCAGATACGAGACCGGATGTTTACTTTCTCCGCTTCCGGTTCCGGCTCTTCGTCATGTGATGCCGTTGCGCTATTGTGTAACGCTCCGGCGTTTGTTTAGTGAAATTGATATGCAGCTGCAGAATTTCCACTCAGTAGTCGTGCAGAGATGTGTTGAATCACCATATCCAACTCTCCAGACTCATCATTGTGGCCCAGTCTGCCTCAGCATGCAAATATACAGGCACTCAGTTAAGATGTTCCTGGAGTGATAGGTTGTATACGATAGTATAGAGGGGATGTGCTGAAAGGACAGGCGTGAGTAGTGATAGCAATGATAGGCACTCAATAGTAATGTTCAGGAGTGTTAGCAGATGGTGATAGATAGTATGCAGATAGGTTAGCAATAATGTACAATTAACAGGTGGTAGGGGACAGCAGATGAAGTGTACAGGAATTGCTAACTCAGTGCAAGGATATAGATGGTAGTAGACTCAAGAGCTAGCAATCTATGTAACAGTGCAGATGATAGAAATAGTAATGCATAGATAGCAACAGTCTTTAGTATACAAGAGTAGATAGTGCAAGTTGATAGGAAGGAATCCCCTGCGGGGTACTTATCACTAGTTGGTTTTAGAGAGATGAGGGGTCCGGTAATGAGGAGAAGGATCGGTAGCGAGATACAGGATCCATAGCGAGATACAGGAAATAGCTGGAGGCTTCGGCAGCGTCAGACAAGGCTGTGTAACAAGCGGTTTGTACGAACACCTTGTGAGTGAAAACCGGCGATTGAAATAGCCGCTCAGAGCGGCACCTAGTGATGACGTCACGAGATTTAAAGGGACAGGTAGCTATATGCGGAAGAATTGGGCTGGAAGGGTACCGAAGGTACCAGAATCTTACATATTGTGACGCACGCTATTAGCGGGTTCTCATTGGTCGGATCTGGAACACCTTGCTCTCACTCCCTCGGTGATGTCAGACGCCGCGGGAGTGGAGGGGATGTTTAAATGCCAGCACACTTGTTTAGAACTTGACTGGACAACCGGGGAGCAGGACGGTGGCTGTGATACATGCGGTAATGGCGAACTTCTTTCTTTTAAGTGCCTATTACAGATTGAACTGACTGGTTTTTCCTGGTCTGATTTTCTTCAAAATACGATATTTATGGACAAACTTTCTTTTCTCTTTCTCTATAGTTCCTTATCTATGAGAGATTATCGGAGGGGCTTTATTCAGTGAATTACATGGGTGTCCTCTCAATCGGATACAACTTTATATTACATTTGGGATTTATTGCCTCTGTATTCCTATGCTCCCGGGTTGACCTGTACGAGGGGACCTTGGATCATAAGGGTGAATATATGTATATTTTTTCATTATGTGTCGATATATGTACTCTCTTTATTGACCATAAACCTTAAGGCTCCCTCTTCCTCTCTTTTTTGCTAAATCCCCTAGGAAATTGTCAATACTTCTCTATTGGGGCTATCTCCCCTTAACCTCAAGGGAGTTTGAATCATCTTTCAGAAAACTGAAAAAAACTTCTCAAGTCCATTATTCATCTGTTTTGAAATAAGGGTAATTTGAGATATCTTGAATTTAGAACCAAATATATTCTCCTTTCAATTTAAAGTGAATATCAATCTCATATAACACTTTCCCATGTTCTAGCCGCCATGTTTGTCATTTCGGGCTTGGCTCACATCTCCTCTATGGGACAGCGTTGGGGGTCAGGTGTCTCCGCCTCCGTTCTCTCTCTCCCCTCCCTTTGCCTCTATCCATACCACGGCTCTCCCCGGCATTTAAGGGTCCAGGTTCTTCTTTAAGGTACAATATATATCTTGTTCTTGTTCAAATGCTTATCTTATGAATATGAAAACATGATGCTGTAATAAGACTTCGTCTCTAGCATTCAATATGTTTATTGATATATGTCATTTTTTGCTTGTTACTTTCATTAGTTTCTTTTTTTTCTGTAATTTAGAATGTTCACTCTTGAGAAATGTCTATCAGACTCCTGAAGAAGCCATTATGAAGATGGCGAAACATGTAGAGCTGACATAATCGAGTGCTTCTTGTGCTTTTACAAATTTTAGGAGTATTTTGTCATGTTATATGTCCTATTTGTGGAATAAAATGTTGTATTTTTACAAAAATCCAGATTTTTCTCCATCTTGTTAAATTGTTTGCACCTTTAAAGTCCCACCTTTGCCCCCCTATTTGTATGGAAAAGGAGATGTTGCCTTTATTTTTTTTTTCTCCCCCCACTGAGATCCTGGTACTATGCTGCACAATTCTCCTCCAGCCAGCAGGGGGAGCGCTAAATCCAAGCAAGGCTGTAGAATTTTTTGCTGAGAACTGGAAATCCTGGGAGTTGTAGTTTGAGAAGACAGCCATATAATGGAATGATCTCCCAGTACATATTTCCACCCCCAAAAAAAATCTCCCTCATCCTTCCCGCTCAGTACAAATCTCCCCCTTAACACAAATCTCCTTCTCCCTCAGTACAAATATCTTTCCTCTTTCTATACACACTTACCATACATCAGATGCAGTGACTGCTGGCAGAGTGAGATCAGGTCCCCAAGCTTCCCCCACTGTCATCTGATCGGTCAGAGCCAAGGAAGAAAAAAAAAAAGGTCAGGACCTGGATTTGAACCTTAGGTGCGATCCTAAGGACCACGATCTGATACCGACATGCAGAAAAACCCATCTCTACAATCAGGAGCTCTGGTGTACATTGTTTAGTGCTGATTCCTCACCTGTGTCATCTGCTAGGGTGACCCACTGTTGCACTTATCCAGCTGGTCAGTGAAAGCCTCTATACTGCTAAAGCTAGTGGTATACTCTAAACCTGACCCCTGACCATGACAGAATAATCTGGCAACAAACATGGAGGTTGCTATAGCACATGTCGTGGCTCCTTTCAGACAGAAAATTGCAGAGCTGCAGGAGTTCAGTCTTTCTTACCAAGCCAAATTTGCCAAATTGGAAAGTGCGGTGAAATTACAACAAAAGAAATCCATGCTCTGTAGAAACGATTGCTGGACTTACATTCCTGAGATGATGCTAATGCTTCTACCACTCATGTTCAATGGAAAACACTGTCATTATGGAAGTTTCCTTAAAGTGGTTGTAGTCAGAAAGTTTTTTATTTTATGCATTAAGATAAAAAACCTTCTGTGTGCAGCAGCCACCCTGCTATAATGCTGTCATGATAACCTACCCAAGGTTTCTTGAGACTTTAGGTTTTACTCCTCAGAAGGTGCATCTCTTGAAATGTCCAAACATGAGGATTATGATTCTTAAAAAATTGGAAAACCAATGAACACCTAATGGGAGAGTTGTGGCCAATTGTGTTCCAAGAGACAATGTTAAAATGGGTCATAGGTTTTCCTAATAATATTTGCACAAGATACAGGAGGTGCATCAGACCCAAATTGAATAGCATAGTACACAACATGGTAAGTGCAAGAAGAGACATATACTTTCTGAGTCCATACTGACTGAGCTGTAACACTTTTAAAGAGAAAACAACAAAAACAATAAAAAAAAAAAAAAACAATACTAAACCCCCTTCCCAACACTCTACCATCCCCCTTAAAAATTAGTGTGGCCTGTATAACAGTCCTAATTATGGCTCACAAACACTTGTAGGGGGGCGTAATTTGCTGGAAGTATGGAGAGATAGAGTACAAATTCAGTCTCATCAGACAGGGTGTAACTGGAGAATAAACGTGGTACAGGTCTCCTAGCAAAAAACAGGGAGTACTAAATCCTAGGCAAGAACAAATTATTGCAACCAAGTTTAACTGCAACTCAGGACACAGATTCAAGGGTCAACTCAAAGGAGACCCAGCGGTATCAGTAGGAATACTTCCACTTCAGGAATATTATTATATAATTTGTCTAGGTTCTTCGAGATCAGACCAATGTATGTGTCTTAGCTGTTAGTGTAGTCTGCCAACTAATGATTGCTTGCATCAGTGTGGAAACGTTAGGGGAGTCTGAAGAGGCAGGCTCTATCCATTCTGTCTGCATGGCCATGCTGCTTGTAATGGCAGAGTGATATCCCACCAAATCAAGAGGGCCCACTGGATCACTGGTGAGGTGGGTCAGGCCTACACTTCTGCCTCTGGTCATATCCATTGGCACTTGAGAGTTTTGGAGAGCCATGTCAGGTCAGTTAGTGATACCCTATACCGATAGGTCAGCAGATCAACAGATCAGATTGCAGAGCCTCATGATCAGACGTCTGCTCCTGGCAGCATCTTAGACATGTCCCCATAAGGATTGTTCTCAATAATGTCTGTCTCTTGAGTGATTGTGGGACAGAGTGAATAAAATAGAAGGATGATAAATATGGTACAGAAAGTTTACTGCATTCACTGCAAAATTTTGCTACTTTTCACCCAAAATAATTTAGTTCTACCTTCAAACTCAGCAGTGATATTTACCAGTTTTTATCTAATGAAAGACTATATCATATGTATAGCAAGCTCTAATCTACAAACAAAGCAGACACTGAGATGAAGAAAAGCAGAATTAAATTCAAAATATAAGATCAAATTTACAAAGACAAATGTAACAGACTACTCATCATTTAAGGGCAGAACACATTAGAGCTTACACAGAGTGAAAATAGGAGCAGATTGGAATTCAATGGAACCTAAGCTTCTCAAATGCCTGTATTTCAATCCAGTGCCAATAATTGAAAAAGGATAGAGGATTAGGGGTACTATATTGGTGACAACAGCACAGCTGTGTAACAACTCAAGTAAATTGCTTTCTTGCTGCTTTATATGAGAATTATTTATGCTGTGTTTGTGTCAGCATGATGGCATATTGTTAATAACATTGAGGAAGCAGTAACGCAGTGTGATACATTAACAGTAGAGTTGTGTGAGTGCCACAATTCAGCAAATGTTTTCAGGACCTTGAGCTCATGTATTTAGTTTAAACAACATTGATAACAAACACATGCACCCTACTGTGTTGCTGAGGCTCCTGCTATCAAACAATGTATGATAATTTGCTTTTGTATGCTAAGAAATATTGAGATTTCTTGAATTCCACAGACTGTTTTCCTTTTCTTGTGACACAGATAGATTGAGACATTAAAAAAATGCTATGTGTTCCACAAAATGTCATAGATTGGTTTATGGCTACACACTGATATGTGGTGATCATAAAACAAGATGAGAAACATTTAACTTCAGGATACGGTAATAAAGTAATGTACTGTATGTGTTAAGATGTTGATGACAGTATAAATGTAAGGATCTTTCCTTAACCTGGAGTGTCACTAGTTACATTTTGTTTTGCTTTTGCAGCTAGGCTTTAACTAGCTGGCACATTGTTTATATTTTTGTGTTCTGTAGGTTTCACCATATTTGGTCAATTACTTTACCCAGCCTTTCCGACTGGTTTGTTTACAGCAGCATGCTGGTGCCCTGTCATTTTGCAATGGCAGCATGGCAGTGCAATATTCTCAGCCACTCATTTATGGCAATGCCCAGCTTCCCATGCCCATTTTTGAACTGTAGCACTATCCCAGCAGGAGGTAATATGGTTTCTTTGTACTGCACCTCAACTCTAAGAACAACCTCAGCCCCCAAGACACACCTGATTGAATGAAAGTTACCTAAAGCACTTATAAGTAGGGTTGAGCGAACCCGGACTGTATTGTTCGTGTTCGTACCGGACTTTTGGGTATTTGGTACCCGGACCCGAACCCGGACATTTCACTGTATGTTCGGGTACTGTCCGTTGTTCGGTAACGTTATTTGATGTTTTGGCGCAGTTTTAATGGTGCGCTTTCAACAGGTGCAAGGCAGCCAATCAGCAAGCATTTAACTAGTGTGCCCTAGAAGCCATCACAGCCATGTCTACTAATGGCATGGCTGTGATTGGCCAGTGCAGCATGTGAACCAGACTCTATATAAGCTGGAGTCACAGCGCCGCACGTCACTCTGCTATAACTAGGGACAGGTTCCTGACTGCTGCTGCTGAGGGAGAGATAGGAATTTACTGTAGGGTGAGGCTGGAGAGATTGCTTGTAGGGAAAGCATAGGAGGAACAATCTGCTTTATCATACATCAATCTACATTGATTTGATTGTGTGGGGTGCAGTGCACAATGTTTTTTCCCGGAGGGAGAGATAGGAGTTTACTGTAGGGCCAGGCTGGAGAGATTGCTTGTAGGGAAAGCATAGGAGGAACAATCTGCTTTATCATACATCGATCTACATTGATTTGATTGTGTGGGGTGCAGTGCACAATGTTTTTGCCCGGAGGGAGAGATAGGAGTTTACTGTAGGGCCAGGCTGGAGAGATTGCTTGTAGGGAAAGCATAGGATAGGAACAATCTGCTTTAATCAGACAGCGAACTACATTGATTGTATTGTGTGGGGGTGCAGTGAACGATCTTTATGCCCTGACCTGAGCCAAGTGAGGAGGAGAAAGTGGAAACAAAAAATTTTTATCAGTCTGTTAGCCGTGGGGTGCTGCACATTTCATGCAAGCTCAGTGCATATGTGTGTGCTTAATCTGCATTTAAAAAAGAAAAACATTTTTTTACTTCATATTTAACTTTGACATACAGTCTTTAGACAGACATTGCTTTTCTAACCTGCTCTTCAAAAAGCACCAATGTGAGGGGAAAATAATTCTTTTTCAGTATTTAGGGGAAAAAAATAATTTTTCAGTTTTTCATTCAAATGTTTTTTTTTTTATTCAATAGCGGAATAGAACAACAACAGTATCCAACCTGTTAGGCGTGCGGTGCTACACATTTCATGCAACCTCAGTTCATATGTGTGTGCTTAATCTGAATTTAAAAAAGAAAAAAATGTTTTCCTTCATATTTAACTTTAAAGACTGTATGTCAGACAGACATTGCTTTTCTAACCTGCTCTTCAAAAAGCAACAATGTGAGGGGAAAATAATTCTTTTACAGTATTTAGGGTAAAAAAATTATTTTTTCAGTTTTTCATTCAAATGTTTTTTTTTTTTTTATTCAATAGCGGAATAGAACAACAACAGTATCCAACCTGTTAGGCGTGTGGTTTGTAGCTGGCATTTCCTGCAACCTCAGTGCATATGTGTCTGCTTAATCTGCATTTCAAAAAGAAAAAAACTTTTTTCCTTCATATTTTACTGTGACTTACAGCGTTTAGACAGACACTGCATTTCAAATCTGCTATTCAACAAGTAGCAATTAAGGGGACAATTATTTTTCAGTTTTTCATTTATACATTACAGTGCGATACACCCATTGCATACTGTTGTATTGCGCATTGCAATAAAAAAAAAACATTTAGGGGCAAAAAAAGTTGATTGCGGCTCTGTCCGCGTATGTTACAGTAAGATATACCCATTGCATACTGTTGTATTGCGCATTGCAATAAAAAAAAACATTTAGGGGCAAAAACAGTTGATTGCGGCTCTGTCTGCGTATGTTACAGTAAGATACACCCATTGCATACTGTTGTATTGCGCATTGCAATGAAAAAAAAACATTTAGGGGCAAAAACAGTTGATTGCAACCCTGTCTGCGTATGTTACAGTGAGATACACCCATTGCATACTGTTGTATTGCGCATTGCAATAAAAAAAAACATTTAAGGGCAAAAAAAGTTGATTGCGGCCCTGTCCGCGTATGTTACAGTGAGATACACCCATTGCATACTGTTGTATTGCGCCTTGCAATAAAAAAAACTATTTAGGGGACAAAAGAGTTTATTGCGGCCCTTTCCGCATATGTTACAATGAGAAACACCCATTGCATACTGTTGTATTGCGCCTTGCAATAAAAAAAACTATTTAGGGGACAAAAGAGTTTATTGCGGCCCTTTTTGCATATGTTACAATGAGATACACCCATTGCATACTGTTGTATTGCGCCTTGCAATAAAAAAAACAATTTAGGGGACAAAAAATGTTGATTGCGGCCCTGTCTGCATATGTTACAGTGAGATATACCCATTGCATACTGTTGTATTGCGCCTTGCAATAAAAAAAAAAACATTTAGGGGACAAAAGAGTTTATTGCGGCCCTGTCCGCATATGTTACAGTGAGATACACCCATTGCATACTGTTGTATTGCGCCTTGCAATAAAAAAAAACTATTTAGGGGACAAAAAAAGTTGATTGCGGCCCTGTCTGCATATGTTACAGTGAGATACACCCATTGCATACTGTTGTATTGCGCCTTGCAATAAAAAAACTATTTAGGGGACCAAAAAAGTTGATTGCGCCCTGTCTGCATATGTTACAGTGAGATACACCCATTGCATACTGTTGTATTGCGCCTTGCAATAAAAAAAAACTATTTAGGGGACAAAAAAAGTTGATTGCGGCCCTGTCTGCATATGTTACAGTGAGATATACCCATTGCATACTGTTGTATTTCGCCTTGCAATAAAAAAACTATTTAGGGGACAAAAAAAGTTGATTGCGGCCCTGTCTGCATATGTTACAGTGACATACACCCATTGCATACTGTTGTATTGCGCCTTTCAATAAAAACCCATTTTGTGGAAGATCCAAAATTAGATAAATATGAGGAGAAGGTCAAATAAGGGACAGGGCCTGGGTCGTGGTGTTGCTGGTGGAGCTCCTGTTGCAAGGAGAGGACGTGGTCGATCTTTGCCAGCTACACGCACAGGTGAAACACCTTCCTCCGCTGCGAGTAGGTGACAGAACCTGTATTTGGCAGAGCCTAATGTGCCTCTACAAATGTTGAGGCCAGAACAAGTACAGGCGATAGTAGATTGGGTTGCTGACAGTGCCTCCAGTTCCTTCACATTGTCTCCCACCCAGTCTTCTGCTGAAAGGTCAGAGTTGGCACCTGCAGCCGATGTCCATCAATCTGTCACCACACCCCCTTGCAAATCAGGCAAGCAGTCTAAGCCCCAATTCATGCAGCAATCTCTTCTTCTTTTTGATGACTCTGTTAGCATGGTTTCTCAGAGCCATCCACCTAGCCCTGCCCCAGAAGTGGAAGAGATTGAGTGCACCGATGCCCAACCACTTATGTTTCCAGATGAGTACATGGGAAGACCATCGCAGCACGTCTCGGATGATGACGAAACACAGGTGCCAACTGCTGCGGAATTCGAAATTGTGGAGACCGACAAGGGTTGCAGGTGTGAAGACTGGGTGGAAGACGTTGTGGAGGACGATGAGGTCCTCAACCCCAAATGGAATGAACATCATGCAGGTGACCTGAGTAGTTTGGAGGAAGAGACGGTGGTCGCACAGAGCCACAAGCACAGCAGAAGAGGGAGCAGGGTGCAAAATCGGAGTGGCTGTGCCCTAGACACTAAGCCTGCTATTGCCCAACGCAGCAAGGGACTGAGCACACTAAAGCCAGCTCACAGGAGTTCCCTAGCGTGGCAGTTCTTCAGACAATGTGATGATGACAGGACACACTGTAACGCTCCTGCGTTTTATGTATGATGTGGATTTTCAGCTGCAGAAATATTCCACTTCAGTAGTCATGTAGAGAAACGCTGAGACACCATTCCCAACTCTCAATGACTCATCATGTGTGGATGATCTCAATTCAGCAAGTAAATACACACACTCAATAAGATGTTTCCTAGAGTGACTTATGTATATAGTAACACAGTGATGATAGGCTGAAGAGACAGGTTGGGTAGAGATGGTAGATGACAGACACTTGAAAGGAAATGTTCTTGAAAGTAAGATAGTAGCAGATGGGATGCAGATAGGTTTAGCAATCATGTATGGTAGCAGATGACAGAGTAGCAGGTGGACATACAAGAGAGATCAACCCAGTGCAAGAACAGGTGGTAGTAAGCTCAAGAGCTAGCAATCTTAGATAATGCAGATGTAGTAATAGTCCTTAGTATGCAGAGCTAGATAGTGTAAGCTTTAGTATGAAAGTTATAGAGGTTTCCCCTGTGGGGTACTTATCACTAATAGCAATGTAGCAGAGGAGAGGTTCGGCAAGAGCGGATGATCCGGTAGCGGGATACAGGGATCAGCGCAGCGTGGTTCCAACAGCGAGGTATGCTTGCAAGCATGAGAGCTTCAAGACAGGTTAGCATCAAGGCACAAAGCAGTTTGAACGAACACATGTGAGTGAGAGCCGGCGATCTAAATAGCCATCCAGTCCGGCGCTCAGTGATGACAGCATCAGTCTTAAAGGTGTATGCGCACCTTACCAAAAGAGAATGGTGGGGCGCATACACTTATGAAAGAGTAATTAGGGTACCCAAAGGTACCAGAACATTACACACACGTGGTTTGCACGCTGTGCAATCAGAGCCTGAAGCGAGGCATAAACCTTCTCAATATGAGCACAACCTGCATGACCAGGCATCTAAGTGCAAAGCACGAGCTGCAGTGGAGTGCACACCTCAAAAACCAAGAAAGGTCTCTGGCTCCTCCTGCTTCCTCTTCTGCTGCTTCAGTCTCGGCCTCTTCATCCACCTCTGTAGTGACAGTGGCACCTGCCACCCCGCAAACAGAGGATCTGTCAGCAACACCACCACCTGGGTCACCAAAAACCATCTCCACAATGTCCCGTGGAAGCATTCAGCTTTCTATCTCCCAAACACTGGAGCGGAAGAGGAAGTACCCCCCTACCCACCCGCGATCCCTGGCCCTGAATGCCAGCATTTCAAAATCCCTGGCCTTTGAAATGCTGTCATTCCGGCTGGTGGAGACGCAGAGTTTTAAGAGCCTTATGGCGGTGGCATTGTGGAGCAGTATGTGTGCACATGCCTAGACGTACTGAATGATGGGTCTGCCCCCTTCAACTTCTGGGTCTCCAAGCTCCACCTCAACCTCCTATGCATTGGTACAGGTTACAATAGTTAGTGGCTTGAGCATAAATAAATACATAGAAGGTAGGTTTGGACACAGCCTGTGAGACAGTATAATCACTATCCCAAAGTAACTTAGAATAGAGTTCTGTACCACTAGACTGTGATTAACTTATGAAAACTCTACCTGCTCAGCAGCTCCTTCCTCTTGATGATATAACAGTTCAGCACCACAGGGCAGCAGGTACAGAGAGCAGCTGCAGTCAGTGTCTCTCTGATTTTCCATTCTTAGCCAAGCACTTAGCTATATACAGTATCTCACAAAAGTGAGTACACCCCTCATATTTTTGTAAATATTTTATTATATCTTTTCATGTGACAACACTGAAAAAATGACACTTTTCTGTAAAAGTACTTTGTAAAGTAGTGAGTGTACAGCTTGTATAACAGTGTAAATTCGCTGTCCCCTCAAAACAGCTCAACACACAGCCATTAATGTCTAAACCACTGGCAACAAAAGTGAGTACACTCCTAAGGGAAAATGTCTAAATTGGGCCCAATTACCCATTTTCCCTCCCTGTGTCATGTGATTCGTTAGTGTTACGAGGTCTCAGGTCTTTGGTGTTATCGCTTCCATTCTCTCATACTGGTCACTGGAAGTTCAATATGGCACTTCATGGCAAAATAACCTTAGTTAGCGTCAATCCAGGACAATGTCAGATTGCCCACCGCATATTTAGTAATACATTTTAACTCTTTGATTGCCAGTGACACACACACACACACACACACACACACACTAAACACCTCCATTACTAGTATAGTGTCTGAACAGATCAACAACTTTGATCAGATGAGAACTATACTAGCGTACCCAATATTTTAGTATAGTGTTCCCAAAATGCAGCATTAGCAGAATCAGCCCCGTCACATGCCAGCACTTGCGTTTAGCCCCTCTGCCCATCCCCCAAGAAGTGCAGTATCAGCAGAATACTGTCACTTTCAATACACAGCACTCTAAACCGCAGCATTAGCAGAGTCAGGCCTGATCTCTGCTAGCACTAGCAGTTACATTATTTGGTAGCGGTTCAAACTTTTTTTGACAACCAGGTGCTTTTTTACCTGTGAATCACACTAGGTACCTATAAATGTATTGGCTAAAATGTCCAAACAGAGGCACACAAGTGAAGAGGCCTAAACGATGCTGAGCATGACAGATGAGAGTGATGGGGTAGCCTCATTGTCAGAATAAGGCTCAGTATTCAAACCTGAAGACAGCACCCTGACAGATAACTGTGACAATGGAGTAGTGGTCTCTGCTAAGGTCAGGCGTACCCAACAACGTTCTTCTGTTGCTGATGTGTAATAATCGCAGGGTTCTTGTATGCAGCAGAGTGTCAGTACTAGTGCCGCTCAACCTTCTGGTGAACTGGCAAGCACCAGCGGCCTAGTACATCCTGGTCATAGTCAAACCAGCACTGCAGTAACACTTGGTGACATGGCGAGTCCCATAGGTGCAGTTCAACCTGGTGAGGTGGCTAGCACAAGTAGTGTCCCCCAGCCACCATGAATTTAAAGACAGGCCCGCAGAGCCCATAGTGTATTTCCTGATATGCTTGCAAATCCTCATTGGGAGCCCACCACCACTTCTGCATCTCCTGTACTTCCCCCATTCACTGGCCAAACCAAAATTCAGGTGGAAACAGACAATTTTACCCTCCTTGTTTTTTATGAGCTGTTTTTCACAGAAGATCTGTAAAGCAATTTATATACTGATAAATTCATTGCCGAAAATCCAAAGTTAACCCTTGCCAGAGAATTTGCATGAAAATGTATCACTTTGTCTGAATTTAAGATCTTTCTGGGCCTATCCTTCCTCAAGGGCATTACTAAAAAGAGTGAGTTGCGGTCATATTGGTCCACTGACCTAATTCATCATATGCCTGCGTTCTCTTCTGCCATGGTCAGGACTAGATACAAGCAAATCTTGTGGTTCATTCACTTCAGTGACAATGAACTCTGTCATGCTCGGGTGACCCTGGATATGACCGGCTCCACAAAATTCGGCCCCTCGTAAATCACTTCAACCAAAAGTTTGCAGCCTTGTATAAGCCACAACAAGCTGTCTAAGTTGATGAGTTCCTGATCAAATGTTCTGGCCGCCTTGCTTTTAAACAGTTTCTCCCCAGCTAGCTTGCCAGATATGGGGTCAAGATGTATAAGCTCTGTGACAGGGCAACAGGCTATACATGTAGTTTCCAGATTTATAAGGGAAAAGATAGCAATGTGGAGCCCCCCCCCCCAACTGCCCAGACTACATGGGGAGCAGTGGCAAGATTGTGTGGGACTTGGTGTCACCCTTATTTGGAAAGGGGTACCATTGATATGTGTACAATTATTACACAAGCGTGCCACTTTTTAGTCACCTTCTTGATTTTGGAATTTGCGCATATGCCACAATGCGACTGAATCTCCGGGCTTCCCCCAATGGCTTGAAGATTTCCAACTTAGACGGGAGGAAAGAGCCTGCTTGAAGTGTAATAAATTGCTTGCAGTGAAGTGGAGGGACACACGGAATGTTTTCTTTCCATCCTTGATTCAGGCAGATATGACGGTCCAAATTGCAACAGCGACTGGTGTTTTTGAGCAGCGCCTCTGTGTACACGAATGCAACCTTAACATGGGAGGGGTGGACTTCAAGGACCAGATGATGGCGCCGTACTTAGTTGCCCATAAGGCCAGATGCTAGTACAAGAAAGTGGCTGTATACTTTACTCAATTGGCTCTGCTAAATGCTTATGTGCTATACAAAGCATCAGAAAGATGTGGATCCTTCCTAAAATTCCAGGAAGAGATCATCACAGCCCTTCTGTATCCAGGAGGTGCTGTGGCCCAATTTCACAATCCAGATGCAGTAAGCCGGCTGCATGAGAGGCATTTTCCGGATGTCCTCTCTGGTACTGTACTAGGCCGCTGGTGCTTGCCAGCTCACCAAAAGGTAGTACGGCAATAGTACTTGAACCCTGCTGCATATGAGGCAAGTCATGCGTTCCTGGTACTTCGGTTACCTGAGGTAAGGTACTCCTGACCTTAGCAGGGCCTCTTCTCCATTGTCCAAGCTCCCTGCTTTAGTATTCCCAGCCTGATTCTGTCGGAGAGAACTCCCTTTCATTCTCATCTGACATGCTCAGAATCATGTAGGCCTCTTCACTATGTTGGGACATTTTGGCCACTAAATTTACAAGTACCTAGAGTGACTTACGGGAAAAAGAGCACCTGGCTGTCAGGGACAGCTTGAATCACTACAAATAACATTTACCTGCTAGTGCTATCAGAGATCAGATTCATGTGCAATGTATCACAGGTGACAGTAATCTACTGACACTGCATTTGTTGGGGGGGGGGGGGGCACGGAGGGGCAAAACTCCAGTGCTGGCAGGCTGATTCTGCTAACACTACATTTTGGGGACATTATACTAAGGGGGAACATTAGTATAGTTTTGTTAGTGATCAAATCCATTGATCCATACAGACACTCTACTAGTAATGCCAGTGATCTGTGACCTATAGTGTGACTGTGATAGTGTGCGGGATATCTAACACTAGCTGACCCTGGCTGGGAGGAACGCTATCTGATCTCGCAAGTGATGATAATACATGAAAAACTGCCTGTTTACAAATACAGGGACAGGCTGATCTCTCATTGGCTGCAGGTGATCAACAGGGTCCCATAGCATAATCATTGGCCGGGACCCGCTAACAAGCTGGTCCTGCAGCCAATGACACCTTTGATTTTCAGGTGCATGCACAGATCTGTAAGAAACCTCCGACGTACAGGTAAATGATTGTGCCTGTACAAGCCGACCTGCCAGTAAGGCTCATGCACACAGGGCTAAAAAAAAAAAAAAAAAAAAAAAACAACACCAATAATGCTGCTAGGGAAAAGCAGCATAAAAAACATGCTTTTAGA
Organism: Pelophylax lessonae; assembly: GCF_965119305.1. Taxonomy (NCBI): domain Eukaryota; kingdom Metazoa; phylum Chordata; class Amphibia; order Anura; family Ranidae; genus Pelophylax; species Pelophylax lessonae. The sequence continues at coordinate 405,231,648 of NC_138772.1, forward strand.
TGCATTTTGCACAGGAGTTAATGCGTGTTTAGCCACATTAGCATTTAGCAACGTTATTTTTTTTACATAACACTGCCCTCTTCTTTTTTCCACTCCCAAATTTTTCCTGCCTAAATAAATATTCTAAACAGCATTTCTTGCCGCTATTTTGGTTTAAGAGAGAGGAGAGAGAGCATCAGAGAGCATCTGCAACTTTTTGATTGCTGTAATGGATCCCGTTGTTCTGAAAATCGAGGAGGCCATCCTGCTGATTGCCTTACGGAGGCTTCGGAGAAGGAGACAGCTTGAGGAAGAGAGAAGCAGCCATCGTAGTTTCTGGTCGCATTCTATTATATCCCAGCATCTGTCACGGGGTAACGTGGCAGAGCCTGACGTAAGAGGAGTGGCTTACCGGGTAACTGGCGTGGCACAGGTTCACCAGAGGCGCGGAGTCTAAGTGTAAGCCGGTCTTCACCAGGGCCCCAGAAGGTGGGGATGGATTTGGCTGCTTGCTAACACCAGGTCGCGGCCCCCCGGATTCCCTGGGAGAGCCAGGAACAGATCCAGGACCAATAGCCGGTAGCAGGTAAACAGATCAGGACGAGACAGGAGGATAGTCAGGACAAGCCAAGATCAGGGCGGGCAGCAGGTAATCAGAATCCAAAGACAAGCCGGGTCAGGTAAACAGGAACAGCAGATATAACAGGCACAGGATACAGGAGAGCTGAAGACAACACAGCAAAGTGCAGTGCTGCTGGGCTGTTTAAATAAGGCAGCCTGTTTGCCAATTACAGCAATTAGTCTGCTCTAGGTTAACCCTTTAGGAGACTCATGACAGCACATCAGTGTGCTCAGGAAGCATTCCTAACAGCGCCTGCGCAGGGTATTGAGTCTCTGACATTGCCCCCCCCTTAAGGGCAACCTCCGGGTGCCCAAAAGGTTCCTTTTGTGGGGATGGTTGCGGAAGAAATTCCGGATTAAGTCCTGGGCATGGAAATTCTGTACCGGTTCCCAGGAATTTTCTTCGGGGCCGTAGCCCCTCCACTTAACCAGGTATTGTAGCTGGTTCCTCCGCCTTCTGCAGTCTAGGATGGCCTCCACCTCAAATTCTTCGTCCCCGTTGATGGTGACAGGAGCAGGTGGTTCTGAACTTCTACCAGGAAAGGAGTCAGGTACTGCAGGTTTCAAGAGTGAAACATGGAAGACTGGATGGATCTTGAGGGAATCGGGAAGCGTCAATTCGTAAGATACCTCATTTAATTTTCTCCTCACAGGGAATGGGCCAATAAACTTGGGTGCCAGTTTTTTGGAAGGGCATGCCAATCGGAGATTGGTGGTGGCTAACCATACCAGGTTGCCGGGCTGGAGAACCAACTCACCTCTCCTTCTTTTGTCAAAGAACTCTTTATTGGAGGTCTGAGCCTTGGTCATGGCATCCTGTAAGATTTTGTTGTTCTCCTTAAGGAACTCCAAGATATCCCGGACTGCTGGCACTGTAGATTCAGGAATAAAGCAGGGCAAGAAAGATGGGTGAAACCCGTAGTTGGCATAGAATGGGGACTGACCTGTAGCCGAGTGTTTGGCGTTATTGTATGCGAACTCTGCTGATGGAAGTAGCGAGACCCAGTTATCTTGAACAAAGGTGGTGAAGCATCGGATATATTGCTCGAGGGTCTGGTTGGTCCTCTCAGTCTGCCCGTTAGTCTGGGGATGGTATGCGGAGGACATTGACAGCTTGATTTTCAGTGAATCACATAACGCTCTCCAGAAGCGAGAAGTAAATTGGACACCTCTATCCGACACAATGTTCATTGGGACCCCGTGAAGTCTTACAATTTCTCTGATGAAGACCTGTGCCGTCTCAAGCGCGGAGGGTGTACCTCTTAGTGGTATGAAGTGAGCCATTTTCGACAGACGGTCTACTACCACGAAGATTGCAGAATAACCGTCTGATGGAGGAAGTTCCACAATGAAATCCATGGCAATCATCTTCCATGGTCTGTCAGGGACTGGTAGTGGTCTGAGCAGGCCCCATGCCTTATTTCGGGTTGCCTTGCTTCGTGTGCAAACAGTACAGGAGGAAACATATTGTTTACAACACTTCTCCAAGTCGGGCCACCAGAACGTGCGCTGCACAAGATCCAGGGTCTTATGGATCCCGAAGTGACCAGCCATCGGGTGGTCATGACACAGTCCTAGGATGGACACACGAGCACTTTCTGGAACGAAAATTTGATCCCCTCTCCATAGCAGTCCATTTCTGGGTACCAGTATAGTTCCAGCAGGATGGGGAGCATTTACTGTGGCTTGTCTCAGAGCGGTAAGAAGGTCAGACTGTAATAGCAGAAAGTTACCTTGGGTTAAGATGGTGTGAGGTACAATGGTTTCTTTAGAACTGTCGTACATTCGAGAGAGAGCATCGGGTTTCGTATTCTTGGAACCCGGTCGGTACGTTATATGGAACGTAAATCTGGAAAAAAAAAGTGCCCACCTTGCTTGGCGAGGTCTCAGGCGTTTGGCCGTCCTCAAATACTCCAGGTTCTTATGATCCGTGTAGATGAGTATGGGATGTGCCGCCCCTTCCAATAGATACCTCCACTCCTCCAGGGCGGTCTTGATGGCAAGGAGCTCCCGATCCCCTACATCATAGTTCCTCTCCGCAGGAGAAAGCTTACGGGAGAAGAAAGCTACCGGATGAATCAGGTCCTTGAGACCTTGACGCTGGGAGATGACTGCTCCTACTGCGATTTCCGAGGCGTCAACTTCAAGGATGTAAGGCAGGGCGGGATCCGGGTGGCTGAGGATAGGAGCAGAAGTAAACAGCTCCTTCAGGGCTGTAAATGCGACTTGCGCCTTGGGAGACCAGTGGAAGCGGGTACCTTGTTTGGTGAGCAGGGTAATAGGGACGATGATGGAAGAGAACCCCTTGATAAATTTCCTGTAGAAATTTGCGAATCCTATGAAACGCTGAATCCCCTTTTTATCCACCGGTGCGGGCCAATCCAGGATGGCGGAGACCTTCTGAGGGTCCATTTTGACCCCTTCAGAGGAGATTATTAACCCGAGGAATTGGATACTCTGCTGTTCAAATTCGCATTTCTCGGGTTTTGCGTAGAGCCTGTGTAGCCGGAGTCGGTGGAGTACCTTTTTAACGTGTTCTCGGTGCTGGGCCAGGGAGGAAGAGAAGACCAAGATATCGTCCAGGTAGACAATAACAAAGATGTCCAGATAGTCTCTGAAGATGTCGTTGACGAAGTGCTGGAAGGTGGCCGGGGCATTGCAGAGCCCGAAAGGCATCACCAAATATTCATAATGCCCGAATCGGGTGCGGAATGCTGTCTTCCATTCATCCCCCTCCCTAATACGGACCAAATTGTAGGCTCCCCGTAGGTCCAGTTTGGTGAATACAGAGGCGGTTCTTAGTCTCTGGAAAAGTTCAGGAATCAAGGGTAGGGGGTACCGGTTTTTGACCGTAATTTTATTTAACTCACGGTAGTCCACACATGGCCGAAGTGAATGGTCTTTTTTCTCCACAAAAAAGATCCCAGCTCCTGCCGGAGAAGTAGAGGGTCGGATGAATCCCTTCTCTAGATTCTCCGTCACATAGTCTTTAAGGGTACCCAATTCTCGTTCCGATAAAGGAAAGATACGTCCGAAAGGGATCTCGGCCCCCGGAAGCAATTCAATTGGACAATCATAGGGGCGGTGGGGGGGGTAAGGTCTCAGCCCCCTGTTTACTGAAGACATCCAAGTATTCGTGATAAGATACTGGGACAGAGGAACGTATCTCCTTATCAGCGTCCATACAGAGTAGGGTGCTAGGAGCACTATGGCGTACTGGCAGGCAATGATTCTGGCAGTAAGGGGACTGGAACTTGACGTCTCCAGAAGTCCAATTAATCTGCGGGTTGTGCGCCTGCAACCAGGGTAACCCCAGAATAACGGGAAACAAGGGAGAAGAGATGGCATCCAGGCATAACAACTCCGTGTGCCCTTCGAGAGTGGCCACAGGCAATGGAGGGGTTTCTTGGGTAACTGGCCCAGACTTGATGTGGGACCCATCTGCTAGGAAGATGGAGAGTCCCTGCGACTTGGGTCGAAGTGGGATGCGTTGATGGGCAGCAAAGGTAAGATCAATGAAGCAGCTGCATGCCCCGGAATCAATAATAGCGGTGACCGGGATCGGGCCTTCTGGGAGCTGAAATGAGATAGAGAGAGCCAGGTGAGTGGTATTGTTGACAGAGACTGGATAACTTGAGGGGGATATAGAAAGACGCTTATGCATCTTTGCTGGGCATGAGCGTACAAAGTGTCCGGCCTCTCCGCAGTACAGGCACAGGTTGTTCTGACATCGTCGTGAGCGTTCTTCTGTTGATAAGGAAGGACGCATAAGCCCAAGTTGCATCGGCTCCGACGTATCCGATTCAGAAATAAGCGGAGCAGTGTTGCTGGAACGGGCACCAGAGGAGAAGGTGTGGACGGGATTAGGAACCTGTGGCAACATCCAGACTGGGCGGGTCTGCTGCGTGGACCTCTCTGCTCTACGTTCACGGAGCCGGCGGTCTATCTGTATGGCCAGGGTGATTAATGCCTCCAAGGTCTCGGGTATACCCACTCGGGCCAGTTCATCTTTCAAGTTTTCTGAAAGACCCAGGCGGAACTGATGTCGCAAGGCTGCGTCGTTCCAGTGAGTGTCCGTACTCCAATGCCTGAAGTCAGTGACGTAATCCTCTACGGCTCTACGGCCCTGTTGAAGTGAAGTAAGCGCAGTTTCTGCGGTAGCAGTGCGCTGCGGGTCTTCGTATAACTGCGCCATTGCATTAAAGAAAGTCGTCATGGAGTCCAGCTGGTCATTGCGCTCTTCAAGCAGGCGGTGAGCCCAGGACTGAGGTTCACCTTGAAGCAGGGATATGATGAACCCCACTTTGGTTGCTTCCAAGGAGAAGGTTCGGGGTTGCAGGGAGAAGTACAGCTCGCAGGCATTGCGGAAGGCTCTAAACTTGCTCCGATCCCCAGAAAACCTTTCCGGCGTAGGGACCCTTGGCTCAGGAGGCAGCATCACCACGGTCGGACCGGAGGGAGCCATGGAAGCAGCAGAAACTGTAGGGTCCGTGGAGGGGGTCAGGGACTGAACACGCCCCTCCAGCTGGGTATAGCCCTCTTGCAGGGACTTAACGGCTTGGGTAAGGGCCGCAAGGTGCTGGCAGATGTCATCCATAGGAGAGGCTCCTCTAGCAGGCTCAGTCTTGGCTGTGTTGTACTGTCACGGGGTAACGTGGCAGAGCCTGACGTAAGAGGAGTGGCTTACCGGGTAACTGGCGTGGCACAGGTTCACCAGAGGCGCGGAGTCTAAGTGTAAGCCGGTCTTCACCAGGGCCCCAGAAGGTGGGGATGGATTTGGCTGCTTGCTAACACCAGGTCGCGGCCCCCCGGATTCCCTGGGAGAGCCAGGAACAGATCCAGGACCAATAGCCGGTAGCAGGTAAACAGATCAGGACGAGACAGGAGGATAGTCAGGACAAGCCAAGATCAGGGCGAGCAGCAGGTAATCAGAATCCAAAGACAAGCCGGGTCAGGTAAACAGGAACAGCAGATATAACAGGCACAGGATACAGGAGAGCTGAAGACAACACAGCAAAGTGCAGTGCTGCTGGGCTGTTTAAATAAGGCAGCCTGTTTGCCAATTACAGCAATTAGTCTGCTCTAGGTTAACCCTTTAGGAGACTCATGACAGCACATCAGTGTGCTCAGGAAGCATTCCTAACAGCGCCTGCGCAGGGTATTGAGTCTCTGACAGCATCTCTCTTTGGGGTACTTTTCCAATTTGTATGCCCAACTATGCATGCATCCGGAAAAAATAGTAAACTTCACGCGGATGTCCGTTCCTGCATTTGATGACCTGCTGGAGAGACTGGCAAGAATGGACATTTAGATGTGAACCAGTGTGTTACCAGAGGAACAGCTGCTTGTGACACCCAGGTGGTTATATTTTTGATATCATGAAAAATTTACAGATATAGAATTTTAGTTTTTTTTTATTATTTTAGTTTATTTAGTTTAGTTTATTTTAGTTTATTTAATTTTCACCCCTTTTTTGTTTAAAATGTTTACTACTTGAAATGTGGATAATTATTTTAAATTATAAATATGTTTTTTTTAGAAAAAGAGAAGAGGGGCACTGGTTCACATAAGGCCACCAATAATTGCCACATCCCTAAAAATAATTGGAAAATATGATTTAGGTGAGGGACTGATACAGCATCTAATCAAGCCGAAGGCTAGAGAAATGTCCGGACTATACCTCACCAAAAGCATGGGATTTTAAGGCATAGATTATATGGGGGTAACAATTGTCTACACAGAGCACCACAATATATAAAAAATATTACATTTTATTACACATACAATTAAATTTAAAAACATCACTTAGGGTATAAAACCAAGAATACAGAATGTACATTTCAAACAAGTGAATCAATAGTAATAAGGTGGATCACAAAGGTCATGTTTCGCTGAAATGTTTGGCTTCTTCAGGGACCGAAAGTATATGTGACCCTTTTACTGATTCTAAATAGTGAGACATAACATAAATTAGTCAATCGAACATAACAGTATCATGAAAGTCATAGAAATCCTCGGGCGTGGCTTGGCACGCAACGGAGATGGCTGCCTGAGAGAAGAGCTCCGGACACCAGACGGCTCCCTAATCACCTTTCGGACAAAATCCGCTCAAAATACACCAAGCAATGGGCAAGATAGTTAAAGCCAGCTCACAAGGCAAACTCCAGAGATCTGGAAAGACCGCTAACAACAAGATGATCTTTTCAAGGCCCAGGCTCCTTCAAGTAGGAATGCAGTAGGCCCCAATATGGCGCGGATGTCTGCACATGAGGATGAGGACGATTATGATGCGAACTCTATCGCTGCCTCTGAAGACACGGTAAGAGATATCTCTCACACTGACCGACAGCTTACCTTCAATGACATGACTGCGATCGCAGCGGACATTAAAGGTTCGTTCCCTGCAGCTATCACAGACCTGAAGGCCGACATACTTAAAATCACTGAGCAGATGGCAATGGAAGAAAGAGCGAGGAAACACAGAGACAAAGCTATTAGACGGCTGGAAGAGGTCACTAACTCACAATCAGGCCATTTGATCGCCATGAATCGCCAATTAGAGGACTTCGATAATCGCGGGAGGCGCAATAACATCAGAGGGGGATACCGGAATCAGTGGAAAATGACAACATCAGACCGGTACAGACATCCATATTCAACAATCTCCTGGAGAGACCCATCTGAGTCCCCTATTGAGCTTGACAGAGCACATAAGCCCTCAGGCTTAAAGCTCCTGATTCAAACCCTCCCAGGGACATAATTTGCTGTTTATCATACCTTGAAGGAGGAAATCCTATACAAGGCCAGGCAAAACAATCAAATTCTGTTCAATGAAATCCCAATCCAGCTATACCAAGATCTCTCCCCCATCACATTAAAAAACAGGAGAGCTGTTAGACCCGTATTGGAAGCCCTAAAAGAGAAGAACATCACATACAGATGGAAATTTCCTTTTGCAGTTCAGGCATCCTACCAAGGGAAACAGTTCTTTCTGCGCACCCCAGATGATCTCCCCACATTTTGTTCTAACCTACACCTGGAGAAAATTACTTTGCCAGAATGGTACGCAGAATTCTTATTGCCTCCTTCAGTGGCTAACATGCATGCTGAGATGTGCTCTCCCTCACACAGGTCCCCTGCAGCTAAGGGGGGGAAAAAATATAAAAACATAGAGCCACATAACCCTCTCTCCTCACTTCCCAAAACACCCAGATCAAGAGACCACAAATAACTTTGCTTGAATAAGTTAAGTTAACTGCAATGTTTTATTTTTGTCCAGTTCTTTACTGGCCGTATTCTCCTACAGTACCCCTATGGCTTGCACACCATATCATTGACATCTATATCTGGAATTTTTCACTTGTTGTTCTTGAATATGTCCAGTAGATGGGGCTTGTGCTCTGTAACGTTCACACCCGCCCTTTACAAAGGTACTGGTCTTACCACACAAGCTAAATTTGCAATGCTCCAATACTACCTCCCGGTGTCGCTGTTTCACAGGAGGATTTCTGAGCTTTCCTGCTCTATGAGAGAGATCCTCAATTTAAGCTGTATTATGTCACAATCAAACCACCGCTACTTTGCAACATTTGGTTGATTGTCCTGAGTAATTCATTGATACCGTCCAGGAACACTTGTGTTTCTGATACTTAGCAGGTTTTTGTTATATGGTTTTGGATAACTTTGATTTTGTTTCATCCTGTTTCTTGACAGTTGTATTGAGAGAGCGACACCTGAATCGGACTTCTTCAACTTCCTGTCAGATGGATATACCTGACCCCTACAGTGAATTTTTTTTCCTGGACACGCGAAGGTACTGTACCCAACCTCACAAATAATGACACCTACAGGAGGATTTATTTGGGCTAACCTTTATTTTATTTTTTTTTTGCTGCTATCATATTGATACAGACTTGAACTGTTAAGCAGCTGGTCTGGCCCCCTTTTCTCATTCCATCTACTTAACCATTTTTCTTGCACCATAGATGCTCTTTTTGCACCATAGATGCTCTTTTTGCACCACAGATGTCTTTTTTCTACAGAGTCACAATATATTATGGTTATAAGTTGCTTAAGAAATTTTCTTTGATGATGGAGGTGTCCTGGCGCCAGGGGGGGGGGGGGCAGAGGCTCCTTCTCTTTCCTTTGATGGGGGGCCTCTATTCCCATGAATGCCACCTGATCTGAGGGGTGTTGCAAAATGTTTCTTAAGGGGGTTACTTCTGAGAAATAAAAGTACAGTATATTGTTTATCCAATATTGCAGTTCACTGTTGCCTCAACTGCCCATTGCACCTCACCAATATTTGGCCCTTAAAAGATTTCTTCTTACTACATGCTTTATAGGGAGCCGTCCTACCCCTGTCCGGATATGTTACACCTGCTTGTTTGGTAACGCATTCCGTCCTGGTCGGACACCACCTTCAGTGCTCCTTCCACTGTACCCCAATAGGAAGTATAACATTTAATTCCTGAAATGTATTAAAAATGTCTGTTTTGGTCCTAATAAAGACTATTGCCATTGCAGGAAGCCTCTGACTGCTGCATTGGTGATATTACTTCTCTGTCTGTTCTTCTTTCCTACTTTTTTACTCTTCTTCTCTTACTGACCCTTTCCTTACCTCCTGTCCTTCCTTTACCCTACCTCACCCCACACAATAATAGAACTCAGTATGGCTTACTCACATCTGGGGAAAACCCCTTAATAGTGTCTCGTAATGTAAACCTATCTCGATCTCGCTTTCCTCTTCCACAAACTGTAAACCAGCTTTTAACTGGAGATTAAACCCCTCACTCTTAATAGATCAAAAATACAAGCTGACATACAAAATACAATTACAAATTATTTCAGAGATAATCAATCTCCTGACATCTCCCCTTTCACAATATGGGAAGTGCATAAAAGTGTGGTTAGGGGCGAATTTATTAAATTTGGGGCGAGGCGAAAGAGAGAGAGAGAAAAACAAATACACGACTTGATCAAGAAAATCTCTGCCCTTGAATCCCAACACAAATTGTCACTAGCAAAACAATCTCAACAAGACTTATTAACCCTTAGGAAAACCCTATCAGAAACTTTGAACAATAAAATTAAAATATCACTTCTCTTTAAAAAATCTATTTATTACGAATACGGAGATAAAGGTAGTAAATATTTAGCGAAAGCTTTGAAAGAGGTTCAATCCTCCACCCACATTCCATGTGTCCGAGATACAGCAAACAACACACTCTATGATCCTAGAGAGATCGCAGAAACCTTCTGAACCTTTTATGAGAAACTATACAATTTACCTCCCCAGAATGCTCCCACTGACCTTAAGGGCCCTAGACATTCAATTATAAAACAATATATCATAGATAGTGGTCTCCCTCATTTATCGAACCCAAGATATATCTGAATTAGAAAGAGACATTTCTCCAGAAGAAACTGAATTGGCAATTTTGGATCTTAAAAATGGGAAAAGCCCAGGTCCTGACGGGCTCACATCCCAATATTATAAGTTGTATGAGTGCCTCCTCTCTTCGCCATTGACTGAAGCACTTAATGTACTCACCAAACAACATAAACCGTCGCATGAATTCTTGACCGCCCACATCACGGTAATTCCAAAAGCAGAAAAAGACCCGATAAATTGTGCAAATTACAGGCCTATATCTTTATTGAACATTGACATGAAATTGCTGGCCAAAAGTCTGGCCAATAGATTAAGACCCCTTCTGCACCATGTCATAGGTCCCGAACAGGTGGGCTTTATGCCTGGCCACGAGGCTAGAGAATATTATTAGATCCTTGAATCTTATACATGGAGCCCACAGGTTCGGAATTGAAGGTTTGCTGATATCCACAGACACAGAAAAAGCCTTTGACAGAGTCGCATGGGACTATTTGTTGGCGACCTGCGAACATATAGGCCTTGGACGAAACATGCTTTGACTCTATACACAGATTCTATCGCTAAAGTCAAAGTTAATAACATTTTATCAGCCCCCATCCACTTTAAAAACGGCACTAAACAAGGATGCCCGCTGCCTCCCATTCTCTTTATCATGGCCTTAAAGCCTTTAATCAGACATGTAAACAGGGAGTCGGCTGTACGTGGTTTCCGAATTGGGGAGAGAGAATTTAAGATATCCGCATACGCTGATGATCTCCTCTTTTATATTTCTCAACCTCATATTTCTATCCAAAATCTAAACCTACATTTCCATACCTTTAGGTACATATCAGATTTCAAGGTTAACCACTCCAAGTTGGAGGCCATGGACATCTCTCTTCCAGACAAACTGAAACAACTGACTAAATCAAATTGTCCTTATAAGTGGGAAACGACCTCCCTGAAATATTTGGGAATTAAACTTACCCCAAAATTAGACTCCCTATATGAAGCTAATTTTATTCCACTATTATGGACCATCAACAAAGATCTACTTAAATGGGACATTAAAAACTTTTTGTGGTTTGGAAGAGCTGCCATCCTGAAAATGGTCATACTACCTAGGTTACTTTATCTTTTTCATGCCCTACCCATTAAAATTCCAACTCCCTTCTTTTGGAAACTAACTAATGCCCAAAGGAATTTTATTTGGGCTAATAAAAGGCCAAGGATACAACTCAGATATATGCAATTGCCTAAGATGAGAGGGGGCATGGGGGTGCCCGATTTCTATAAATACTACCAGGCCACTCACTTAACAAGAGTGTTAGACTGGAATTGTCATGCTAGCCAAAAAGACTGGGTCTCTCTAGAGAGACAGTGCTCTCAGTACCCGACTCAGTTTTTATTATGGACCGATCCTCACATCACCCCTCTGATGTTAGGCAACATCCACTTATTAGCACTACATTGGGTATTTTTAATAAATTGTTGGAGACGTACCTTGGTCCGCTAACCCGATCACACATAATCCGACTTCACTCCAGGTACCAACATAACGCAAACTAACGACTACCCTCTGCTTGTTAAACACTGCTTACGAAATAACAGAATTATGTCCTTTCCAGAACTTAATAATCTGAAACCTCAAAACATCTCACTAAATCAGTGGAATTATATTCAATTGCACAACTTTATCCAAAACAACAAAAAGAAAAAAATATTGTTTAGACCATTAACAGCCTTCGAAGCAATTTGTGAGGAGCACCGGTGTCTAAAACCACTTTGCAGGCTTACAAATGGATATCTTCCCCATCCTTGAATGTCTGTGACAAATACAAGAAGATGTGGTACCATGATCTAGCCTGCACAATCTCTGATAAACAATGGGAAAAGGCATGTGTCTTCACCCACAAATGCTCCTTGAGCACAAGAACTCAAGAAACCTCGTACAAAATGTGCAACCAATGGTATATAACACCAGTGAAGCTAAAGACTTGGTCTTGGTCATTCCAATACTCAGAGAGATGCTGGAGATGCTTATTTGGTGGAACTGTGACCTGATAAAGAAATATTGGAACAAAGTTGAGCATTTGATAAAACTGATTACGGATACCACCCTAGAACTCAACGCAGCCAGCTGTCTATTACATATCAACAATTACAGGAAATATAAAAAATCCTTAACAAGACATCTGCTTAATGCAGCAAAATCTCTTATCCCCTTACACTGGAACTCTAAATCCACACTGTCGATTAAAGAATGGGTAGATAAAGTGACTTCCATTTATGAAATGGAAGAAATATTGGTCATCAAAAAAGAAAACAGTACGCCTTTCCATGAGATGTGGAGACCTTGGCTAATGTTTACTTTATCCTCTGATTTTGATCAAGTGCTAGCGACATAGAGATCTGTGTTTGATCATCTTCCATTTTATCGCAACCTGACTTACACATTACATGTTATGTGTTACGCGAAATCTGATATTAGGATATTTCTAGACCATCATAGTGAGACATTTCACGCACTTTGTCCCCACCCTTACCCTCCCTCCCTCTCCTGTCCTAATCTTTCCTTTACTATTTCTACACTTTTCTAGGGCAATCTTGGCCTTTAAGTGAGATAGGTACTATTTCTATAGTTCATGTCTCACTAGAGTTACTTGTTTGCATTTGAGACGCAAAGTATGCAGCTTTTACTCTAACTCTATTGATTACAATTTGATGCACTTTTCTTTCACTATATCCGCAAACATTCTAATGTCCATGCTTTATATGTATACGTTTCAATTAATGTTAATGTATTCTCCACAAGGGTTGAATTAATAAATAGTGGATACAAAATTGCCAAAACCAATAGAAGCCCATCATTGGGCCTAATAAAAGAGTCAAAAAATATATCCAGAGAATGATTGTTCATAATGTAAGAGAAAAAAAAAAGAGGGAGCCGCTCACTCAGTCATATAGCGTCCTTGCTAGGAAGTTTACAGATGAGAGATCTAGCCTGATCCGTCCTTCCGTGCAGCCTGATTACCTCCTTCCAGACAGAGCCGTATTCAGCTTCCTACTCTGCCATGGGTCTATAAATAGGCCGATCCCGCCGGAAGAGACCGGCCTCTATATGTCACTTCCAGCGCGGGGTGCCATCTTGAAGGCCAAACCAGTGTGAACCGCAAACAGAGTGGTTACACGCCGATGAAGGTCCGCAGCAAGCCCACCCACAAAAGAGGGCAGGATCAGGGACATATAGGGGGAAGAAAAGATGGAGAACTTCACCCCTAACCCCGGCTTGGCACCTGAGTGCTCACCACAAACAAAGGGGGGAAGAATCCAAATATCAAGGCACATATCTCACAAATACCGGGGGCAAATAATGACTGTTAATTGCCAGCCCAATATCCCACCCAAGAGTATTAGAATTCCCCTGACCATACTTTTGATACTTATCATTATTATTTTGTCTCTCTCCCCTTCCCCATCCTTTGCATATTTTCCTTCTTAAGAAAATTGGATATATATTTTCTTCCCTTCCCTTCGACATTGCATCTCTGCTGCTGGTTTTAGCCCCGTCCAGTGTTTACCCATTGGGAAGTTCCCGGTTATGCGTCAGTCAATTTGACCATTGCCGTACCATTGCCATGCCTCACTTTCTGCCATGGAGCTCTGTTACTCTCAACGGATATGATCTCTTGTTAAAGCAAATGGTAAGCATAGTGTTATATGAACATTTTGTGTCTTTACAGGGAGTCATCACCATTGTGCTAAATTGCATGTTTGGATTTCTATGACTTTCATGATACTGTTATGTATGTTATGTCTCACTATTTAGAATCGGTAAAAGGGTCACATATACTTTCGGTCCCTGAAGAAGCCAAACATTTCGGCAAAACATCTAGGACCTCTGTGATTCACCTTATTACTATCAATTCACTTGTTTGAAATGTACATGTCTGTATTCTTGGTTTTATACCCTATGTGATGTTTTTTAATTTAGTTGTATGTGTAATAAAATGTAATATTTTTTATATATTGTGGCCCTCTGTGTAGACAATTGTTACCACCATATAATCTATGCCTTAAAGTCCCATGCTTCTGGTGAGGTATAGTCCAGACATTTCTCTAGCCTTTGGCTTGATTAGATGCTGGATCAGTCCCTCACCCAAATCTTATTTTCCAAATATGTTTTTTTACATTTTTTAGGTTTCTTGCTACAAGGCAAACCTTTGTGTCCTTACACCATTATTTTCGCCGGATATCTCCAAGGTAACCAGGAAAACCTGTTTTAAGGTCTTACCTTGCCCTCCTGTTGTTTGCTCCAACCAGCTGCTTTATTTTACCTGCATCCCGTGTTGTCTGGTTTTCTGGCACCCTGACTCCTATGCTCCCCATGCTGGTTATCTGGCTTGATCAACAAGATCACCTTTTGGGTCCGTTCACAACTTGCTCCTGGTGCTGCAGGCCAGTGGTTTCTCCTGTTGCCGCTCCTGCAGTTGCAGCTGGAGTTGCTGTTACCAGAGAGATGACTGGTTCAGCCCCCCCTTCTGCAGCGCTATGGGGGTGAACCGAGTCAGTGTCGTGGCTTCCTAAATCAAGTGGGCATTTATTATGAGATGTTTTTTCAGGCGTTTCCTTCTGAAAGGTCCAAGGTGGGCTTCCTAATCTCATTGCTCTCAGACAAGGCCTTGGCCCGGGCAATTCCCTTATGGAAGAACGATAATCCTGTGGTACTCGATTAACCGAGTTTTGTTGCCTCCTTTCGTAGGGTATTCATTGTACCTGCTCCCTCTGCCTCTGCTGCTATGCTGCTCCTGTCTATTCAACAGGGTATACGAACCATTGTCGAGTATGCCATTGAATTTCTTACCCTAGCAGAAGGGGTGGGCTGGAATAATGAGGCTCTGGTGGCTGTCTTCTCTCGTGGTCTCTCCGATGCATTGAAGGATGAGATTGCAGCCAAGGATCATCTCTGATGAGCTTGAGGCTCCCATTTCCATCCTGATTTTGATCGATACCAGGCTCAGGGAGAGACCATCATTTAGGAAATGCCTGCAGAGGCCTCCTACCAGGTTGGCTCTTACGTTTTCTTTCCCACCCCTTCCTCCCTCACCTCCCACGCCTCCTGGGGATGGTGCGTCTGGCTGTGAAACCATGCAGCTGGGGTTCACTCACCTTTCACCTCTTTTTTGAGTGGGCCTTTAGGAGGAGGGAGGGCCGGTGTCTGTATTGCTGTCTTGGTGGGCATTTCAATCTTGTCCGATCTGTCCGGGAAAAGCTTGCACCTAAGGTCCTGTCAGGGGCAGATATTAAGTGAAATTAATTTCCTAGTCTCCGTTTTCCCATAAAGATAAACTGCTAAACATAGTTGTCCTCTCCTGGGCAGCAGGTTCAGGGGTTACTCAGGTGTTGATAGACTCTGGTGCTGGTGGTTATTTTATTGACAGTACGTTTGCTGCTGCAAATTCCATACCCTTGCAGCCTTGTGTTTCTCCACTAGTTATCAGGGCGATTGAGGGCAGACCCCTGCATCAACCTGCTTCCAGGTTATTTTGTCCCCACACTACTTCATTGTTCTGGGGTACCCTTGGCTTCAGAAACACAATCCAACCTTTGATTAGCAGTCAGTCAAGATCCTCTCTTGGTCACCACAGTGTAGCGCTGTTGTATCCATGGGCCTGTTAGGGTACTTTGTACCTCCTCAGATTCAGTGTTGCCTACTGAATTTCGTGATTATCAAGATGTATTTGACAAGGTGCATGTTGGTACTCTTCTTCCTCATCGCCCGTACGATTGTGCCATAGACTTGCAACCTGGTGCCATTCCCCCTCGTGGCAGGGTTTATTCTCTTTCAGGTTGCAGAGAATAAGGCCACCTACTTTGCGGATGCGCTTACCCGGGGGCACATTCACAAGTCTACTTCTCCAGCGGGTGCTGGTTTTTTCTTAGTAAAGAAAAAGGGACGTAAGTGGAGACCTTGCATTGATTATATGGTCCTTAATAGCATCAGGGTCAAGAATGAATACTCGATTCTGTTGATTACTGAATTGTTCAACCACCTTAAGGGAGCAACGGCCTTTACCAAGTTTGACCTAAGAGAGCTGTATAATGTCATAAGGATCAAGGAGGGTGATGAGTGGAATACCACGTTTAATACCAGAACCGGTCATTACAAATCTCTGGTTATGCCCTTTAGCTTGTGCAGTGTGCCCGCTGTCCTCCAGGAGTTCATCAATTATGTCTTTTGTGACATGTTGCAGCAATGCATGGTAGTCTATTTGGACAACATCTTTATTTACCCGGACTCCATTGAATCACACTACCTGAATATCAGATGGGTGCTGCAACAGTTACGTGAGAATGGGTTTTTCTGTGAGCTTGAGAAATGTGAATTCCACCTGTCTAAGGTTGCCTTCTTGGGCTACATCATTTCTACTGAAGGGTTCTTCATAGACCCTCAGAAGGTTTCAGCTGTTCTACAATGGCCTCATCCCAGTGGTCTCCATTCCATTCAGTGTTTCCTTGGGTTTGCCAATTACTATCGGAAATTTATCAGGAACTTTTCCTCTTTGGCCAAACTTATCTCAGATCTGACCAAGAAGGGCATCAATCCCCACAATTGGACGCCTGCTGCTATCCAAGCTTTTGAGGCCCTCAAGTCTGCTTTTGCTTCGGCTTCCATTCTGTCTCATCCCAATCCTGGTTTGCCCTTTGTTCTAGAAGTGGATGCATTTAAGACGGGAGTTTACACCCTCCTGTCTCAGCGTTTGACACCTGATGGACCCTTACTTCCTTGTGGGTTCTACTCCAGGAAGCTGGTTCTCAAAGAGTGGAGACACTTGCTCGAAGGTTCTGTGGTTCCAGTTCTCATTCTCACCGATCATAAGAATCTGATGTATCTCTCAGAGGCCAAGAGGTTCACACCCTGTCAGGCCAGATGGGCTTTATTCTTGCCTCGTTTTAATTATGTGGTCTCCTATTTGCCCAGCTCCAAGAATGTTAGAGCTGATGCCTTGTCTCACCAGTATTCTGAGTTGTCCAGGGAGGACTCCGTGCCGACACCGGTCATAGCTTCAGATCATATCTTGGCTGCCATTCGCACCAACTTAACCTCTCCTCTTGGGGAACAAATCTTGTCTGCCCAACCTGATGCTCCCTCAGAGAGACCTGAAAATGTTTTGTACCTGAGGGATTGGGCATCAGACAGTTGCGCACATAGCACAATTCCAAGACTGCCGGTCATCCTGGTAAGAACCAGATTTCCTGGGCTATGTACCATCAGTTCTGGTGGCCTTCTCTCCGCACTGATGTTGCTGCATATGTAGCTGCTTGTTTGGTCTGTGCCCAGAACAAATCTCCTTGGCACTTTCCCTTGGGCCTACTGCATCCCATTCCCAATGGGGAGCATCCCTGGTCCCACCTGGCCATGGATTTTATTGTGGAACTTCCCGCGTGTCAAGGTCAAACGGTTATCCTCATGGTTGTGGACCGGTTCTCCAAAATGTGCCACTGTGTTCTATTTAAGAGGCAGGAGCTTGCCATGGTGCTTGACAGGGAGGTCTTCCATTTACACGAGTTGCCTAAGGAGATTGTCTTGGATCGTGGGAGCCAGTTTGTTTCTAGGTTCTGGCATGCCTTTTGCTGCCAGTTGGGTATTCAACTCTCCTTCTCCTCAGCCTACCATCCACAGTCCAATGGTGCCGCTGAGCATTCCAACCAAGCTCTGGATCAATTCCTCTGCTGCTATATCTCTGACCATCAGGACCATTGGGTTGATCTGCTACCCTGGGCGGAGTTTGCCAGGGACTCTGCCATCAACTCATCTTCCGGAATGCCTCCATTCACGGCCAATTATGGGTTCCAACCCGCTGTGTTGCCCGAGTCATTCTCGCCACAGGACATCCTGGCTGTGAAGTATCATCTTGTGGCCCTCCGTTCCTCTTGGGTGAGGATTCAAGAGTCTTTATGGGTCTCTGCACAGCGTTAGAAGCTCCAGGCAGACTGGAGACGTTTAACTGCTCCTTCATGCCAGGTCGTGGAGAGGGTGTGGTTGTTCACACTTGTAATCTCAACCTCAGGTGCCCAATCCAAAACTGGCACCCTGTTTTGTTGGGTCTTTTCACATCCTCCGTATGGTGAACCCGGTGGTCTATGCCCTTGGTCTTTCCCCTGGCATGTGTATCTCCAATGTCTTTCAAGTAGCACTTTTGAAGCCACTTTTTTGCAATCACTATACTTCTTCACTTCCCTGCCCCCTCCCATTCCGGTGGGCAATCATGAGGAGTAAGAGGTTAGCAGCATTTAGGATTCTCATCTGTTCTGAGATCAGGTTCAACACCTGGTGCACTGGAAGGGTTATGGTCCTGAGGAGCGCTCCTGGGTTCCCTCCACTGATGTTCATGCTCCCACCCTTCTCCACGCTTTCCATGCTCTCTTTCCTCAGAAACCATTTTTTGCTCCGTGGAGGAAGGGCCCTTGAGGGGAGGTGTTACCTTGTCTTCCTGTTGGCAGCCATCTTGGACATGCGCAGACTGCTGCCTCTTATAAAATCTGATTGCATCATCACTTGCCTGTTGCCTAGGCATCGCACAGTGATGAAGCTGCACCCTGACTATATCTATCACCTGATGGGTTACAGTCCTTGCCCTTGCGTTTGTGCTCCAAGGTGCATCTCTGCTAGCAGTCTTCTTTTCTCTGTTTTCCTCCATGTATGACCTGGCTTGGCTGACGACTCTCCTGGCTCTCGACCCAACATCGGTAGACGACCCCGCATTGGCAGACAACCCCGCATTAGTAGACTATCCGCTTCTGGACTCGACCCCAGCTTGGATGTCTACTCACTTCTGGACTTGACCCTGGCTTGTTCCTGCTCTCATTTCCTTGCTCTTCCTGTGCGTTAATTGTTGTTTGCTCCAATAAACTGCTTTATTTTACCTGCATCCCCATGTGGTCTGATTTCCTGGCACCCTGACACCTGTGTGGCACTATGGGAGGAGTTGAAGAAAGTGGTCATGCCTGAGTCTACTGAAGACATCTGGGAAGCTATAGCCAATGAATTTTGGGAGAAGACCCAGTTCCCCAACTGCATTGGTGCCCTTGATGGTAAGCACGTCAGGGTAAACATCCTCCTCAGTCTGGATTGCTATACTTCAACTGTAAAAATTATTGCTCGGTGGTCCTGTTGGTTTTCTGTTGCCATCGTACGATTCATAGCTGTGGATGTCGGAGCCTAGGGCAGCCAAGGTGATGTCCGTATCTTTCGTGAGCCTGCCTTTGGATGTCATCTACATGAAGGACACCTTAAAATTTCACCCAGCAATCATCTACTTTGTACAGTAGAACCCAGTCTACCCATGATCATGGTAACGGATGAGGTCTTTGGACTGGCAGAAAATCTAATGAGGCCATACAGTGGCTACAATCTCAGCCATAGGCAAAAAATCTTCAAATCTCATCTCAGCCATGCCCGCTATGTTGTTGAATGTGCCTTTGGCATCTGCACTGCAAAGTGGGGAGTACTGCTGGGACATATGCAGCTATACATGGAAAATGCCATCAAAGTGGTAATGGCATGCTGCGTCCTTCATAACTTTCTCCAGGACAAGGAGAGAAGCACTGTTGAAACAGAGCCCCAAAATCCACATCAACGTGTGCAGTTTATGGACTTACAGTCAACTGCCTGGATCATGACCAGTCAGTTTGATCAACTTGCAGATTTTTTTGTACCACCGGAGGGAGAAGTATCATGGCAGGATCAATACGTGTAATATATGTTGTTGTTTCTGCATTATCCCTGCCTACTGTCTTTAAGAAAAATGTTTTTTCTTTGAATACTTTTTTCAAAGGTACCTTTTTGTCTTTTTTTTTTTCTCTTGTGGCTCTTAGCACTATCCACATACGCATTAGGTTGGCGGTACAGTCGGCTTTTTCCATTGTCCTTCTCTGTGGGAGGCAAGCATATGCAGTCCCCTTTGGGCTCTGCATACATATACCCCACACAGAGGAAAAGGTGTTGAAGTAAAAACTATCCATGCACTGCTTCTCCTAGCCACAGCCAATGTCCTCCAGGATATGGTACAAAGTGCGGCAGATGTGTGGGTTGCTCGGATCTAAAAAGGCATACACACTGCCCCTCTCCTACTGCAATTCCTGCAGCAGCACTAATACCCTCTCCTCGGTTTCATTGCTGCAACCAGCCCGTGGATGCTGAAGTTGATTACATCCATGGCCACGGGCAACGACAAGTGCTTGGGTGGATGTTGTGGTGATGGAATGTAGTCGTCAGTGGGCTCAGGTGTTGGATGTGGGGAAACATTGCTGGTCAAAGTACTTCAGGACGATTCCCCTGCCAGCACATCTAGATCCAATGACTCCTCCACAGCCTCACACTCATCCTGGATGAAAAGAGGAAAATAGATTAAAATATGTACAATAAAATACTGCATATAATTTAAAAAAGGTAAAAGTAGAAAAAAATGACTATATCATACAGTATTTAAAAAAAAAAAATAAACATAGGCTGCAAATAATTTAGCAAACCAAAGAAAAAATATTCTAAAATAAATTTTTTAAAAAAAATATGCTTAAAAATGAGCAAAAACAATAAATGTATACTCTATGCTGTAAAAAAAAAGAAAAATGAAAACAAAAACCTGCAGAACATTACAAAAAAAAAAAAAGATATATATATATATATATATATATATATATATATACTGTATATTTTTATATTTATATATATATTTAAATATTACTGTCTTGTGTTGGCAATCATAGATTGACAGAAGTATACCAAGTTGCTACTGCACACATGGTGCTTCTCACTGTATGTGGCTTTCTCCTTCTCCTACTCCATCACATTCCCTCCTAACCCTATCTTGCAGGGGTTTCCACCATTTGGCCATGATCTGGACTACAAAATAAAACAGAAATGTGGAAAAGAAGGTTAATCTGCAATCTTCAGGAACATAACATGCATATCATGACTTCTGTATAATGAACTTACTTCTTTCCTTTTGCTGCAAAGTACTATATCGCTCCCAGTTCGGCAATAAGGCTAATGTAATGTCCATCCATATCTTTGCTTTCCTTAAGCGATCATTGTAGAAGGAATGGGATACATCCCATAATTCTGCGTGGGCCTCTACAGCAGTGATGAAATCAGCCTGGGACACGTCTGAAGCTATCCCTCTCTAATGTTTCCAATGAGACTGTAATGCTAGTGGTTGCTTAGGATCAGTGTTAATTTTGGCAGCAAATTTCAATTTAGTTTTAGTCTTAGTCTTAGGACTAAAATGGCATTTTAGTTTTAGTCCCATTTTAGTCTTCTGCAAGTGTTTTAGTTTTAGTCGTATTTAGTCGACTAAAACTCCAGTATATTTTAGTCGACTAAAACGCCCTACATTTTAGTCGACTAAAACTCATTTTAGTCATCTATAATCAAATGGGTGTAGTTCAATTGTAATTTCTAATGCATTATTTAAGCATTTCTCTACAATTTCCAAACTCATTATATACTACTGCTGGTCCTGGAGTGAAAAATCTAATATGTTATTATTTATGCTTTCAGCATGCACCAGTGTTAATTTTTGGCAGCAAATTTCGATTTAGTTTTAGTTATAGTCTTTTGACTAAAATGCCATTTTAGTTTTAGTCGTATTTTAGTCTTAAGACTAAAATGCCACTTTAGTTTTAGTCGTATTTTAGTCATCTGAATTGTGTTAGTCGACGAAAACGTTTTAGTCGGTTTTAGTCGACGAAATTAACACTGCTTAGGATGCAGTTGGGGCAGGAAGCTGACATTTTTATCCACATGGAACACTGTAAACATTCGGTGTTGAAGCAAATGTCCGAAAAGCAAATGTTTTGTCAGAACTTACATTCAGATCAAACACTAAGCTCTTACCTATTTACCAGCGGCAAAATAGCTTCATAGCATAGTTTGTGAACTTTTTTTTTCATAGTTTTACACAGTTTTATCTTAAAAGTTTATTAAAATGTCAAAGCGCAGTGCGCAAAAAAACTTTAAAACCAAATCCCACATTCCCTAAGCACCCACCCATCATTGAATTCCCAATAAATCCCTTCATAACTGTAAAATATAAAACTTCATGTATGTGTTTGGTAAAAACTAGTATCAGGACAGTACTCGAGACAATAGCCAGTTTATAAGTAGCTTGGTTATGCATAGATGCACAAAGTCAAGTCAATGGCAGTGAAGGAAACAGTGGTTAAGTTTCATACTAGGTGGTACTATACACTATCCAAATTACATAGGTTCTACCCCTCGGTCCCAGAAAACTGTTTAAAGGACAGAAACATACACCTCCATATTTTCTGGAGCTGTAAGGTAATTAAGCCATTATGGCAACAGATGTCTTCTAAGGTCACTCAAATAACAGGGATGCAACTGACCCAGACCCTTCAGATGTGCCTATTCTTTGCTGAGTTACCAGAAGTGCCCCCTCCATGCCAAAAATTGTTGCATACCTTATTTAGCACAGTACACTGGGCGATTGCATTACACTGGTGCTCCCCCATGGCCCCATGGGATCAAATATTGAAGTGTATGGCAGCCATTCAACTTATGAAGCGGGTTCACCACACTTTTATGGATACTATGCCTGTTTATGATAGGAAATGGGAATTTTGGTTTGCATATGAATATGTAGGTGTATAGAGGAATAGATAACATCATACTGGCACGTCTATAGACTGTATGCTTTGTATCCTTGTATTTTTCCTTTTTGTTACATTTCTTTTTTGTTGTGTTTTCACTCCTAAAGTTTTTTTCCGCTCATGTAGCACAGTGTTATGGCCAATATGTAATGATGATCTCAGACTGCTATATTCCTATAGGGAAACGCCCAATGTTCTGTATGTCTGCAGCCCGTGTAAGGGGATTGTTTGCCCAGGGACTGGAAAAGGCTAGCCAGCTTTGAGAGTCTGGGAGACTTAAGGCCCGTACACACGATACGAAAATCGGAAGGGAAATTTCGTCCGACGAACGATCTGCCGATTTTCGGATTGTTAGTATAGTGCTTTTGACAGCCGATTACGGATTTTCAGACGACAAAAACTGGATGTACAGGCTATGAAATTTTTATCGTACGTCAACACAACGTCTGATTTTCATTTAATTAGTACAGTTTTCATCCGGAAAAAAATCGTAAGAGCAAGACTAGGCATGCTCAGAAACGAAAGAACACATACAAAACAATTGAACACATGACATCACTTCTCAAGTTAAATTCTGTCGTCTGGGAAATTTCGTATGAAAATAACCTCTTCACTTTCAAAATGAGACTAGCATGCAACAAAAAACGGACGACAGTTCGTTCGATAATCTGATCGTGTGTAAGGGGCTTAAGGAATCCAGTGAGTCCAGGGGCTTGAAAGAATTGAGAAGTCTGTTGGGAGCAAGCAGAGGTACTGCTGACAAGAGAGCCAGGTGGCTTTGTATGTTTTTCATTTAGGAGTGTTAAATGAGGATTAAAACCCCAGCATGGGAATCCTGGATGGATGGACTTTTGTTTTGTTTTTTTCCCTTATAAATTAATGCAAGCTACCAGGCGCTTAACGATAAGGCCCTTAACAAAAAAAAAGAGCATCTGCCATTGAGCTAAACACCCCCCCAATATTTAATTAGAAAAAAGTGTTGAGTCTATGCATAGTAAATATAGGGGAAGTGGGGGATATACACTATGCAATTATATATGCAATTAACAGTAATGAAGCACCAAACAACACTGCGTATAGCACTCTAGAGCATTGTATAGCACATCTTCTTCCTAATTACAAACTGTCAGCATTTCCAATCTTCTTCAACACACTGACATGTGGCTGCTGTGAACATTAGCAGTTATAGTGAGGGAGCAGGCATATAACAAAGCCCCCATTATTGGCCATTCTAAGTCACCTGACCTAACTTTAAAGGCCAGGAAATGCATTATTACTAGCTGATTGCTATAACAGCAAACAGCTGCATAAGTTCATCATGAACATGTTGGGTTTGCCCTGAACACGTGCTTTACCCAATCCTCATCTTGTTTTACCAATCCCCATCCTAAAAAAAAACAGTTTTGGCTTTACATACATTATATCACTTTTTTTGTTTAGTATAATTTTTAAAATTTAGTTTTCATGAAAAAATAAAAAAATAAAAAAATAAAGTGTGTCCATTACAGTATACCCCGTGTTGAATAACCTGGATCCTCTCTTTTCTCAACAGTTTTTTTTTTAGAATCTTTTTGCTGGAAAAAATAAGGTGTTAGAAATGAACCACTGAAAACTGTAACTTGCAAGCCAAAATGTACACTAATTACTGTTGGTTTGATCATACCATGTTCAATCACTGGCTGAAAAATAGAACAGCACCAGTCCTACAATATACCTCTTGAGAAATCTCATGGGATGCAGGGCCGACGCTCCCGCTAGGCGAGCTAGGCAGTCGCCTAGGGCGCACTACTGCCTAGGGGCGCAGTCACGGATGCAGTTCTCCCCCCTGCTCCCACCACAGATGCTGGCCCCCTCGCACTGCGCCCCCGTGGATGCTGTCCCCCCTCGCGCTGCGCCCCCCATGAATGCTGGCCCCCCTAGCTCTTCCCTCCTCTCTCAATGCCTGTGATGTGCAGCTCCGCCCACCGCTACTTCTGGGTTTCGTCACATGGAGCCGTGGGCGGCAGGGAGGGAAATGCTGGCGGCGGGATCTGGCTGCCCCGGAGACCAGAGAACACAGGATGCTGAGCCAGGAGGAGGCGGTGCTGTGGCTGCTCGGGGAGAGGAAAGATTACTGCATGGAGACTTTTGTGTGCTGCTGCTGTGCTGTGCCTTATGTTACCTGACACCCTGCTACCCCCTCTCACCTGACACCCCCTGACACCCTGCTACCCCCCTCACCTGACACCCTGTCCCCCCACCTGACACCCTGCTACCCCCTCTCACCTGACACCCCCTGACACCCTGCTATCCCCCTCACCTGACACCCTGTCCCCCGACCTGACACCCTGCTACCGCCCACCTGACACCCTGCTACCCCCTCTCACCTGACACCCCCTGACACCCTGCTACCCCCCTCACCTGACACCCTGTCCCCCCACTGACACCCTGCTACCCCCTCTCACCTGACACCCCCTGACACCCTGCTACCCCCCTAACCTGACATCCTGTCCCCCCACCTGACACCCTGCTACCCCCCACCTGACACCCTGCTACCCCCTCTCACCTGACACCCCCTGACACCCTGCTACCCCCCTCACCTGACACACTGTCCCCCACCTGACACCCTGCTGCTACCCCCCCCTCACCTGACACCCTGCTACCCCCCACCTGACACACTGTCCCTCCACCTGACACCCTGCTACATCCACCACCTGACACCCTGCTACCCCCCCCTCTCCTGACACCCTGCTTCCCCCCTCTCCTGACACCCTGCTACCCCCCCTCACCTGACACACTGTCCCCCCACCTGACACACTGTCCCCACCCCTGACACCCTGCTACCCCCCTTCACCTGACACACTGCTCCCCCACCTGACACCCTGCTACACCCCCACCTCTCACCCTGCTACCCCCCCCCCACCTGACACACTGCTACCCCCCCCCCCTCACCTGACACCCTGCTACCCTCCCTCATCTGACACCCTGCAAACCCCCCCACCTGACACCCTGCAAACCCCCCCACCTGACACCATGCTACCCCCCCACCTGACACACTGCTACTCCTCCTCACCTGACACCCTGCTACCCCCCCTCACCTGACACCCTGCTACCCCCCTTCACCTGACACACTGCCCCCCTCATCTGACACCCTGCTACCCCCCCACCTGACACACTGTCCCCCCACCTGACACCCTGCTACACCCCCACCTGACACCCGGCTACCCCCCCTCACCTGACACCCTGCTACCCCCCACCTGACACACTGTCCCCCTCCTGACACCCTGCTACCCCCCTCACCTGACACCCTGCTACCCCCCTCCTCTGCCACCCTGCTACCCCCCTCACCTGACACACTGTCCCCCACCTGACACCCTGCTACCCCCCCCCCACCTGACACACTGCTACCCCCCCTCACCTGACACCCTGCTACCCCCCTCACCTGACACCCTGAAAACCCTTCCACCTGACACCCTTCAAACCCCCCCCACCTGACACACTGCTACTCCCCCTAACCTGACACACTGCTAACCCCCTCACCTGACACACTGCTAACCCCCCTCACCTGACACACTGCTCTCCCCCCTCCCTAAAACACCGCTCTCCCCCCCTCCCTGACACACTGCCCTCCCCCCTCCCTGACACACTGCTCCCCCCCTCCCTGACACACTGCTCTTCCCCCCTCCCTGACACACTGCTCCCCCCCACCCTGACACACTGCTCTCCCCCCTCCCTGACACACTGCTCTCCCCCCTCCCTGACACACTGAGCTCCCCCCACCCTGACACACTGCTCTCCCCCCCCGCTCCCTGACACACTGCTCTCCCCCCCTCCCTGACACACTGCTCTCTCCCCCTCCTGACACACTGCTCCCCCCTTCCTAACACACTGCTCCCCCCCTTCCTGACACACTGCTCCCCCCCTCCCTGACACACTGCTCACCCCCTCCCTGACACACTACTCTCCCCCCACCCTGACACACTGCTCTCCCCCCACCCTGACATACTTTTCTATCCCCCCCACCCTGACACACTGTTCTCCCCCCACCCGGACACACTGCTCTCCCCCCCTCCGTGACACTATGAGTAATGCAAGTATAGGGGGGAGTATGGAGAATGCATTGATGCAAGTGATGCGAATATAGGAAAATATGGACATTTTGACGTTTTTTTTTTATTTATTTATGGGGGGGGGGGGGGGGGGCGCAAGTAGCTGGTCTTGCCTAGGGTGCAGAATAGTCTAGCACTGGCCCTGATGGGATGGCTACTATTATCAATAGTATTTATTTAGGTGTGATGAAATATTTGGCTTTGCTGAGCCAGTGTAACCAGGAAAATAATGCAAACTGAAATCCAAAATAGACACTCTTAACTAACAACCTTATAAGGTGACCATGGAAAAAGTAAGACACCCATATGAGATATTCAAATAGACAGAAAAAAGCTCACTATTAGTACCCCTTGTTATTGGGATGTTTTTATGTAATATCATTACCTCTAAAGTTTTTTTTTTTTTTTTTTTTTTTTCCATTTTTCGTTCAACCCAGCGGGCTGAAAAAAAAACTAAAGAGCTTGGGAGGAACTATAGTACTAACTATGCGATGTTAGTAGAGCAATCTCCCCCTCTGAGCTATTGTGTTCTGACCCCCTAGCCAGAACACCCATGGTTCCGATCGGCAGACCTTTTATTTTCATACCTTTCAAAGGACTTCTGTTGGCCTGGCTGCTGTACACATGGGCGGAATGTCAGACAGATTCTATTGAACCGGCCGATGCCGTCTGTCATTCGGCCTGTGTGTTAGGCCCTCAAGTCTACACGCTAGTAAAAAAAAAAAAAAAAAGTTAGTTTTTTTTTTTTATTGCCTTTCATTTCAATAGAATTGAACAAGTAGAAGCAGACAAGGGGAAGTTTTAGGCCCCATGCACACAGGGCGCCAGAAAAAAACAGCTGCAGAGCCACTTCTTAAACCAGGAAAAAGCAGCTGTAAAAGTGTGCTTTTAGTAGCTTTTTCCATTGGCGTTATTGCACATTTGGCCACGTTGGCTTTTAGCAGCGTTTTTCAGCCTCCATTCAAAATCAATTGTTGCCTAGGAGCCATCTTTGATACAGCTTTTAGCCCATTGATTTGAATGTAAGTCGCATCACAAGTCAGGACAGGATGATCCGACTTGTGGTGCGACTTGCACTCTGAGGATCATGGGGGGTCATGCCAAAATGGGAAAAAAACGGTGTGGGGGTTACCCCCAGGTTCCAAACCAGGCCCTTCGGGTCTGGTATGGATTTTGAGGGGAGCCGCATACTGAAAAAATGGTGTGGGGCCCCCCCAATATCCATACCAGACCCTTATGCGAGCATGCAGCCCGGCAGGTCAGAAAAGGGGGGGGGTGCTTTGGGGGTAGGGGGAGCTCTGCACTCTCCACCCCAAAGCACATTGTCCCCATGTTGATTTGAACAAATGCCTCTTCCCGACAACCCTGGGCGGTGGTTGTGGGGGTCTGCGGGCAGGGGGCTTATCAGAATCTGGAAACCCCCTGTAACAAGGCGGCCCCCCAGATCCCGGACCCCCTCCCTATGTGAATGGGTATGAGGTACATTGTACACCTACCCATTCACCCCATAAAAGGCAGTGTAGGTAAATTATGACATGAGACGTTTTGAGAAGTCCAATATTAAAAATCTTCCTCTGGTCTTCTCCCCTACGGTCTTTTCCCCTCTAATCTTCTTCCTCTGTTCTTCTTCCACTGTTCTTCTCCCCTCTGGTTGTCTTCTTCCTCCGGTCCTCCTTCACCTGTCTCTGGTGATTATGCTGGCTCCGGTCTATGCAGCTTGTTATATAGCCCTTAGGGGCATGGCCTCCCGGTGACGTCACCCAGAGGCCCCACCCCTTATGTAATCATGATGACAAAAAGGGACACTGCCTTTTATGGGGTGAATGGGTAGGGGTACAATGTACCCCATACCCATTCACATAGGGAGGGGGTCCGGGATCTGGGGGGCCTCCTTGTTAGAGGGGGCGTCCAGATTCCGATAAGCCCCCTGCCCGCAGACCCCCACAACCACCGCCCAGGGTTGTCGGGAAGAGGCCCTTGTCCTCATCAACATGGGGACAAGGTGCTTTGGGGTGGGGGGTGCAGAGCTCCCCTACCCCAAAGCACACACCTCCCATGTTGAGGGCGTGTGGCCTGGTATAGTCCAGGTTGGTGTGGTCGCTTGCTCATCCCCTCCCCTTTCCTGACCTGCCGGGCTGCAAGCTTGGAAAGGGGTCTGGTATGGATTTTGGGGGGACCCCGTGACGTTTTTTCCAGCGTGGGGCTCCCCTCAAAATCCATACCAGACCAGAAGGATTGGGGGGGGCCCCAACACCGTTTTTTCCCATTTTGGCGTGGAGTTCCCCCTCAAGATCCTCAGAGTGCAAGTCGCACCACAAGTCGGATCATTCTGATCCGACTTGTGATGCGACTTCCGTTCAAATCCATACGCTCCCATAGGGAACCATTGATTTTCACATAAAAAAAAAAACGCATAATGTGGCTTAATGCTGTATAAGCAAGGTTAAGCAACGTTAATCAGCCTTTAGCAGCGTCAGCCGTTTTTACAGCTCTGACGCTGGTCATCAGGCCCTGGGTTTTTTTTGCAGCTTAAAAACGCCTATGCCAATTGGAGCTCCTAAAAGCCTGTGTGTGCATGAGGCCATAGAATATCATGGAGGAGCATTTTTAAGCTGCAAAAAAAAATGTCTGACGCTCCTAAAAGCAGCTGCAAAAATGCCCTGTGTGCATGGGGCCTTATGTGCCATGCTTTGAATACCCTAGGATTGTAACTCTTATAAAAAAAGTGATTTTAAGATTTTTTTTCCTTGGTTTTGAGCTTTTTGTTATTACATGTAACATCAAAACATAAACAAATTTTAGAAGTCCGCAAATGTCGACTAAATATAGGAAAATATTTTATTGAAATTGCAATAGCATTAGCTGCAAGCTGAATTTTTTCTTTCATTAGACGCCGAGAAGGTGTTTGACAGGATGGCTTGGGACTACCTTGAAGCAGTACTCTATAATATTGGACTAGGAGACAGATTGATTCAGCTAATATTATCATTATACATTAACCCCACTGCCAAAGTACAGGTTGATGGCTTCCTGTCAGGCGCCTTCTCTATAAGAAATGGCACCAATCAGGGCTGTCCCCTTTCGCCCCTCCTATTCATACTTACCATGGAACCCCTGTTGAATTGCATCCGTAACAACCCTAACATAAGCGGGATAACAGGTGGTAACAAACAATTCAAACTTGCGGCATATGTGGACGATATTACATCACGGATCGGATGGACAGATTACTGGGTGGGGCTGGGGATGACCCAGCTGTCATGGTACACGTGGGTACCAATGACATAGGCAAAGGAAGATGGAGAGTCCTAAATGATTTCAGGGACTTAGGCGCTAAGTTGAGGAGTAGGACCTCCAAGGTAGTATTTTCAGAAATAGTACCTGTACCTTGAGCCACACCAGAGAGGCAGCGGGAGATTAGGGAAGTTAACAAGTGGCTGAGGAGCTGGTGTAGTAAGGAGGGTTTCGGGTTCCTGGAGAACTGGGCCTTTTAAACTAGGTGATGGGGGGAGGGTACAGATGTAGAATTAGCCAGCGGGGAGCAAGATTCAGAGGGCACAAATGGGGACATTAGTGGTAGGGTGTTTAGAGTACCTAAATCCAAGGTGGGTATGGGGAAAAATCACAAGAGCAGCCTAAAAACAACATCAGACGAGGCTATAGTATGCAACCGGTCAAAATTACGAGGTTTGTATACCAATGCCAGAAGCCTGGCAAACAAGATGGGAGAGCTGGAGCTGCTTATGTATAAGTAGGACTTAGATTTTGTGGGGATAACAGAGACTTGGTTCGACAGCTCTCATGATTGGATGGCGACTATTCAGGGGTATTCCCTTTGTCGCAGGGATAGAGAAGGTAAAAAAGGGGGAGGGGTATGTCTGTATATTAAGAACAGTGTACAGGTAAATATGAGGGATGATATTAATAATGGAGCTATGAACGAGGCTAAATCCCTATGGGTAGAACTTAAAAGGGAAAGCACTATAGGGAAGATAATATTGGGCGTATGCTATAGGCCCCTCAACCAGAGGGAGGAGGGGGAGACGGACCTCCTTTTACAGATAGGATTGGCAGCAAGGATGGGAAATGTCATTATAATGGGGGACTTTAATTATCCAGATATAGACTGGCCAGAAGGAACCGCGCATTCAGCCAAGGCTCGGCAGTTCCTAAATGTTTTGCAGGACAATTTCCTGGGTCAGATGGTGAATGCACCGACAAGAAACAATGCAGTACTTGACCTACTGATTACCAACAATACAGACCTGCTTACAGATATAGAAATACGGGGCAACTTAGGAAACAGTGACCATAGGTCAATACGTTTCAGTATTAATTACAGTAATAGGAAACACAAGGGTAATATAAGGACACTGAATTTCAAAAGAACCAATTTCCCAAAACTGCGCTCTCTGCTAGAAAATATCAAATGGGATAGAACCCTGGGAACAAAGAACAATGGAAAAATGGGAGTGCTTCAAGAGCATAATTAACAAAGGGATAACAACAGTGCATTCCAAAGGGAAATACATTTAGAAGAGCAAAACTAAACCCTGGGTGGCTAAACTCCAACATAAAAATGCATATTAATACTAAAGAAAAGGCCTTCAAAAAATACAATTGGCAGCATTCAAGCATTACAAAGAGTGTAATAAGAAATGTAAAGATGAAATCAAGGCGGCTAAAATAGAACACGAGAGACATATAGCGGAAGAGAGTAAAAAGAACCCCAAGAAATTATTTAAGTATATAAACAGTAAGAAATCGAGGCGAGAACACATTGGCCCCATAAAAGACGACAAATGAAATTTGGCCACAGAGGACAGAGAAAAGGCGAAAGTGTTAATAATTTCTTCTCTTCAGTCTTCACAAAAGAATCGGGGGGCTACACTAACCCAGTTTGTAATGCTAAACTAAATAATACACCTCAGGAAGTACCCCCATGGCTAACAGAGGATTGACTTAGAACTAAACTAGAGAAACTTAACATAAATAAATCACCGGGATCGGATGGCTTGCACCCGAGGGTTTTTAAAGAGCTTAGCCAGGTGATTGCCAGACCATTATTCTTGATCTTTAATGATAGTCTACAGACGGGTATGATGCCAGCTGATTGGAAAAAAGCCAACGTGTTACCAATATTTCAAAAAGGGCAGAGATATATCCTGGGTAACTATAGGCCGGTCAGCCTAACATCAGTAGTCTGCAAGATTTTGGAGGGGATTTTAAGGGACCACATACAAGACTTTAGTAATGAAAAGGGTATTATTAGTAGTAATCAGCATGGATTCATGAAAAATCGTTCTTGCCAAACCAATCTATTAACCTTCTACGATGAAGTGAGCTGCCACCTAGATAAAGGTAAGCCTGTGGATGTGGTGTATCTGGACTTTGCAAAGGCATTTGACACCGTTCCCCACAAACACTTACTGTACAAACTAAGGAATGTAGGTATGGACCATAGGGTGAGTACCTGGATAGAGAACTGGCTCCAGGGGAGAGTCCAGAGGGTGGTAATAAATGGTGAGTACTCGGATTGGGCGGGTGTGGAAAGTGGGGTCCCCCAAGGTTCTGTCCTGGGACCAATCCTGTTTAATTTATTCATAAATGATCTAGAGGAGGGGATATCTAGTACAATCTCAGTATTTGCTAAACTAGGCATGCCAATATCTTCTATGCAGGATGTGGAAACCTTACAAGCGGACCAGAACAAAATAATGGGGTGGGCAACTACATGTCAGATGAGGTTTAATGTTGAAAAATGTAAAGTAATGCACTTGGGCATCAGAAACACGAAAGCAAGTTACTCACTGGGGGGGAAACCTCTGGGTGAGTCTAGGATGGAAAAGGACCTGGGGGTACTGGTGGACAACAGGCTTGGCAGTGGCATGCAATGCCAAGCCGCTGCAAGCAAAGCCAACAGAATACAGGCATGTATAAAAAAGGGGATTCACTCCAGAAATAAAGAGATTATTCTCCCACTGTACAAGACTCTGGTCCGGCCACATCTGGAGTATGCTGTCCAGTTCTGGGCACTGTTCCTCAGGAAGGATGTCCTGGAACTGGAGAGAGTCCAGAGAAGGGCAACAAAAATAATTAGATGGAGGGCATCGGCTATGAGGAAAGACTACAAGCACTGAACTTATTCTCTCTGGAGAAGAGACAGAGACAATTGAGGGGGATATGATATCAATGTACAAATACTGTACTGGTGATGACCCTAGCATAAGGAACAAACTTTTCAGAGAAAGGGAATATAATAAGACACATGGCCACTCACTAAAACTAGAGGAGAAACGGTTTAACCTTAAAATACGTTAGGGGTTCTTCACTGTCAGAGCAGAAAGGATGTGGAATTCTCTTCCACAAGCAGTCGTATCAGCAGGGAGCATCGATAGTTTAAAAAAACTATTAGATGGGCACCTTAAAGACCACAACATACAGGGGTATTCAATGTGCGGTTAACAGCAAACACACACACACATCATAGGTTGAACTGGATGGACTGATGTCTTTTTCAGCCTCACAAACTATGTAACTATGTAATTATTTTATTCCTCACTAACCCGCATATCTTCCTTCCTAACCTTCAAAAAGAATTACAATTATTCCGATATATCGCAAACTTTAAAATCAACAATTCCAAAACGGAAGCACTCAATATATCTCTTCCAGACACCCAGATCACGCTATCTAAGCATCATTTCCCCTATATTTGAAAAAATGAAGCCATAACATATCTTGGAATCTAAATCCTCACCAAACTGCATAAACTATATTCCAGAAATCATCTTCCAATCCTAACCAGAATAATGCAAGATTTCAAAACTTGGCATAAAGCTCAGTTTTCGTGGTTTGGTTGGGCCGCTATTCTCAACATGAACATCTTACCTCGTATTCTCTATTTACTACAAATACTTCCCATCTCTGTACCAAGTGGATTCTTTCAAACCCTCAAGAAAGCGTTCTGAGATTTTATCTGGCAACACAAACACTCACGCCTTAACCTCGCTCTACTATCCAAACCTAAAACAAAAGGCGGCTTGGGCATACCTGACATCTAATATTATTACAACGCAACTCATCTACAACGTATAATTGATTGGCACACACACAAACATACTAAAGATTGGATAGGCCTGGAGGACACAGTTTCCTCTATAACTATTCAATGCACCTCCTGGATCCAAACTACCCACATCACCCCTGACCTTAAAAACCATCCTCTGACCGAACCAACATTACGCTCTTTTCAGAACGTGTGCTCCAAATTCCGTATTTCCTCTAACCCGAGTCTACTCTCCCCTATTCTACACAATCCAGATTTTCCACCTGGTTTGTCACACCACTCACTACAAATGCACAAATTGGTGATAGGCCTAAGAATTCATCATCTACTTAGGGAAGGTCAATTCCCCAATTTTGAATCACTTAACCGACAGCTTAACAATCATATTCTTTCAGCTTGGGAATACCTGCAACTCCAAGACTACATTAAATCTATCCTTAACAAGTTAGACAAACCCCTCATCCTAATGCCTTTTGAGCAACTATGCTTTGACCCAAACCCCCAACAACATCTATTATCAAAACTGCATTCCCTACTATGGTCCACCTGTGCCATACACGCTGGAAAGATATGTAACGACTGGGCCCAAGACTTGAACCTGGAGATTTCTGATGACCAATGGGAAAAATCTTTCACAATGTCCACAAATGTTTTATCAATATAGCTATACAGGAAAACAACTACAAGGTTCTGACTAGGTGGTACCGCACCCCACATCTCCTGCTTAAAATCTATGACACAACATCCGATCAATGTTGGCGTTGCTCGCAACAACACGCAAATATCTTTCATACCTGGTGGTCCTGTCCGAAGATAACTGATTTTTGGGTCATGATACACACACAGATTACGAAAATCACAGCATCTCCTTTGGATCTTCACCCCACGCAATTCCTTCTGCATCACCAACAATGATGTAATCCTTCATATCACAAATCCTTGTCTATGATTATGATAAATGCAGCTAAGATGTGCGTACCCAGACTATGGGGCACCTCTAAAATACCTACCATCGCTGATCAACAAACAAATCAACAAAATTGCCGAGATGGAAGAGCTCATCTCTATATCATATGACACTCCTGTAAATTTTACAAATACATGGAATAGCTGGATACACTTTCGCATGTCTGCTGAATATTTACAAGTAGTAAATCGCAATGATAAACCGAAATGTAATTGACGCTCAAACCATATCCATTTACCTTACCATATTGTCACTCCTTTATTCTCATGTTTTACATAAGTAAAATGTATTCCACACCATCCTTAATTTCTGATTATACCTGACATACGCACAGGCTATGCAAATGTACACTCAATATTCAATAAGTAGAGTTCTTTATCCCCCCGCCCTTTTTTTATCTCTTCCTCCTCCCTCTCTCTCCCCCTCTCTCCTACCGCTATTCTCTTATCTAATCGTAATGGGGGTCTGTGAGGGTCACATTTTCCCCTCTCCTTTTACACAGCCAACAGTATATTCATACCAATATTGACAGTTTTTCCTGTCCCCTACCTCTTCCCTATTTTGGTTATTACTTTCTCTGAGCCTAATATTCAACCCAAGTAATAGTTTTTTTTCTTTTTTTTTTTTTTCTCTCTCTACTACAAAAAGTTCTCACCTGTGATGCAAATCAAATTCATGTACCTAGAATTGAATCAAGATTGGAATTGCTTACTCTATATTCCAGCTCGTTAATAACTCAACTGTAATAATTAAGTCATGCAATGTATTATTCCTATATTAGGTCTCCACCTCTGGATTAACCATACATTTGTGATACCTGTTATATCCTGATGTACTATTTGATATTTTCCAATCTTTGAACGTTGTTATGTTGTTATTGTCTGTTCAAGCACTTCTTAGTTTTTTAATAAAAATTTATCTTGGAAAAAAGAAAAAAGCATTAGCTATGCTTATGAAAAAGCTAAATACATTTTTCCATTTATTTAATATGAATAAAAAAAAAAACATTTTATTTATTTAAAAAAAAAATTAAAATAAAATTTGAAAATAATTGTGTCATGCAAAGTTATCAAGTAAATGTACATATATCAAAACTGCAAAATATAGTGTGGTTGTGAGTATTACCGTTATTCTTAGTTATGGGCAGTTAATCAAATGCATTTTAAGCATTTCACAATGTAATTGTTAAAATGTTCTTACTATTGCTTGCTGAAACTCACATAGTATATTTTTTTGAAGGCTACTAGCTGAAAAAAAAAAAACAGACTTTAAACTCAGCAGAACATGCATCAAAGGAAAAACATCTGTTTGAAAGCTATGGGGCTGTTGCCTTTGATAAATCTGGAACATTTTGCAACACTGATTTTGTTCCAAGTTTTCTGTGGGAAATCTTTGATAAGTGCTATAGTTCTGTGAGCAGAACCTCCTCTTTATTCAATGCAGGGTAACACACAGAAAAAAAAAAAAAAAAACATTAGAGTCTGCATATTGATTGCAGTGAATAATACTAGGGTTTCCAGGAAAGATTGCAATATGCATGTTTACCATGCACAATCTATACAAAATGCTAAATAATTTGCACCTGGTTATCTTATGCTATAAACTTTGATTTGGCCAACAACAGTAAAGCAATTTAAAAAAAATGATATAAACCAAAACGAAATCAATAATAGACCTATGATAGGCAGGGCAACTAACTGCTATTCGTTAAAACTTCAAATAAATTAAAACTTAGATAAATTAGATCCAGAACATAAAAACAAACATAGTTGTTCACAAATCATACAAAAATGTAATTAGAACTAATTATGCACAATATTCTATAAAGTGGACTCGACTGGAATACAGGTAGGGAGACATAAGGCAATGATCCATAGGTGGAGGTGAACATTTTTTTTTTAACTTTTCTGCTGTTTTCTCATTCTGCTTTGGCTATCTATTGGATTTGGTTTGCATTCCGCTTTTTTTCTATCTGTATTTTTTTTTTTTAAGACAAACAAATTGTACATAAGCTCCTCCCAATTACAACTTACTTCTTCATGCACTGTTGATGTATAAAATTCCAGTGTTCAGCAGTACAAACCCAGTATTTTGAGAAGGATGGTCTTCTGAAGCACAAACATATTAAACTATAACACAGGTCCAGCCACCAAGCTACAGGAACTTTTACTTCTCTAGCTTTATGAAGAAAAATAGTGCTCACTGGAGTGCACACAGCTTACTCAGCGCTCCTTGAGTAAAAACATGTCCATAGTGTGTGGGAGATGGAATTATGGGGGAGGTGGTGGATGGAGGTAAGAAAGATTCAGACAACTCCTGTAGCTTCTCAGCTAAGATCTAGGAAGGACCTCCAAAGGCAGTTTGCAAAAGACAGAGCAAGAGTGGTGAAGTTAGTAAAACCATGTACACAACGAGTTTATTAAAATAGCACACTTACATGTTAAAAACTTGTTGTTCAGCAAGTAGGAACCAATACTGACACCACAAACATGATGAAGTAGCAACAGGAAGCAAAGCAGGTTATGCAGCAGGTAAGGACACAGTGGACAACATACACTGCTCTGGGAGCTGGCAAGGCTAACCAGCAGTGTCTTCTGCCGCATGGTAGAAATAGCAGCTGTCAAGATTCAATAGTGATATCTTCCAGGCAGGAAACACCTGTCTACTGGGGCCAGTGCTGGTGGTGTTGGCAATGGGAGGGGCATTTCCAGGCCTCCTTATCAAGTGCCTGTTTCAGTACAAGAGAGGAGCCTGTACAACTGCATAATACTTAAGGTAAGGCTTTAAAGCTGGTCACATGTGTTACAATTCAAATGCACAATATCCACTTAACCGTCTTTAGCTCTACTAAATGTGGGTAGTAAAATCCCTATAAAAATAATCTATTTAATTTGTACCCAGGCAAGTTCTCATGCTGAATATATAAGATACATTTTTTTAGTCCTGGCCATAATAAAGAAAGATAACAGAAATTAAAGATAGGCTGCAATTAATCAGAGGAGTGACAGTCCCAAATCCACATCCATAATTAAATTGAACAGAAAAAATAGGGTGGAAATCTCACTGTAGGTGGGACCAAATAGTACAGTGGATTAGAGACCAAAGGACTTTAATGGATCGGGCATGGCAGTAGTGAGCACACATGAATGTAAAACATTCAAAGAACTTTATTAATGAATAAAAACATAGAAGTGTTTGAATACATTACATTGCATCTGTAACAATGAATCAAAGCCACATCAAAATGCAATCATACAGAGTCATATGGTTCAGTCATATGGTTCGATGCATTTTGCCAGTTTAAATGTAAGATGGCTTCCTCAGGAACCAATATGGTTGATTGATGTACCCTCTAGTCATAAAAGAAGGAAACATATAAGCAAGTATACAAATTGATTGTTTCTAATGTTAATCAAAATAAAAACAGGGTGTGCTTTATATCTTACAAGACATAAACACTCAACAATGTTTACATGCTCACCTAGCTATCAGAGACAGTCAACATTGAGATCCATGAAGTCAAGTCATCCATATCATCAGAGGAAAACTCACCCCAATAAATGACTCTGGAGGGGGTCAAAGATGCCAACGTGGCATTGTGGACTGGACCAAATCCATAACGTCCCTAGAACTAGGGTTGTTACAACCAGTAGCAAGAGAGATAAATATCCAGTAGGTTGGGACGTCCCATATAATGGGGAAGGAAACACACAAAGGAAGGGGTGGCAATATCCGATATCTCTGAAAAGAGACAATATGTATGGTTTTAAGATCTAAAGGGATAAAGAACATTGGAAATGAAAACGTAGAAAAAACAAGTGGCTTAGCATGTATGGCTAGCTGAAAACAGCTGTGCCTGGGTAGCCCATTTTGTAAAATGGGTATATAACTCAGATAATAAAAAATGGTCATAAAGTAAATAAATAAAAAAGATGACCTAATACCTAGTCCTTAATTGTGATATTCCAATAGATACAACATTGGGGGCATGTATAACTGTTTGTATATTGAAGGTCCTAGCTGGGTAGTACATCGCTGGCTGCAAAGTATATATACTATATAGTAGTTATTGAAACAGAGGGGGGATATGAAAAAATAAAAATAAAATACATATATAGTCCTGCAAGAACATATGCAAGTAGAAAGGAAAACCCCCTGTGTATATAGTATGTATAGCCCTGCTGGAGATGCCCAAACAGAAGTCCCCCAGTAACAAAGATAACGGAGAAGATAGAGCCAATCCAAAACAAAACAAAATAATTCCTACCTTTGTGGTATGCACGCCTGCAAAGGCTTGGATGCCAATTTTCACAGCTAGATTAGCCGCTACTACTGGCGTCCTTGCCTCGTGCGTGTTAAATGGAGATGGTCCCACGGGAAGTGAGACGCTGTATTGCGTCCCGCATCACTTCCGGTGCGGGCGCGAAGCA
The DNA here is from genome assembly GCF_965119305.1 of Pelophylax lessonae. Classification (NCBI taxonomy): domain Eukaryota; kingdom Metazoa; phylum Chordata; class Amphibia; order Anura; family Ranidae; genus Pelophylax; species Pelophylax lessonae. Next base: position 405,270,847 of record NC_138772.1, read on the forward strand.
CTGCGCATGCCCGTACCTACGGCGGAAGTGAGGAGAACTACAGCCGTGGTCAGGCAACACGCAATCCCATTGTGATTGGGAGGAGAATAGGGACCAGGAGGCTCCCTTCTCCTGTTTGGCGCCCGGATCCACAGTGTTGGGGTGTGATCTGCGAATGACCAAAGGGCGGCATAATGACAACATGGATCCCAAAGGAAAAAATACTAGTACATTGGATAAGTCCCTAAAGGATTAACCATTAACAAGCAAAGTAATACATATTAAATCACCAATTAAACATCAATTATTTTATTTAAATAATAGACATTTATATCATAGATATATAAATGGGCAGTTTATAGTAGCAAACAATGAAAAAAAAAAAAAAAGGGAGAACTGAAAAGAAAAAAAAAGAAAGAAAAAGAAATAAGGATCATAAGAATATTCACAAGAATGGTTTGTACGAAACGGCAGTATTGAGACCTGGCCAACTGGTAGCTTGTTGATTAAAAATTAATTTTGCCTCTTTTTTCAAAACATATTTGTCGGTGTCTCCACCACGTGGATTTTTACAAATCACCTCTAAAACTGAAAAGGAAATCATGTTTGGGTTAAAACTATGGTTTATTCCAACGTGCTTACAAATTGGTGTGTATATAAGTCCTACTTCCAAGTAGTATAGGTGATCATTGATCCTTTTGCAAAAATTTTCTCTTGGTTTTTCCTATGTAGAAAGCGCCGCACCGGCACATGGCCAGGTAAACGACGCCCTCAGTTTGGCAGTTGGCAGAAAATTTGGGTCGCAGAATACCTCCTCTAGGCAGGGAAAGGGTAGATCACACAACAGTGGGTGCCTAATCTACCAGCGGCTCCAGGGGGGGGAGCCGGTGGTAGATAATGGCTGTGGACCAATGAATCCCCAATGGATCTTGACTTTTTAAAAACCAGCTCAGGTCTGGATAAAATATACTTGGAAATAATAGGGTCCTCTGTGAGGAAGTGCCAGTTTTTTTTATAAAATAGAGCGTATATCATGGTGATGAGCGTTAAATGTTGTTACCAGTTTAGTGGTCTGGAAGGTTTGACATTTTTTAGGTACAAAGATGAGCTCTTCCCTAGTCTGCAATTTAGCTTTTTAATACACTCTCTTGAGAACTTTTGCACTATAAACTCTAGTTTTTAGCCGTTCCCTCAAGGCTTCTGCCTCCCTCTCAAAATCATCATCTCTAGTGAATCCTTAAGTACTGGCTATATGGTATGTTCCTTACAAGTGGTCGTGGATGGCCACTTTGAAAATGCAAAATTGTATTTCCCGCTGTCTCTTTACGATAAAGAGATGTGTATATAGTTTCATCACTAGAAAGATGAACCCTGGTGTCAAGAAATGGAATATCAGTATCACTACGTTGCATGGTGAATTTTAAATTAAATTCATTGATGGATAAAAAGTCCATAAAGTCAGTAAGTTGTTGATAAGACCCTGTCCACACCATTAGGACGTCATCAATATAGCATTTCCAGATCAAGATATGGTTAAAGAATGGTGATGCTTTGTCATCCGAGAACAGGAAGTGCTCCCATCCCCCCAGGTACAGGTTGGCATACGATGGGGCACAAGCTGTCCCCATCGCTACCCCCTGTACCTGGAGGAATGTGTCACCATTAAAGGTGAAGATGTTAGAATGGAGTATGTAGTCAAGAAGTTGTAACACAAAGTCTGCTACTACCCAATTGGAGCGCTCCTGTTCTCGGAGGAACAAAGACGCCACCTTGAGGCCCTTATCATGCGGTATTGATGAATAGAGGGCTTCAATATCTACAGCCACCAGTATTGATTCTGGGGGTACCGTAAGCCCCTCTAAAGTTTTTAATAGGTCTAAGGTGTCCTTAAAGAATGAAGGTAACCTTGCTACATGTGGGCAGAGTTGGCTGTCGATATAGCGACTAGCCATCTCAGAGACACTACCAATGCCCGAAATAATCGGACGTCCAGGTGGTGGGTTAGTTTTCTTGTGGATTTTTGGTATAGAATAAAAAGTAGGCGTGATAGGTCATTTAACATATAAATAATCATAGAGTTCTTTATCTATAATGTTGCTACGAGCAGCATCTAAGATAAGTTTCTTGAAGGTGGCTATTTTTTCATCAATCAACGTGTCAGGTACTTTACGATACCATTCTTCGTTGGAAAGAATTGTTAGACACATGTCTTTATATTGACGGCAATCCATGACGACCACATTGCCGCCCTTATCAGAGGGCTTAATGACAATGTGGTCATCATGGATCAAGCCGTCAAGGGCCAGTTTTTGTGATTGTGAAAAGTTCGATCTGAAGGCTGGTGAGGGAGGAAGTTTCTCAATATCTTTGGCTGTTTGTTTAAGGAAAGCCCATATAGCTGGGCAAGTCTGCAATCGTGGGAAGCTGGTAGATTTGGCCTTAAATGTTTGTTCGGTGGGGGGCTCAGGCTCATCATCAGAGGAAGATGTGCCGGAGTCCTCAACTGCCGATGCGTTCTCATCTAACAATTGGATGAGTATCTTCAAAGCTTTAAAATCTTGCACCTTGAACCCCTTATAGGGGTCTTTGGTTGCACCTTCGCTGGTATTTTTGTTTTTATCGAACAGGTACAAATTTCTTGCAAAGAGGTGAAGATCTTTAGTTAGTTCAAATTTGTTACATTTTTCGAGTGGACAAAAGCCAATAACTGCTATATAGTATATATACTTTGCAGCCAGCGATGTACTACCCAGCTAGGACCTTTAAAATACAAACAGTTATAAATGTCCCCAATGTTGTATCTATTGGAATATCACAATTAAGAATTAAATATTAAGTCATCTTTTTTTATTTATTTACTTTATGACCATTTTTTATTATCTGAGTTATATACCCATTTTACAAAATGGGCTACCCAGGCACAGCTGTTTTCAGCTAGCCATACATGCTAAGCCCCTTGTTTTTTCTACGTTTTCATTTCCGATGTTCTTTATCCCTTTAGATCTTAAAACCATACATATTGTCTCTTTTCAGAGATATCGGATATTGCCATCCCTTCCTTTGTGTGTTTCCTTCCCCATTATATGGGACGTCCCAACCTACTGGATATTTATCTCTCTTGCTACTGGTTGTAACAACCCTAGTTCTAGGGACTTTATGGATTTGGTCCGGTCCACAATGCCACGTTGGCATCTTTGACCCCCTCCAGGGTCATTTATTGGGGTGTGTTTGCCTCTGATGATATGGCCGACTTGTGTAATGTTCCGGTACCTTTGGTACCCTAAATTACTCTTTTCACAAGTGTATGCGCCCCACCATTCTCTTTTGGAAAGGTGCGCATACACCTTTAAGACTGAAGCTGTCATCACTCAGCGCCGGACTAGATGGCTATTTAAAGCGCCGGTTCTCACTCACATGTGTTCGTTCAAACACCCTTACCTGGATGCTAACTTGGCTTGAAGCTTTCGTGCTTGCAAGCATACCTCGCTGACGGAACCTCGCTGCGCTGATCCCTGCATCCCGCTTCCGGATCATCCGCTCCTCCTGAACCAACCTTCGGCTGTATTGCTATTAGTGCTAAGTACCCCGCAGGGGAACCCTCTATAAACTTATACTAAGCTTACACTATCTAGCTCTGCATAGTAAAGACTATTTATCACATCTGCATATCTAGATTGCTAGCTCTTAAGACTACTGCTACTTATTCCTGCACTGGGTTGATCACTCTTGTATGTCCACCTGCTACTCTGTCATCTGCTACCATACATGATTGCTAAACCTACCTGCATCCATCTGCTACTGTCTTACCTTCAAGTGTCTGTCACCTACCACCTCCACTCAACCTGTCTCTTAGATCTTCATCACTGTGTTACTACATACATAAAGTCACTCTAGGAACCAGCTTGTTGAGTGTGTGTATTTACTAGCTGAATTAAGACCTTCCACACATGATGAGTCATTGAGGTTGGGAATGGTATCTCAGCATCTCTCTTACATGACTACTGAAGTGGAATATTTCTGCAGCTGAAAATCCACACCATACATGAAACGCAGGAGCGTTACAGATTGAACGAACCTACAAATGGATTCAGCAGAAATAACCACTCAGGTGACACAATTAAAACAGCAAGTAACTGCGTTAATACACGCACTTGCTGAATTAAAAGAAGACAATCAGGCGCTGTCGCAGCAGGTAATTAGACTGACACAACTTACCTCTGCTCAGTCCCCTGAACCCAAGATAAATCCCCCTTTGGTATTTACAGGCGATCGCAAAAAATTTCGCGAATTTAAAAACGCATGTGAGTTACTTTTTTTGCTAAAACCTCGTACCTACCTTACTGATCACATTAAGGTTTGTACTATTATTTCTTACCTAACAGGCGATCCTCGAGCCTGGGCAGACTCTCTTTTTGAGAAAAGCGACCAGCTTCTCAACTCCTATGCCTTGTTCCTAGCAGAACTCACTAGCCTATATGATGATCCCAATAGGCAGAGTACTGCCGATCTTCAATTAAGATCCTTGAAACAAGGAAGGAGGCCTGTAGAAGACTTTGTCGCGGAATTCAAGAGATGGACCCTTGATTCAGAATGGAATGATGCATCTCTGAAAACCCAATTTAGGCTTGGCCTATCAGAAGCCGTTAAGGACGAACTCGCCCGAGCGGATCTACCAAAAACCCTGGATGCATTAATACAACTCAGTATTACCATAGATAGAAGACTACGAGAAAGAAAGGCTGAGAAAATGGGAATGCCATTATCCGTTTCCTCTCGGATTCCGGCCGTTAACCCCGTTCCTATGGAGGTAGGAACCATACGCCCACCGCTATCAACTATGGAAAAAGCCAAAAGACGATATGAAAATCTCTGCTTGTACTGTGCATCCCCGGATCACAAGATAAATGTCTGTCCCCTAGTCAACAAAAGGAAGGGTGAGTGTTCACATGTCCTCCTAGGGGGATTGACAACTTCATTCACTAACCCTTACATTTTTGTTTGTTTGACATTACAGTGGGACCAGAACAGGATTACTACTAAGGCCATGATTGACACAGGATCTTGTGGAAATTATATTGATATATGTTTTGCTGCTTCAAATAAAATTCCTATTATTTCTAAACTTAAACCTGTCTCAGTAAGTCTTATTACCGGTGTTCCGTTATCCTCTGGTCCAATCACCGATCAGACACAAGCACTTCTAGTCACTATTAACGAGTCTCATAGGGAGACTACTACCTTCGATTTAATACCTTCACCCCACTTTCCCATTATGTTGGGACTTCCCTGGTTACACACACACCAACCAACCATAGATTGGAAGGAACGGTCCTTGGCCTTCCTCTCTTGCTATTGCGAGGATACGTGTAACCTCCCGTCTTCCGGGAAGATTCTGTCTATGGTGACAGATGAGATTGCACCACTATGTTATCAGGATCTTTCTGAGGTTTTTCTTGAGAAAAATGCTCAAGCATTACCTCCTCATCGAGACTATGATTGTAGCATTGATCTACTCCCAAATAGCAAATTGCCGTTCGGTCATGTTTATCCTCTTTCACAGGATGAACTTTCCCATCTCAAAACCTATTTGGATGAGAATTTGGAAAAAGGTTTTATTAGACCTTCCACTTCTTCCACAGCAGCAGGACTCTTTTTTGTTCGCAATAAGGACTCAAGTCTCAGACCTATCATCGACTACAGGAAATTGAATGCTATCACAATAAAAAATCGCTATCCTCTACCGCTTATCCCTGAGCTCATTGAGCAGGTGCGTGGAGCTACCTATTTTTCAAAATTGGACCTGGAAGGAGCATACAATCTCATTCGAATCCGTGATGGAGACGAGTGGAAGACTGCATTCAGAACCAGATACGGATTGTTCGAATATCTTGTGATGCCATTCGGGCTATGCAACGCCCCTGCAGTTTTCCAACGATTTATAAACGATATTTTTAAAGACTTACTAGATGTCTGTGTTGTGGTATATCTGGACGATATACTTATATATTCACCATCCCTGTCTGAACACATAAGACATGTAAGACTTGTATTATCGAGATTGCTTGCACATAACCTTTATGTGAAACTGAAGAAATGCTTGTTTCATAAAGACGAGGTACTCTTTCTAGGCTACATCATATCCAAAACAGGAATCGAGATGGACATGAGTAAAATATCCTGCATTCAGGATTGGCCTACACCAACCACACGCAAGGCGCTACAGCGATTCCTGGGATTTTAAAATTTCTACAGGAAGTTCATTAAAAACTTTTCTGCTATTGTGAGACCCCTCACACAGCTCACTAGCATAAAAAAACCATTCAAATGGTCAGAATAAGCCAATAAAGCTTTTCACTTGTTAAAGACAAGGTTTACTTCCGCTCCCATATTACGCCATCCAGACCCATCCCTCCAATACATTCTGGAGGTAGATGCGTCAAACATGGCAGTAGGAGCAATACTCTCCCAACGACCAACCCACACTTCACCACTTCATCCAGTCGCCTTTTTTTCTAAATCCCTAAGCAGTCCCGAGATAAATTACCCCGTGGGTGAAAAGGAACTGCTTGCTATAAAATTGGCTCTGGAGAATTGGCGACATTTACTCGAAGGCACCCAATTACCAATAATAATATACACGGACCATAAAAACCTCCAATATCTTCAGACTAGCAAAACTCTCTCGCACCGACAGGTACGATGGTCACTATTCTTTCTAAGGTTTAACTTCCTAGTGACTTACACACCTGCAGATAAGAACAAAAAGGCGGATGCACTATCACGACTAACTGAAGAAAACTACTTTGAAATCCCTTCCGTTCCTATAATACCTCACAAACGCATTATTGGAGTTGTCCGTTCCTTGAAGGAAGAGGTTTTGCATGGTATAAGTTTGGATTCACCCCCACCACAACTAAATACTGATGCAGAAGGCTTCCTCTACTACAACGACAAACTTTACATACCACCTACCCTACGCACCAAGATCTTGGAATTATCTCATGATGTGCCTATGGCAGGACATATGGGTATGACAAAGACTCTTAATTTGATTTCCCGGCAATTCTGGTGGCCTGACATGAAAACATCTATACAAAAATTCGTCTCTTCATGCAATGTCTGTGCCAGGTCCAAAATTGACACTACGAGACCATCCGGTCTACTATGCAGTCTACCAATACCCCAAACTCCATGGGAAGTTTTGTCCTTGGACTTCATCATAGAATTGCCTCTTTCCAAAGGATTTAATACCATCTTGGTGTCAGTGGACCATCTGACAAAGATGGCACATTTCATTGCTATTCGCAGACTACCTTCGTCCAAACAAACGGCAGAACTCCTGATGAAACATGTCTTTAGATTACATGGTATCCCAAAAACTCTCCTGTCTGACCGTGGATCCCAATTTATTTCTAAGTTCTGGCAAGAACTATGTCACATACTACGGATCGAGCGGAAGCTCACTTCTCCTTACCATCCGCAGACTAACGGACAGACTGAAAGAGTCAACCAATGCATCGAGCAGTATTTACGTTTTTACACTTCTTACCAACAGGATGATTGGGTGGATCTTCTCCCTCTGGCAGAATTTGCCTACAACAACGCAACCCACAGTACAACCAAGCAGAGTCCGTTCTACTTGAACTATGGGTTTCATCCCTCTATTCTTCCACCACGCATCCTTCCTTCAAACAACCCAGTAGCCTCAGACTATCTTACCCAAATAAAGGATTCTCTGGGTTTATTAAATACTACCATTGCACACGCTCACAGTCAACAAAAGAAGTACTATGATCTTTGCAGAAGACCTTCTCCACAGTACACTATCGGGGACCTCGTTTGGCTCTCAACAAAAAATTTAAGACTGAAGATCCCTAGCAAAAAGCTTGGACCTCTGTTCTTGGGACCTTTCCCAATCAAAAAACTTATTGGAAAAGCTGCAGTACAGCTTACATTGCCAATAGACCTAAAAATCCATCCCATTTTCCATGTGTCGCTACTGAAGCCCCATGTTCCGGACCACGGAATAAGGCCTAATATTCCACCTCCGCCTCCTGTACAAGTTGAAGGTGGAGAAGAATACGAGATAAAAGAGATTCTGGATTCTCGTATCTACAGAAGAAGACTTCAGTACTTGGTTAGATGGAAGAACTATGGGCCCCAAGACGACACCTGGCTAAACACCTCTGAAATACATGCCCCTAGATTAATCCGCAATTTTCATGCGAGATACCCAGACAAACCAGCTCCAGAGGCCTTCAGGAGCCGGCCTTAAGGGGGGGGTATTGTAATGTTCCGGTACCTTTGGTACCCTAAATTACTCTTTTCACAAGTGTATACGCCCCACCATTCTCTTTTGGAAAGGTGCGCATACACCTTTAAGACTGAAGCTGTCATCACTCAGCGCCGGACTAGATGGCTATTTAAAGCTCCGGTTCTCACTCACATGTGTTCGTTCAAACACCCTTACCTGGATGCTAACTTGGCTTGAAGCTTTCGTGCTTGCAAGCATACCTCGCTGACGGAACCTCGCTGCGCTGATCCCTGCATCCCGCTTCCGGATCATCCGCTCCTCCTGAACCAACCTTCGGCTGTATTGCTATTAGTGCTAAGTACCCCGCAGGGGAACCCTCTATAAACTTATACTAAGCTTACACTATCTAGCTCTGCATAGTAAAGACTATTTATCACATCTGCATATCTAGATTGCTAGCTCTTAAGACTACTGCTACTTATTCCTGCACTGGGTTGATCACTCTTGTATGTCCACCTGCTACTCTGTCATCTGCTACCATACATGATTGCTAAACCTACCTGCATCCATCTGCTACTGTCTTACCTTCAAGTGTCTGTCACCTACCACCTCCACTCAACCTGTCTCTTAGATCTTCATCACTGTGTTACTACATACATAAAGTCACTCTAGGAACCAGCTTGTTGAGTGTGTGTATTTACTAGCTGAATTAAGACCTTCCACACATGATGAGTCATTGAGGTTGGGAATGGTATCTCAGCATCTCTCTTACATGACTACTGAAGTGGAATATTTCTGCAGCTGAAAATACACACCATACATGAAACGCAGGAGCGTTACAATTTGACGTCATGGATCTCAATGTTAACTGTCTCTGATAGCTAGGTGAGCATGTAAACATTGTTGAGTGTTTAGGTCTTGTAAGATATAAAGCACACCCTGTTCTTATTTTGATTAACATTAGAAACAATCAATTTGTATACTTGCTTATATGTTTCCTTCTTTTATGACTAGAGGGTACATCAATCAACCATATTGGTTCCTGAGGAAGCCATCTTACATTTAAACTGGCGAAAAGCGTCAAACCATATGACTGAACCATATGAATCTCTATGATTGTATTTTGATGTGGCTTTGATTCATTGTTACAGATGCAATGTAATGCATTCAAACACTTCTATGTTTTTATTCATTAATAAAGTTCTTTGAATGTTTTACATTCATGTGTGCTCACTACTGCCATGCCCGATCCATTAAAATCCTTTGGTCTCTAATCCACTGTACTATTTGGTCCCACCTACAGTGAGATTTCCACCCTATTTTTTCTGTTCAAAGAAAGATAAAATTTACAAAAAATACTATAATTTTCATTTAAAGTAGACTTAGGCATATTACTGGTATTCTTTAGTTCATGCTATATCTATTGCGCTCAAAAAATAAAGGAGAATAGTAGTAAGAAATTCTATGAATAAATGTACCCATAGAAATCAGATGATCATCATTCTACCAAACAGAAATTGATAATTGTTATGTATGTGTGTCTGTTCTCAATTTGCTGTATTGGATTTTTCCACCTACTATAATATCTGTTTTTTCCCCTAAGATAAGGCTGAAGCCTGGAATGTCTGCTCAGTGCATACATTTAAACGTGAAAGAGATATAGACATGAATGGCTATATTCGAATCTATGGAAAAAAAATCATGAATTTTCAGTCAGGTACTTTTCATGGAAACTGGAGAAAGAAATACAGTATAATGTGCGTGTGTGTGTGTATATATATATATATATATATATATATTTATATATATATATACACACACACATATATTATTCCTTTTTTAACTGATATGACACCTAATTAACTCATCAGCTGTGCTACACTCATACTTTAAAGCTGCTTAATGTTCAGGATCAGGATGATAAACACTCTAATCTGTCAAACCAACCAATACCTATGCTCCAAAAGCTGAAGGAAGCTGACGGTACAAAGTATTTCCATTGCATTCAGTGCATGATCCACAATATTAGAGTGGAAATTCAATATGAAGTATGTATACTCATTGCCATCGTCTGCATGTCTTCCTGCTATTCAGCTTTATTTCAACAAACCAAACCACCCATTGTCTTCTCCAAATGCATAGTTTCCTGCGAAGTCCGCTATGCAATTTTTTTTTAAACCTGCATATATCATAGTAAATGCTGAAAATGTAATTATCTCTAAAGAGATAGATTCTATTCCTTCCAGTCTATTAAATAAAACATGTCATTGTGCAAATAAACGCTACAGACAATAATAAACATCCTTGTGTAAGATGTTCAGTAAATATATCAAGAGACAAGCAGAAAAAAATGTATATACTTCATAATACTGTGTTGATACTTGTGTACAGTGAAAGGTTTGCAGTTTTTGGTTTCTGAAAGATATCTTTTATGCCCTAGGTGGATTTTTCTTTGTTGTTTTGTGTTCTTTTTCCTCTGCTATGTTATCAACCCAAAATCTACTTGGTAAATTAAAGCATATAAAGAACACAAATACAAGACATTAACAAGGTGGACAAAAAAAACTATTTTCTTAAAAACAGATATGTAGGTGGCCATAATTTTACCACATGCAAAATTTGTTTTCATTTTGTTTGTTTCAAACTATTTATTTTTAACAGGGAATGTTTAAAAATTCATTTTTTTTTAATGTGGTTATTTTTAAGGCTTATTACCAAAGAAACACATTTTTCTAACTCTGGTAAAATTTTTTCTAAAAGATCCACAGGCAGAGAAGCATGTCTAAAATATAGATTGGTTCTATTGGGCTAGTTTCCAGGTTCAGGGAATCACAGGCACACTAAAATGTAAGATCTGGGTTTCTTTTTTAACCTTTCCTTTTTTGTACAACATGTCATGTTAAGTGCCCTGGCTACTTACTGATTAAAAGAGGTAAAGTATTGTATAAATTGCATGACAGTGTGAGGCGTGCCATGGTGTGAGTTTAGGAATAAGACATGCAGGATTCACAATAAGTCAGAGTGTGAAGCTCCAGAGTATTGTTTCCGACTTCTCAAGACTGGCTTGTCAGTGGTCTCTGGGTTTTGTAATCCCGGATCGAGATCTGGCGTTTGAGGGCTTCAGAGTGTCTTGGGAGGAATGAAGCCAGGTCCTCTTGGAGACCTGAAGGGTGTGTGTGTCTAGGTGTACACACTCATTATAAACCAGGAGCTTTTCATAACTCAGTGCTCTTCTTTGGAGATAGGTGTGTGCTCCAGCCAGGAGAGGTGATCTACTCAAGAGACAAGGCTCCATGTTGGGGAGATTCCTTACCCACAGGGCTGGAAGAGTTGGGACAGCTAAGTGAGGCTGCAGGACTGACAAAGCTGAGACAACTAGTGAGTCCAGGTGACTGGAGGGAACCTGTAGGTCTTGGAAGAGTGAGAGAGCTGGGGGGGGGGGTACTTTGAACCCCCCTAGAGAGGCAAGGAGTGGAACTTTGTAGCTGGGTGCTGCAACAAAAAAAAAAAGGTTGAGTAAGCCTTCAGTGCTGTTAACAAGAGAGTAAGGTGGCTTATATTTTATATTATCTGTTTGGCTGGAAAATTCCCAGTGGGGGAACCTTTATTTGAATTTTTCTTTTTGTTTTTCAATAAAAGTGGGCAGGCAAGCCCTTAAAACCACAGTTCTCACTGACGAGAGCTCAATGAAAATACCCACCACCACTGAGCTAAACATCACCATATGACAATGGGTATGCACTCATGGAAAGTACAATATACAAAATTACAGTGGTAAATAAGCAACAGAATTGGTAAAGCAGATAATAAAGCAGCGGATGGGTGAGTATCTGGCTATTTTGATGAGTGTACTGCACAGCAAACCTGAAAGTGGACAGAAGTACTTCTACATAAACACCTGGGTTAGTTTGGGAGAAATCCCCTGCTCAGGGAACTCCTTTGGACCACAAAAAGATACATAGGTATAGAAACTGGAAAGAAGTAGTAAGATGGGGTTTGGAAGGGGAAGATGTGGGGAAGATAGGGGAGGAGGGATTTACAAGGGAATGGAGACTGACAGTCACAGGCACCCTAGAAACCAGAGGAATATCACTGTTAGCCAACACGTTTTGTGGAGTCTACAGGAAGATAACATGCCATCCATGGGGTCTATATCTTTTTAAATTTAGCAACTTTATCATGCAAGGTGAACAGAAATGTCCTATTGACCAGGTACCAGGGGATTAAGGGTGTGGCCTGTGTAATTGGAAAGGTACTGGACCACCAGACTCTTGCTAAGGTTTCCCTGATGACCATGAAATTAGGGTCAGGGGATAAATTTGACTTTTTCTGTGTCTGGACCAGCACTACAGTCATTGTGCCATTTCCCTATACAGTATTAACAAGTAACAAATATGGACTATCTACGTCTGGGATTTTACAGATGCCATATTGATTTAGAATTTGGACATAACCTTGTAGTTAAAATATGTCCACACAAGACTTCAACATAGTAAAAGCATTAATGGGACTATCATCGTTTAAAAGAAAAAAAGAAAAAATGAACACAGAAAAGGCTAATACCAACTAAAGTCCTCAAAACCTGAACATTACCATTTAAAGATACCTCAAAGTGGGTAAGTTACATTAGAATCAATGATTGGGTTGGGGTCTGACTCACTGATGTTCACTTAACTCTTTGTGATAACATTCACTTAAAAAGGAGAGAGACTGGGAGTTACAATGTTTTAATGAGCAAACAGAAAATCACCAAAACGCCTTAGATATTCATATGAATAATGCAGTCCTCTGATGGACAACCATGACTATGAAAACAATTTAAAGTGATAGTGATACAGGACTATCTCATCTGAACATTTATTCTCTGCCCTTCCACATATATGCTGGTGCTTTACGCATTTACCTCAAAACTGAAAATGATTGCTCTCACTCTGTTTATGGCCTCTTCTTCTCTTCTGTCTATGGTATGGTGCTGCTTTACACATCTGCCTAAAACTGAACACTTATTGCTCTCATTGTATTTTTAGGTCTATCTGTACATAGTATGCTGCTGTGTTTTGCCATCTGTAGCCCTGTTGTAACGCTCCTGCGTTTTTCTTGTAAGCTGGATTTGCAGCTGCAGAATCTCCACTCAGTAGTCATGTAGAGATGTGTTGGAATACCAGATCCAACTCTCCAGACTCATCACTGTGGGCCTGTCTGCTTCAGCATACAGATATACACACACTCAATAAGATGTTCCTGGAGTGATAGGATGTATATGGTAGTATGGAGGTGATGTGCTGAAGGGACAGGTGTAAGCAGTGACAGTAATGGTAAGCACTTGATAGTAATGTTCAGGAGAGTAGTAGATGGTAATAGGTAGAATGCAGATAGGTTAGTAATCATGTATGGTAACAGGTGGTAAGGACAGCAGATGACATAGACAGGATAGACTAACCCAGTGCAAGGATAGATGGTAGTAGACTCAAGAGCTAGCAATCTATGTAACAGTGGAGATGGTAGAATTAGTATGCATAGATAGTAACAGTCCTTAATGTGCAGAAGATGATAGTGTAAGTTAGTTATGGAGGATTCCCCTGTGGGGTACTTATCACTAGTAAGGTTTAGTAAGTAGAGGGGTCCAGTAGTGAGGGAGTGATCCGGTAGCGAGATACGGGATCAGTTGCGAGGTCTGTTCCAGGTAAAGGCAAATAGCTGGAGGTTCTGACAGCAAGACAAGGCTTGTGAGCATGTAGACACACATTGAACGAACAACGTGAGAGAGAACGCCGGCGATTGAAATAGCCGCTCAGCGGCGCTCAGCGATGACGTCATCCGTCTTAAAGGTGTATGCGTTCCACCTAACTAGAAAGGTGGGACGCAATGTTTTGAAAGGAAAATGGTAAATAAGGGTACCAAAGGTACCAGAATCTTACAGTACCCCCCCCCTTAAGGCCGGCTCCGGAAGGCCTATAGTACTGGTTTCTCCGGGTATTTCGAGTGAAACCTTCGTATAAGCCTAGGTGCGTGAACATCAGAGGTATCCAACCACGTGTCGTCTTGGGGTCCATAGTTCTTCCATCTTATGAGATATTGGAGTCTTCCTCTGTGGATACGAGAATCCAAAATCTCCTTAATCTCATATTCTTCTCCGCCTTCAACTTGTACTGGAGGTGGAGGCAAGACGGTAGGCCTTATTCCTTGGTTAGGAACATGTGGCTTCAGTAGCGACACATGAAAGATGGGATGTATTTTGAGATCTGCCGGTAAGGTGAGTTGCACTGCAGCTTTTCCAATGAGTTTCTTAATTGGGAAGGGTCCCAGAAATAAAGGTCCAAGCTTTTTGCTAGGGATCTTTAATCTTAAATTTTTTGTCGATAGCCAAAGAGGTCCCCAATAGCATATTGCGGAGAAGGTGTTCTACGAAGGTCGTAGTACCTTTTTTGTTGACTATGAGCATGTGAGATGGTGGTATTAAGTAAACCCAGAGAGTCTTTTATTTGGGTAAGATAATCCGAGGCTACTGGGTTACTTGATGGTAGGATGCGTGGTGGAAGAAGTGTGGGATGAAACCCATAATTCAAGTAGAACGGACTTTGCTTAGTAGTACTGTGGGTTGCGTTGTTATAAGCAAATTCCGCCAGAGGGAGGAGGTCCACCCAATCATCCTGTAGGTATGATGTGTAGCAACGCAGATATTGTTCTATACACTGGTTGACTCTTTCAGTCTGTCCGTTGGTCTGAGGGTGGTAGGGAGAAGTGAGCTTTCGCTCAATCCGTAGTATTTGACATAGAGCTTGCCAAAATTTGGAGATGAACTGTGAACCACGGTCGGATAAAAGAGTCTTTGGAATTCCATGTAACTTGAACACATGTTTCATTAGTAGTTCCGCTGTTTGTTTAGATGAAGGTAGTCTGCGAATAGCAATGAAATGTGCCATCTTTGTCAGATGGTCCACTGACACTAGAATGGTATTAAATCCTTTGGAAGGTGGTAGTTCTACTATAAAGTCTAAGGACACAACTTCCCATGGGACCTGGGGTATTGGTAGACTGCAGAGTAGACCAGATGGTTTTGTAGTGTCAATTTTGGACCTTGCACAGATGTCACATGAAGAAACAAATTTTTGTACAGACGTCTTCATATCAGGCCACCAAAACTGCCTGGTAAGCAAATTAAGGGTTTTCGTCATACCCATATGTCCTGCCATGGGCACATCATGTGATAATTCCAAGATCTTGGTGCGCATAGTAGGGGGTATGTAGAGTTTGTCGTGGTAATAGAGGAAGCCTTCTGCATCAGTACTTAGTTGTGGTGGAGGTGAATCCAATCTTATACTGTGCAAAATCTCTTCCTTCAGGGAACGAACAACACCAATAATACGTTCATAGGGTATTATAGGAATAGAAGGGATTTCGGCACAGTTATCTTCGGTTAATCGTGATAGCGCATCCGCTTTTTTATTTTTGTCTGCAGGCGTGTAGGTCACTAGGAAGTTGAATCTTAGGAAGAATAATGACCATCGTACCTGCCGGTGGGAAAGAGTTTTGTTAGTCTGGAGGTATTGAAGGTTTTTATGATCTGTATATATGAGTATTGGTAATTGGGTACCTTCAAGTAGATGTCGCCAATTCTCCAGTGCCAGTTTTATGGCAAGCAACTCCTTTTCACCCACTGGGTAATTCACCTCTGGGCTGCTTAGTGATTTTGAGAAGAAAGCAACTGGGTGGAGTGGTGAAGTATTTGTTGGTCGTTGGGAGAGAACTGCTCCTACTGCCCTATTTGACGCATCTACCTCCAGAATATATTGGAGGGATGGGTCTGGATGGCGTAGTATGGGAGCAGAAGTAAAGCTTGATTTTAACAAGCGGAAAGCTCCATTTGCTTCTTCTGACCATTTGAATGGTTTCTTTATACTTGTAAGTTGTGTGAGAGGTCTCACAATAGCAGAGAAGTTCTTGATGAACTTCCTATAGAAGTTTGAAAATCCAAGGAATCGCTGTAATGCCTTACGAGTTGTTGGTATAGGCCAATCCAGAATACAGGATATCTTGCTCATATCCATCTTGATTCCAGTTTTGGATATGATGTATCCTAAGAATAATATTTCTTCTTTATGAAATAGGCATTTTTTTAATTTCACGTATAGATTGTGTGCGAGTAATCTGGATAACACAAGTCTTACATGTTTTATATGTTCAGACAGAGATCGAGAATAGATAAGTATATCGTCCAGATATACCACAACACAGACATCAAGTAAGTCTCTAAAGATGTCGTTTATGAACCTTTGAAAAGCTGTGGGAGCATTACACAACCCGAATGGCATCACAAGATATTCGAATAATCCGTATCTGGTTCTGAATGCTGTTTTCCACTCATCTCCGTCACGGATTCGGATTAGGTTGTATGCCCCTTTTAGGTCCAATTTAGAGAAGTAAGTAGCCCCACGCACTTGTTCAATGAGTTCAGGGATGAGCGGTAAAGGATAGCGATCCTTTATTGTAATGGTATTTAATTGCCTATAATCGATAATAGGCCTAAGACTTAAATCTTTATTGCGGACAAAGAAAAGTCCTGCAGCTGTGGAAGAAGTAGAGGGTCTGATGAACCCTTTTGTCAAATTCTCATCCAAGTATTCCTTGAGATGAGAGAGTTCATCCTGTGAAAGAGGATAAACATGACCGAAAGTCAATTTGCTGTTAGGGAGTAGATCGATAGTGCAATCATAATCCCTATGGGGAGGCAACACTTGAGCATTTTTCTCAAGGAATACTTCGGACAGATCCTGATAGCATAGTGGTGCAATCTCGCCTGACACCACAGACAGGATCTTTCCATAAGATGGGAGGTTACACTTAATCTCACAATAGTGAGAAGGGAAAGTTAAAGTCCGTCTTTTCCAATCTATGATTGGTTGATGTGTGTGTAACCAGGGGAGTCCCAAAATAATGGGAAAATGGGGTGAAGATAGTATATCAAAGGAGGTGGTCTCCATATGAGACTCGTTAGCAGTGACAAGGAGTGCTTGTGTCTGATTGGTGATTGGACCAGAAGATAGCGGGATACCGTTAATGAAACTAACAGAAACAGGTTTAGGTTTTGAAATAATAGGTATTTTATTTAAGGTAACAAAATGTATATCGATATAGTTCCCACAAGATCCTGTGTCGATCATAGCCTTGGTAGTAATCCTAGTCTGGTCCCACTGTAATGTTAAATGAACAAAGAGATAAGGTTTAGAAAAGGAAGTCGTTAATCCCCCTAGCAAGACATGTGAACACTCACCCTCTTTTTTGCGGACAAGGGGACAGACGCTTATCGAATGATCCGGGGATGCGCAGTACATGCAGAGATTACTGGATCTTCTCCTGGCTCGTTCAGTAGTTGATAAAGGTGGGCGTATGGTTCCTACCTCCATAGGAGTAGGGTCAACGGCCGAAATCCGAGAAGGACTAGACAATGGCATTCCCATTTTCTCAGCCTTTCTTTCTCGCAGTCGCCTGTCAATGTTGATACTGAGTTGTATTAAGGCATCCAAAGTGCCAGGTAAATCTGCTCGGGCGAGCTCGTCTTTAACGGCTTCTGACAACCCGAGTCTGAACTGAGTTCGCAGAGATGTATCATTCCACCCTGAATCAAGGGTCCATCTTTTGAACTATGCTACAAAGTCTTCTACAGGTCTCCTTCCTTGTTTTAAAGCCCTCAATTGGATATCAGCAGTACTCTGCCTATTGGGGTCATCATATAAACGAGCGAGTTCCGCTAGGAATAAAGGATAGGAGTTGAGAAGCTGATCATTTTTCTCAAAGAGAGAGTCTGCCCAGGCCCGTGGATCACCCGTTAAGTATGAAATGACGGTACAGACTTTAATTTGATCAGTAGGGTAAGTACGAGGTTTTAGCAAGAAAAGCAATTGACATGCGTTTTTGAATTCACGAAATTTTTCCCGATCACCTGTAAACACTAGAGGAGGGTTTATTTTGGGTTCAGGGGGCTGAGCAGCAGTAAGCTGGGAAAGACGGGTTACCTGCTGTCTCAGAGTCTGATTGTCTTCTTTTACTTCAGTAAGAGCAAGTATTAATGCATTTACTTGTTGTGTTAATTGTGTCACTTGAGTGGGTAATTCTGCTGAATCCATTTTTTTAAGGTTCGTTCAATCTGTAACGCTCCTGCGTTTTTTATTGTAAGCTGGATTTGCAGCTGCAGAATCTCCACTCAGTAGTCATGTAGAGATGTGTTGGAATACCAGATCCAACTCTCCAGACTCATCACTGTGGGCCTGTCTGCTTCAGCATACAGATATACACACACTCAATAAGATGTTCCTGGAGTGATAGGATGTATATGGTAGTATGGAGGTGATGTGCTGAAGGGACAGGTGTAAGCAGTGACAGTAATGGTAAGCACTTGATAGTAATGTTCAGGAGAGTAGTAGATGGTAATAGGTAGAATGCAGATAGGTTAGTAATCATGTATGGTAACAGGTGGTAAGGACAGCAGATGACATAGACAGGATAGACTAACCCAGTGCAAGGATAGATGGTAGTAGACTCAAGAGCTAGCAATCTATGTAACAGTGGAGATGGTAGAATTAGTATGCATAGATAGTAACAGTCCTTAATGTGCAGAAGATGATAGTGTAAGTTAGTTATGGAGGATTCCCCTGTGGGGTACTTATCACTAGTAAGGTTTAGTAAGTAGAGGGGTCCAGTAGTGAGGGAGTGATCCGGTAGCGAGATACGGGATCAGTTGCGAGGTCTGTTCCAGGTAAAGGCAAATAGCTGGAGGTTCCGACAGCAAGACAAGGCTTGTGAGCATGTAGACACACATTGAACGAACAATGTGAGAGAGAACGCCGGTGATTGAAATAGCCGCTCAGCGGCGCTCAGCGATGACGTCATCCATCTTAAAGGTGTATGCGTTCCACCTAACTAGAAAGGTGGGACGCAATGTTTTGAAAGGAAAATGGTAAATAAGGGTACCAAAGGTACCAGAATCTTACACCTGTCCACATTATTGTGATGTTTATATTGTTCTTTGGCGTCTTAGCCGAATTTTGGGCTGATCTTAATCTTTCCAACTCTGCCCTCTTGCAAATTTGATTCTGATGTGAAAAGTTTGCTCTACTAGCCAGGTGCCATTTATTAACCCCTAATTGATCAATTGACAAATAACCACCTCCATCCACAACAGTATAAACCTAGACCACCTCTACAGGGGAAGCACATGGCTGCGGTTCTTCCAAAAAGTAGGTTCTCTAACTAAGAGGGCACACTTTTGATCTCCACTTCAGCGATTGCATGAACTGAAAATCAACAGCAAACTACTTTGAAATACATCTAGCAGACTGCAGATGACCTTGTTTCCCCATTCAGCTCTCCTTCCTCTCTGTAGCATGCGCTCTCTACCTTTCCTTGTCACAATTGTTTACTCTCCCCCTTAAACTCTCATTCCTTGTCACAATGTGTACTCTTCCCTTAAACTCTCTTTCCTTCACCTCTCTTCTCCACCCCACAGCTTATGTATAACACCGTCACTTCTGTCCTTTCCTTATTATTGCTCTCATCAACTCCTGCTAATTCTAAATCTGCATACTAATAAAACCCCAAGAACTCTGGGGCATGTCCCTTCATATAATTTGCATTCCCATACTTTCCTCACCCTTCTTCTTCTCCGAACCTCTGGAGATTTATCCCCAAACCTTGGGTCCCCATCATTTAATGAATGCCTGCTCTGCCTGTAACAAACTCACCTCTGTCCCCAACCTCTTTACAACTAACTCTTTTAAATGACTTGCTCTTAAAGAAACATGGCTTCATGAATCCAACACTGCTTCTCCTGCTTCCCCTAACCTTTAGAACATGCTATGCCAATCTGTCCAACTATCTCTTACTTTTCCACTTTTAGGTGATACCTGAAAACCCTTCTCTTTAGAGAAGCCTATCCTGCCCCCACCTAACAACTATACTTTTATTTTCTCTATTAGCTCCCAATAGATATTACTTTTTGTATCACTTGACCTTCTAGATCAGTGTTTCTCAACTCCGGTCCTCAGGGCACACTAACAGGCCAGGTTTGCAAGAAAACTGAAATACATCACAGGTGATGTCATTTGCTGCTCAGTGATTGCAGTATTCTAGTCTGCATCTCCCCATGGTAATACTTAAAATCTGGCCTGTTAGTGTGCCCCGAGGACCGGAGTTGAGAAACACTGTTCTAGATCACTTCCCTTTTAGATTGTAAGCTCTGACGAGCAGGACCCTCTGGTTGACCCTGCAATGAATTGTATTATAACTGTACTGTCAGCCCTCAAACTGTTGGCACTATATAAATCCTGTATAATAATATTAATAATACAACTTGAAAGTCTATGTGAAATTAAAGGGACCTTTGCCTAATAGGTAGGTAGGTAACAAACTCACCTCTGTCCACAGCCTATTTATCACTAACTTTTTAAGCTACTTGCTCTTATGTAATCCTGGCTTCATGAATCCGTCACTGCTTCTTCTGCTTCCCTGTCCTATGGAGGCCTTTTCTGGACTCACTCCCCAAAACTCAGAGGACAGAAGGAAGGTGGAGTGGGAATTCTTCTATCCCCACATAGCACCTTTTAGGTACTTCACCCACCTCCCTCTCTGTCACTCTTCTCATTTGAGGCACATTGTATCTATCTATTTTCTCCAGTTTCTTTAGGAATTGATGTGATCTACTAGCCCCCTGGACCTGTATCAACCTTCATTGATGATTTCTCTGCCTGGCTATCCTACTTTTTTTCTTTTAAAATTCCCATAATCATTCTCGGTGACTTTATCATCCCTGTTAATACTAACATTCCTGCTACTTCTAAACTTTTCAGTCTAACCTTCTACCTGAAGCAACACATGTTTCTAAAAACTCTGATGGCAACATCCTTGGCTTTGTTTTCTCCTACTTATTCACTCCATGCAACCTCTTTAACAATCCTTTCCCTCTCTATAATCACTACCTTAGTAGTTTTACTCTCTCCCTGTCTTCCACCTCCTACCTCTCCAACCGCCTAACAGTTATCCATAAAACTCTTTGTCACTTTAACCCTTCTCTTCTCTACTCTGCTACTGACCACCTCTGTGACAAACTGTTATCCCTGTCCTGCCCCAACGTAGCCACTTCTGTCTACAAAAGTTCACTGTCCTCCTTCCTGGATGCACTCGCCCCCCTCACTGGCCACAGAATAAGGCCCCCTACCCCTACAATCTTGGCAAACAGATGATACTAGAAGTTTCTTAAAATGTAGCCATGCTATTGAGAATTTGGGGCATAAGACTAAGTCTCTGAAAGATTTCAACCAATGTAAATCTTCCTTCAAAAATTACAAATCCTGCCTCCATACTGCCAAGCAGACCAATGTTATCACTTTCATTGACACCTTCTCATCCAGTCCCCATCCACTCTTCTTTTTCTTTAACTTTCTACATCGTCCTTCACTGCCTCCACTCACTAACTCCCTCACTGCTCAAGAGATCACCAAACACCTCAAATAAGACTGATTCAATTCGTGCTGAGATCTCCACTGTACAGATACCTCCCCCACCTAATACTCCATGTCCACAGGTACACTCATTATTTCCCTCATTCAACCCCGCTACTATAGACAGGTTGCTAAATATTTCCTACGCCCACCTAACCACCTGCCCCTGGACCCTGTTCCCTCGCAAATACTGCGGTCACTCTCTAGCTCTATCCTACACACTCTAACTCATATCTTCAATCTCTCTTTCTCCTATGACATCTTCATCACCTCTCTAAAACATCCACTAGTCACTCCAATACTTAAAAAGCCCCCATTGGACCCCATCAATCTTAACAACCTATGCCCCATCTCCCTGCTCCCTTTTTCTCCAAATTTCTTGAACATCTGGTCTACAACTGACTAAGTGACCACCTCACTGAGAATAACCTTCTTGATTCCCTTCAATCTGGATTACCCCCTCAACACTCCACATAAACTGCTCTCCTACAACTCACAAACAATGTACTAAAGACTAAAACCAATGGACACTATTCTGTACTCCTACTCCTGGACCTCTCTGCTGTACTCTATGCTGGTTCTCATCCTATCTATCCCTTATCTTCAGTGTCACCTACAATTCTACTTCCTCCTCTCCTTTTCCTTGTTCCTTTGTTCTGTTCTTGGACCTCTCCTATTCTTAATTTACTTAATTAAATTAATTCTTAATTTACACCTCCTCCCTGTGTCAGCTTTCCAATACCACTTCTACGCTGATGACACCCAAATCTACCCCTCAGCTCAATCCATCAGTCTCCTCAGACATCACTCATTTACTAACAGATATGAGTCTGAATGTCGCACCACTTCCTCAAACTTAATCTATCCAAAACTGAGCTCATCATATATTCTTCCCATGTGCCCCTTCCCCTGACTTCTCTGTCAAGATTGATGGCACAATTATTAATCTGTCCCCGCATTTCCAGGTTGCTAGGTGTTATCCTAGACTATGAACTCTGCTTTTGGCCCTACATCCAATCACTGTCCAAAGCATGGATTACCTTTACATAGGATATTGCCCCTTCAGTCCATCATGAATGCTCCTGCCAGACTCATCCATCACCTCCCCCCCATGCTCGCCTCTGGGATTTCTCCCAAGCCTCTCCTATCCTATGGAAGGAACTCCCAACTCCAATCTGTCTATCTCTCACTCTGCCCACTTTAAAGCAATCCCTAAAAACCCTTCTCTTCAGAGAAGCCTATCCTCCCCCACCTAACAACAGTACTTTTATATTTTCTATCAGCTCATTCCCTACAGTTATGTTTTGTATCACTTGACCTTCCCTTTTAGGTTGTAAGCTGTAACAGGCAGGGCCCTCTGATTCATCCTCTATTTGAATTGTATTGTAAGTATGCTGTCAGTCCTCATGTTGTAAAGCGCTGCACAAACTGTTGGCGCTATATAAATCCTGTATAATATTAACCACTTTAAGACTGGAAGGATTTGCCCCCTTCCTGACCAGGCCCTATTTTGCAATTTGGCACTGCGCTACTTTAACGGACAATTGTGCGGTTGTGCGACGCTTTACCCGAATAAAATTTGAAATAAAATTAAATTAATAATATAATAAATATTTTAATAAATAAAAATGATGTCCTTTTTTTCCCACAAATAGAGCTTTCTTTTGGTGGTATTTGATCACCTGTGCGATTTTTATTTTTTGCGCTATAAACAAATAAGAGCGACAATTTTGAAAGAAAAAACAGTATTTTTCACATTCTGCTATATGACATTCTGAAAAAATTTTTAAAAATCAACATTTTTAATATTTTAGGCCAATTTGTTTTCTGCTACATATTTTTGGTAAAAAAAATCGCAATAAGCAAAAAGTTATTGCATCTACTAACTACAGGAAAGATTAATGTCATTTTTATTGTTTTTTTTTTACTAGTAATGGCAGCAATCTGCGAGTTTTTGCAGGACTGTGACATTGCGGCGGACAGATCGGACCCCTAACTGACATTTTTTACACTTTTGGGGGTAACCAGTGACATTACTACAGTAATCAGTGCTAAAAATATGCACTGTTACTGTAATAATGCCATTGGCTGAGAAGGGGTTAACCCTGTGGGTGATCAGTGGGTTAAATGTGAGCCTAGGGGAGTGATTCTAACTGTGGAGAGGCGTGGCTTCTGAAATGACCATAGAGACATATGATCCTATATAGAAGGATCACATGGGCTCTATGATCATTTCAGGGAGAAAAATGGTCAGCTGTGTTTAAAACAGCTGCCCGTCCTTCTCTCTCAGCGGGGAGCTATCACGGGTGTCAGGCGGCAATCGGAGCCGCCTGACCCATACATCGGCTTCCCTGCTGCCGAGTCGGGGCGGGAGTGCTCCACCGGTGGCTCACGCTCACCCCCTAGCTTCCCACGCTCGACCAACATAGGTCTACGTCAGTTTGCGCAGGAGAGCTACCCTGCCGCAGTAAAAAGCTGGCGGGTGGTCCGGAAGTGGTTAATAATAACACAACTGGAAAGTATATGTGTAATGAAATGGAGCTTTGCCAAATAGGTATGCATATTTCAACTTCAAGAAGAATCTAAAGGGAAATTAGTTTAAGCTATTTGTTAGTTTATTGAAACTTACTTAGCTCATTTTAAAGAGGCAAACATTTCTAATAACATCAAATTAATTACTTGGTGTGACAGATACAGTTGAGAACAGTGTTTCTGACTGAAAAAGCAGGGTATAGCAGAATATATATATTTTTATTATAGGCAACCATACCTAAAAAAAAATGTTTAAAAGCATAATATTGAAGGGCTATGTGGATAATATAATATAAAGTAATAACAGGCCTATACATTATAGAACAGAGCTTTAGCTAATAGTCATACATGCTTACCATATACTAAGAATGATATATCATGTAAGAAATGGTGTTCTTTACCCTCTCAATAACAGCAGACACTTAAAACAGCTTCAAACCCTTTCTTAAATTGCTTTCAGTCTATACGGCAAGGTTAACACTTTCTGTAATATACTGTGTATATATATATATATATATATATATATATATATCTATATATATATAGATATATATATATATATATATATATATATATATGGAGGCAAGGCATTATTATTACTATTTCAAGGAAGTTACAACAGATAGCATAATTTTTTGATCCGAATAAAAAAGAATCCAGCAACTTCAGGCATCTCTGCCATTTGTAAAGTTTGGGGGTTCTAGCTCCACCGGATTGAGTGCACAACCGTTTAAAACATAAACAAAAAGGCTTTATTTCAGCAAACTTAAACAGGCTTCCAGCAGTGCATAAATCAAACACAAAATAAAGTCCGCTTTTCTTCAGCACAAAGGAATAAAGCAAGAAAAAAGGCACATACGGTTTTGTGGATGGGTCTTCACCCCAAGGTTTGTAACAGTCCTTAATAGACCTCTCAGCAGCTTCCAGCAAACTTGCAGCTCCTTCAGACAGGTGCAACCACCAAACTACTCCTCCCCCACACTCACCTATTGCTGCTTCCTGTCTCTTAAGGACTGCTTCTCATGGGTCTTAACCCTGTGTGTGCTGGAATCCCTTATGGTCAGGGGTGGGGGCTCTTTCCCACCCGAATATCACTACAGAGCCCCCCAAATTCCGGGTCCCGAATATCGCTCTATTCAACACAGAGAGAACTGCGATTCAGTCCTTCTGATTTTAGCTATTTCCAGGAATTTCTCACCCGTCTTGGGTGACCCCCTGAACATTTCCCAACTTCCCTTAAAGAGACCACAACCCAAACACAGGAGATATATAGCGACTGTCCAGGACCCAACCTTGGCGTCCTGTACATATCCCCCCCCTCTGCCTCAACGCGGAGGTGTTGGAGGCACCACACGACAGCATACAGTGGACTCGGGAGAGGGCATCGGCATTCTGATGCTGTCTCCCGGGTCTGTGTTCTACCACAAAATTAAACTCCTGGAGAGAAAGGAACCACCTTGTCACCCTGGCATTGGTGTACTTGTTCTGTCTCATCCAGGTCAATGGGGCATGGTCTGACACCAGGCGAAACCTCCTACCTAGGAGAAAATACCGTAGGGAGTCCAAAGCCCACTTGATGGCAAGACACTCCCGCTCCACCACAGCGTAGTTTCTCTCTGCTGTCGTTAGCTTCCTACTCAGAAAAACCACGGGGTGTTCTTCCCCATTGACCACTTGAGAGAGGACCGCTCCTAATCCTTCACTTGAAGCATCTGTCTGCACTACAAAATCCTTGGAGAAATCGGGAGCTACGAGCACCGGATGTTGGCATAATGCCGCCTTAAGCTTCTGAAAAGCTTCTTCTGCATTCGCGCTCCACTTTATCATCACTGACTTTCTACCTTTGGTCAAGTCAGTCAATGGTGCAGCAATGGTGGCAAAGTTGGGGACAAACCTCCGGTAGTAGCCAACTATGCCCAAAAATGCTCTGACCTGCTTTTTGGTTAAGGGACGGGGCCAGCCCTGTATGGCTTCTACCTTATTCATTTGGGGTTTAACCAGCCCTCTACCCACAATGTACCCTAGGTACTTGGCTTCCTCCATCCCAATTGCACATTTCTCTGGATTGATGGTGAACCCTGCTCTTCTCAAGGAGTCTACGACTGCCTGAACCCGGGGAAGATGGGACTCCCAATCAGTGCTGAAGACGACTATGTCATCCAGGTAGACGGAAACATATCTTTGATGTGGACGTAAAGTTTTATCCATGGCCCGTTGGAATGTGGCAGGGGCAGAGTGCAGACCAAATGGCATCCTTTTGTACTGGAAGTGGCCTTCCGGGGTGGAGAAGGCTGTTTTCTCCCTGGCCTCCTTGGTTAGGGGAATCTGCCAGTACCCTTTTGTGAGGTCAAGCGTGGTGATATACCTGGCTGGACCCAACCTCTCAATTAACTCGTCTATCCGGGGCATAGGATATGCATCGAACTTGGAGATTTCATTAAGCTTTCTGAAGTCATTGCAGAAGCGAAGAGTGCCGTTGGGTTTAGGCACCAACACAATTGGACTCGACCACTCGCTCTGCGACTCTTCAATGACATCAAGCTCAAGCATTCTTTTTACCTCCTCAGACACTGCCACCCTATGAGCTTCTGGGATACGATATGGCTTTAACCGGATTTTTTCATTGGGCTCGGTTACAATGTCATGCTCGATGACATTGGTGAGACCAGGTAACCCTGAAAACATGTCCCTATTTCTTTGCAGAAATTCTTTTGCCTGTTGGGTTTGGGGCCTAGACAGGGTAGCAGCAACCTGCACTAGGTCAATCCCTGCAGGGTCCCCTGACTGGACACCTATCACTGCAGACACCTGTTCTCTGTCTCTCCAGGGTTTCAACAAATTTATGTGGTAGATCTGGTATGGCTTTCTTCTCCCAGGCTGGTGTACCTTGTAGTTCACTTCCCCCATTTTTTCCACTATCTCAAACGGACCTTGCCACTTGGCCAAGAACTTGCTCTCCACCGTTGGTATTAGGACGGCCACCCGGTCTCCTATTTGAAATTGTCTGATTTTAGCCGACCGGTTGTACACCCTTCTTTGGGCATCTTGAGCCTTCTGCAGATGCTCCCTCACCAACGGCATTACCTTAGCCACTCTCTCTCGCATTTGGGAGATATGCTCTACCACAGTTTTGTGTGGGGAAGACTCACTTTCCCATGTCTCCTTTACTAGATCTAGCAACCCCCGGGGCCTTCGCCCATACACTAACTCAAACGGTGAGAAACCCGTTGATGCTTGTGGAACCTCCCGGATGGCAAACAACAGGGCAGGGAGTAACATATCCCAATCCTTCCCATCTTTCTGGACCACTCTTTTTAACATGCATTTTAAAGTTTTATTGAACCTCTCGACTAGGCCATCAGTCTGCGGGTGATAGACGGACGTCCGCAACTGCTTAATCTGGAACAGTTTGCACAAGTCCGCCATCACTTTGGACATAAAAGGGGTGCCCTGGTCCGTCAATATTTCTTTGGGGAACCCCGTTCGGGAAAACATTTGAAATAGTTCCCTGGCAATGGCCTTAGAGGAAGTTTTCCTTAAAGGGACTGCTTCTGGATATCTAGTGGCATAGTCTAGGATGACTAGTATATATTGGTACCCCCTTGCTGACTTCACCAGGGGTCCTACGAGATCCATTGCAATTCGTTCAAATGGTACCTCGATAATTGGCAAGGGTACCAGGGGGTTTCTGTAATGGGACACCGGGGCAGTTAACTGGCAAGTCGGACAGGACGCACAATACTTTTTAACCTCGGCCTTTACCCCTGGCCAGTAAAACCGGTCAGTTACCCTGGCCTCTGTTTTTTCTGCCCCCAGGTGTCCTCCCAGTGCATCATTGTGAGCTAGATCGAGAAGCATCCGCCTATAAGGCTGGGGAACCAGCAACTGCTCGACAGTTTCCCCTCGGCTTTCAGCCACTCGATAAACCAAGTTATCTTTCAATGCAAAATGAGGAAACCTCTGGTCTGCACCTGGTATTTGTGGGATCCCATCAATAACAGAAACCTGCTCTCTAGCATTGACCAAGGTAAGATCCTGCAATTGAGCGGTGCCAAACGCACCCCTGGATACGTCCAGGTCTGGATGCACTGGCCTTGAGGAGGTTTCCCCTTCACTCTCCTCAACCTGGGACTGTGGTGGGGAGAGTTCCTCATCATCCTCTCCCAGCATAACCTGTAACGGGGAGACTTCGCCCCCCCTCAGAGGTCAGCTCGGTCTTGCGACCTGATACAGAAACAATATCGTCCACTTTAACATTTTCTGCAATGTCATTGTTAGTGACAGGTACCTCCCCATCAGGGGGTTGTGTTGTGGGGATTTCAGGCCCGGACCCCTCAGACTCTGTTCCTTCGAGGCCGAGGGTCCCCAGTCCCCTTGGTTGTCCAGGCTGTTCACACTGTACCTGGTTCCATAGTTCAAAAAACAGTGGGCAGTCCCGCCCCACTATGACATCATGTATCAAATTTCTTACCACCCCGACTTCTTGTGTCACAGAGGTACCACCATAGGCAACAGTCACTGGCACCAGGGGGTACTCTCTGGTGTCCCCATGGATACATACTACCCGTAGAGTCTTACTTACTGGGCCGAGTCTTCCGATCACCCTGGTATGTACCAGCGTTACCATGCTACCAGAGTCCAGCAGAGCCTTGGCAGGAAGGTGGTTCACCCATAGTTCACATTCAAACTGTCCGGTCGCTATATCAAGATGGGTGGCACATGCTCTTTGCACATAAAAAGAGCTTCTCCGAACAGTCCCACACTCCATAGGCTCCTCCTGAAGTGGGCATTGTGCCCGGGTATGCCCCCAGGACCGACATCGCCAGCACTGTATGTCTCCCATCCTTGGGACAGGAACCAACCTCCGTGGTTCTGCTGAAGAAGATACCGGTTTGTGGGTGACAACGTCTGGCGGAGCTTCTCTCCTAGGTGCTGTGGCTGGCCTGGTTGCCCTATGTGTGGGTTCCCGATGCTTGGCAGGCCCGAGCAGGTCTTCCACCACAGTGTATCTTTCGACCAACTCTACCAGCTGGTCAGCGGTTGCAGGGTCGCCATGGCTTACCCAGCGCTGTAGGTCATCTGGTAGGGACCGCAGGTACCAGTCCATCACTACCCGTTCCACCATTTGCGGGCCTGTCAGCTTCTCTGGTTGCAGCCATTTTTTCACCAGCTGTACCAGTTCGTGCATCTGGGACCTGGGTGGCCGATTAGGTTTGTACCTCCAGCGGTGCACCCTCTGAGCCCGGACAGCTGTGGTCACCCCCAGGCGGGCCAAGATCTCTGCCTTCAGACGCTCATAGTCGCTGATGTGCTCAGTTGGAAGGTCAAAGTAGGCTTTTTGCGGGTCACCAGTAAGGAAAGGGGAGATAATGCCAGCCCATTGGTCACGGGGCCACCCCTCTCTCTCCGCTATCCTCTCAAAAGTTGTGAGAAAAGCCTCCACATCATCACTGGGGGTCAGTTTTTGCAAGTAATGGCTGGCTCTCACAGATACTGGGTTGCCATCGGCAATGACTGCTTGCTCTTGTCCCTGAGCCAAACGCTGTACTGCCTCCTGCAAGGCAGCCACCTGTGCTTGAGTGGACTCCTGCTGGGCAGTAAACTGAGCAGCTAGCAACCGTGTGCTTTCCTGTTGTGCCTTTACAGCCTGTGCCAGGGCTTGCTGCTGCTGAGCCATTGCTTCCTCATGGCGACGGTTTGCCTCTACTGAGGCTTGCTGCTGGGTCACAGTGGCTTGCACCAGTGCTTTAATAACCTCCTCCATGCCTGCTGTTTGCAGTGTCTGAGCTGTTTTCACCCAAGACATGCCATAGGTATACTGTCTCTTTAAATGTCAGTTTTTGGTTTTAAACGGCTTTTGCGGCTGCAAAATGCACTCTGCCCGCATCCGAGACACCAGTTGTAAAGTTTGGGGGTTCTAGCTCCACCGGATTGAGTGCACAACCGTTTAAAACATAAACAAAAAGGCTTTATTTCAGCAAACTTAAACAGGCTTCCAGCAGTGCATAAATCAAACACAAAATAAAGTCCGCTTTTCTTCAGCACAAAGGAATAAAGCAAGAAAAAAGGCACATACGGTTTTGTGGATGGGTCTTCACCCCAAGGTTTGTAACAGTCCTTAATAGACCTCTCAGCAGCTTCCAGCAAACTTGCAGCTCCTTCAGACAGGTGCAACCACCAAACTACTCCTCCCCCACACTCACCTATTGCTGCTTCCTGTCTCTTAAGGACTGCTTCTCATGGGTCTTAACCCTGTGTGTGCTGGAATCCCTTATGGTCAGGGGTGGGGGCTCTTTCCCACCCGAATATCACTACAGAGCCCCCCCAAATTCCGGGTCCCGAATATCGCTCTATTCAACACAGAGAGAACTGCGATTCAGTCCTTCTGATTTTAGCTATTTCCAGGAATTTCTCACCCGTCTTGGGTGACCCCCTGAACATTTCCCAACTTCCCTTAAAGAGACCACAACCCAAACACAGGAGATATATAGCGACTGTCCAGGACCCAACCTTGGCGTCCTGTACACATTTTAATTACTGACCTGCACCGCACAATAGAAATTAAGATTTATCTGTGAACAGGTCATAAATGGCTTCCATATCTGCAAAGAAAATTATGCATTTGAAGAAGACAATGGGTGGTTTGGTTTGTTGAAATAAAACTGAATAGCAGGAAGACATGAAGACTAGAGCAACGGGTATACATACTTTATATTACATGTCCACTCTAACATCATGGATCATGCACTCAATGTAAATACCTTGTACTGTCAGATTTTTGCTCCCTTCAGCTTTTGGCAACTTTATATCACTGACCTGCACCATGCAGTAGAAATGGAGATGTATCTATGATCAGGTCCTAAATTGCTTCCATATCCAACATATATGATATGCTAAAGAGGTCTAACCACATGTTAACCCTTACATATTCATAGAAAGCTTTTCACCTCATATTGACAATATATGTTCATACTCTTAAGAGTATGCCATTAGCAAGTGAGATTTTTTGCAATCTCCAAAGTAGTGAAGGGACTGGACAGAGAGGTATCTAGAGTTTTCCATGAATATATATAATGGTTAACATGTGGTTAAACCTATTTTCAGGCAAACTTGGTGACCCTCAGTCTTTATCCTCATTAAGCGGCTGTTATCACTGGGTTATCAATAGAAATATAAAGCTAGGAATATCCAACTGCGCTAACCAATTGATAAAAAAAACAAATTAAATAAAATAAGCTGCTGACACCACAACTGACACTCGTTGTATAAATATAGGAGAAATGTAACGTGCAGAGCTAAACCATAAATGTGACAGTGAAAATATCACAAATAAATATTGGGATGTGAATCATCCAATCTTAACATACAAAATTAAGTAAAATTGAAGAAAATCAAAAAAGTGAATCCAGTGATTAACATATTAGTGCATGTGAAACATAGTCCCAAGTGAAGACATGGCATCCACAAAAATCATGAGGTGATAGTGAACTGAGAAAATCCCCACACCAACTTAATATGAATGTGCTCACCAGAATGTATGAACCCAAATGACAGTGTAGTAAATGGGTCATACAGGCTGAAAAATATATAGATGTCTCCCAACGTTGCTGGATCTCCGGATGTCAGAGGTAGAAAACCACACAGCTAGTATATGTATATAGCACCCCTTCAGCAAAACCTCTCCTTTTACAGTTGACTTGACCAATAGTCAGTTCAGGGTTGATTTGGCCACTTCTACGCCATCCAGAACAAGGTTTAGGGGGTACAGGCAGCAAAACACAAAAAAATATAGGACTTTTCTGCCCCCTGGCCTGCTCTCTTCACAGAATTCAGACTTGTGTATATGTCACATGTATATTTGTGTAAGTATTTGGTTGATTGCATGTATCTTCATTGTTGGCTTCCCTGTGTAATGTAAAAATCTTTTTGTTATCTTTTTAATTTAAAAGCTCAAGCTTACAAGGGCTACTAATAAAGCAGATCCACAGGATTTTCCTTTAAAACTGTCATAGTTGAGTGTGTGCTTTTGCTATGTTAGAGTCTTGTGTTTTTAGGTAAATTAGTAGAAATTCTAATGCAAAGTTATGTTTGAATTGTAAATTATTGTGGCACCTGAAATGTCCCAGTCATAGATAGTCGTAGATAGTCCTATAGTTGGGGTCAATAGTGTTGGGGTCAAAATCCTTTGAGAATGTCCTGTGGAACGAAATGCATCAGGATCGAGCCTGTTTAGCCAGACTTGCATTTGTTTCTGCCTTTACCATTGGAAATTTTTTGAGTGTTATTCCCCTTTTTTAATAAACTTTTTATTTGGGTTTTACACTATGTCTGTTTCCTTTGGTTTATTTCCACATGGGTCTGGATTTCTGTGAGTGATCCCTTCTACCTACCCTGTTGAATATACACCTGGGAGACATCCGTGGTTGCAGATAGTTTCAGGAATCCTATACCATCCTAACAGCCTTTTTGACCCTCATGCTATATGGTATTCAGGGTCAACAGCATCTGGTGAGCGCAATTTTATTTGGTGTTGGTGATGGGATATCAGTATCAAGATTCACCTCTCTGTTTTGGATTACTCCACTTGCACTTACCATTGTGAACTCTATATGGACTTTTTTGATTGTATTCAGTTACAGATTTTCACATTTACTGATCACATATGTCATTTTATTTGTTTGTATTGAGAACTATTGCAGTTCCTTACCCATTAGCGCTGCACTTTTATTTTATTTTCCGTTGCATCAACCTTTTTGTCAGTTGTTTGTGTCAGCAGCTTATACACTTGATTGGTTAGCGCAGTTTATGCACCCCTTTTTCCACTGGTTTGTATAAGTAAAACAGTTTATTTGTACATTTTAAAACAAAACACATTTTTGTGTAGGGCTATAGGCCCTGTGGTGTAGAGAGGTGATAAAGAATATAATTTTTCAGTGAGAATAGTGACTTTGGTGATTGTATGAATGTCTTTCTCTGTTCACCGGACTTGGTTACAAGTTTACTGGGACAGAGAGAACATCCGCAATATCCGACGCGTTTCGGCTTGGCAGCCTTTGTCAAGGATATCACCGTATCTGTAGTTGTAACAGAAAGAATATATTTTAATACACCTACTCTTTCAAGGGAAGAATATTTCCATTGGGGTGGTGTTCACATTGAGACTTACATTTGCTTATTTGCCTTTCCATGCATGGAGACCTTTTCCTCCTATCCTGTTTCCTGTGACAGGAACTAGAGTAGCTGCTTCTAGGGGTAATATATATATAGGTTAAAAAGTGTGATTCAAGATCATATATGTTTTTTATTTAGGTGTAATTTTTACTCACTGAGAAAAAGCAAACTGAGGTGCTTCTGTGAGCTTCCATATTAATGGTAAGGAGTTTTTTCCAAACGCTGTGATATTTACCATATACCATAAGGTGTGTACTATAAAAGAAGGAAGAATATATGTATATATAATGAAACCAAAATAGCTGTTCCTTTAAAAGTGTATCAAAGTGTATCTTGCTTGTGATGTTTGAGACAAGTTGAGCATGAGCGCGGAGGGTATATAACGCCAGGGAACAAAGCAGTACGCCAGTCCCTTCCAGGAGAAGGAGACGAGCAGACCTGCAGAACACTGCTGAAACCGATTCAAGCTGCCGAACCATGTAAGCCTTTCTCTCCCTTGTCTCAAACATTACAAGGGAGATACTCTTTCATACACTTTTAAAGGAACAGCTATTTTGGACACCCGTCTGATCTACAAGGTGTGTGCCCATTTTACATTTAATAGAGAGCATTTGTAATTTTAAAAAAGTGACATTTTGTATCTAGCGGCAGGATGTAAGAATAACATATGCTGGCTGAGTAATTGTCTTTGAGATTTTATCTATGTTAAATATATGTATATTTGTGTGATATGATACAGACATACAGGTATGGTGTCATTATGAGCGGTGGAAAGAAAGCATTTATCCCACAGATGGGACTGGGGTTCCGCATTTAATATCGTGGTGCACTGCACGGTATTGCCTGTATAATCATTGTTTTAATAACCTTTGAGGTTATAGGTTTAAAATGCATTGTATCAATAGTATGTATTGTTACATGAAATGGGTTTCTGTTTTCGGGTGATTACTAATGATGCCGTTCGCCTACAGCGGTGGATGCACTGCTAGAAGGGGTTAACGTTCTGGCAGAGGTATGAGATAAATAGGAATGATGTGACCGCGCAGTCACGCTCTCTGTAGAAGTCCTCTGATGAAACGCGTTAGGGCGGTGATTTGCGCGGTCACCCAGGCAACAGGACGCCGTACGGCAGCTTCGGCTAGGTCCGTTAACTTCCGGAATGCTGACGAGCGGACGCAGGACCGGTAAGCGGCTGGAGGCGCCGTGTTGCTAACACATTTATATATACGCTGTGTTTGATTGTTATTGCTGTAAGTGCAATGTTTGGAGGGGGTGGATCATAATAAAGAAGTGCATTGTTTTTGGCGATATTGCTTTATGTGCCTTTCTTTACTCCCTCCCATGCACTACGTTTGAGAGATTGTCACAGCTTGGAACAGGGCCTCAAGGACTCTGTGCACTTGGATGGCCGGACGAGTTATAGAATCATTCTTACAGGCTCATGTTGCAGTGGGATCTGGTAAGTGTGTTTCCTTTGGGAGATTCACACGTGGTGAGGTGAAGGGATACAGTGACAGTTCACTTTTTCACACTGGCGATATGCTCCTCACTGGGACCCTTCAAGAGTTCTGTATCTGATAGACTTTTTCATATATTGGACTTTTTATCTCAATTTTACTATATGTATTTTAGAGATATTTATTGAGATCTAGTTTTAAACTACGGTCATATCGCTGCTCATGTATATTGATTAGAGTGTGTTCATTTGATATGCATCTTGGTTTTAATTTTCTACATTCAGGCGGCAGCTTTTAAAGTTAAATTTTAAATCATTCTTTGATACTGTGCACTAGCCAATTGGAGTGCAGAGCGCTGGGTGATTGAGATTTAGGCTTTCGGTTTGTTTCTCAGTCCTTTTTTTGGTTCTTAGCTGTCAGGTAAACGCATGTGGGCTAATTTTTGGGGCCTGGAATGGCCGACACTTACTTCTTTATCCTAAGAATGCCTAATTTTTCAGACTGGAATTGAAAATCAATGGGTCTGTAAACATTCTGCCAAATTGTGGAATGGATGTGGACCCATTTTACAGATGTGTGAATGGACCCTATATGTATTTGACATGTATTTACCAGCTGCTGTCAGTTCTGGCTGATTTAGGAAAAAAAAAAATTTTTTTGCTGTAAAAAAAAAAAAAAGAATTTAGGGCAACTTACAGCTAGTAAGTCTTTTGTGGCTGCAAATATGACCTAAAGGTTTTTAAAGTTCGCCTCCCATTAAAGTCAATGGGGACCGCCGTGAACTTGCTGTTTGCGGACATTTGAGAAAGTTTGCGGCTAGCGTTCGCGAACCGCCACGGCCAATGTTCGTCCATCACTAGCCCTCAACATGGGGGGGGGGGGGGTAACTTGCCAGGGAGATTACCCTGGATAAGCACCTTGGCTGTATGTTGATGAGGACAAGGGCCTCTTCCCCACAACCCTGACCCGGTGGTTGTTTTGGAAGCCCCTTTAAAATAATGGGGCTCTAGATACCTGCACCCCTGCATGAATGAGTAAAGTCTTCATTGTACCCCTACCCATTCACAAAACAAAAATGTAACCTAGAAATAAAGACATCCAGATGTTTGACAAATTTTTTTAAAAAAAAAAATCCTCAAAAAATACATCATTGTAAATTCATCACCAATCATGATTCTTGCCACCCACTGGCTTGTCAAAAAAAAAAAAAAAAAACAGGGACACAGCAGATATAACCAATCCCAATAGTACTCCTCACTGAAAGACAGCTCCCTCAGCTGTAATCAACTATATAAGG
The DNA here is from genome assembly GCF_965119305.1 of Pelophylax lessonae. Classification (NCBI taxonomy): domain Eukaryota; kingdom Metazoa; phylum Chordata; class Amphibia; order Anura; family Ranidae; genus Pelophylax; species Pelophylax lessonae. The sequence continues at coordinate 405,307,030 of NC_138772.1, forward strand.
GAAGGGAATGGAATATTGGTGACATTAGTAATAGGCTAAATTTCCTATCAGTACCTGTAAAAGACCTTAACCTTGTACTTTATCTATATTCTCTTGTTAACCTCTTACCTCTGTTCAATTTGCTCAGAAAACACCACACACATGCAATGGAAGTCGGTATGATGTTCAAAGTTTGTTTCCACATACAATCATCTTATACAAAACCAGATTGCAGGATACAATGATGCACAATACAGGATATCACATGACAAGGTGGCACTCAATTATGGTATCTCTTGATAAGATTTAATTCCCCTCCCAGGGGTGGGTGCATCTACCCTTCAAATTACTCCCCCCCCCCCCGTACTCATCTTACCCGAATCTAATTATAACCTATTGCAAACTATTGCTAAATATTGCTTACTTGCAGACATTGTATTAGTCTGCACATTTGGGGTAAGCTTAGGAAATGAAAACTCTTCATTATTCCTAGGCAAGCCATTTCCTCTAAACACTGTTACACATAATCTCATGATCTTAAATTGGTCTCCCAACCCCCACCTTCATAAAGCATCTCAACATGTAATTTATCAATTTCTGCATAAAATCCATATTCAAAGATATCAATATCCTATCAATTAGTACATCAGTGGCAATATTTGGGCATTGATATCCCCAATATCTCTGCCCTTTTGCTTGTGTGGCTGGGGAAATCAATGTGTCGGTGTCGGCAGTTGCTAGGGTCGCAATGGGTGCCAGCACCCCATTAGAGATGTATAGAACTGTTCGCCGGCGGACAGTTCCCGGCGAACTTAGCATGTTCGCGTTCGCCGCTGCGGGCGAACATATGCGATGTTCGGTTCGCCCCCCATAATACATCATTGAGGCAAACTTTGACCCTGAACTTTACAGTCAGCAGGCACATTTCCAGCCAATCAGCATACCTCCCTCCCACACCCTCCCACCTCCTATAAATAAGCAAGGGCAGCATCCATCTTAGATCATTCTGAAGCATTGTGTGTAGTGAGAGTAGGGAGAGCTGCTGCTGCTGCTGTTAAGCTAGGGACAGTTAGTCAGTGTTCCTGGTCTTGCAGTGTTCTTGGTCCACTACTGCTGTAAGGACAGCACCCCAAAAAGCCCTTCTAAGGGCTGGTATTTGTGTAATTTTATATATATATATATATATATATATATATATCTAGCGTCCCCAAAAGCCCTTTTAAGGGCTGGTAATTGAGTTTTTTCTTCTTATATATATATATATATATCTATCTAGTGTCCCCAAAAGCCCTTTTAAGGGCTGGTAATTGAGGATTTTTTTTTATTTATATATATACATATATATATATATATATCTAGTGTCCCCAAAAGCCCCTTTAAGGGCTGGTAAGGTAATAGAGTTTTTTCTTTATATATATAGTTGCCTGCCCTCTGTGTGTGAGAGGCCACAGACCTACCACAGACTGTACTGTGTGCACACCACACTCATTTCGGGTGGCACAGGCACAGTACCTTGCATTTTAAAAAATATTTTTTTTTCCTCTGTCATAATTGCAGTGAGTGCTGTGTCAGGTCCACAGAGTGCACTGTACCCACTGCAGTGCACTGCCCACCACTGATATATATACGGTGGCACAGCATCTTGTTGCAAATTGAAAAAAAAAAATATTTTTTATTATTGCAGTTGCCTGGGCTGCCAGTGACTGTCAGGTCCACAGAGTGTACTGTGCCCACTGCAGTGCCACTGTGTGCCCACCCACCACTGATATATAAGGTGGCACAGCAGCTTGCAAAGTAAAAAAATATATATATATTTTTTAATTGCAGTTGCCTGGGTGCCAGTGACTGCTGTCAGGTCCACAGAGAGTGTACTGTGCCACTGCCCACCCACCACTGATATATAAGGTGGCACAGCAGCTTGCAAAGTAAAAAAAAATATATATATTTTTTAATTGCAGTTGCCTGGGTGCCAGTGACTGCTGTCAGGTCCACAGAGAGTGTACTGTGCCACTGCCCACCCACCACTGATATATAAGGTGGCACAGCAGCTTGCAAAGTAAAAAAAAAATATATATATTTTTTAATTGCAGTTGCCTGGGTGCCAGTGACTGCTGTCAGTGTCAGGTCCACAGAGAGTGTACTGTGCCACTGCCCACCCACCACTGATATATAAGGTGGCACAGCAGCTTGCAAAGTGAAAAAATATATATATATTTTTTAATTGCAGTTGCCTGGGTGCCAGTGACTGCTGTCAGTGTCAGGTCCACAGAGAGTGTACTGTGCCACTGCCCACCCACCACTGATATATAAGGTGGCACAGCAGCTTGCAAAGTAAAAAAATATACAGTAAAACCTTGGTTTGAGAGTAACTTGGTTTGAGAGCGCTTTGCAAGACAAGCACATTTTTTAAATAAATTTTGACTTGATATACAAGCGATGTCTTGATATACAAGTAGCGTCATGTATAAAAAAAAGAAGAGAGGAGCCTCTAAAGTGTAGCAATATGGTTACATTTAATGAAGGTTCAATATTTAGCAACTCACATGGTTGATGATTAAAACAGGCACATTTAAGTATGCAGGCATCTGGGGTAAAACTGTCCACATAGACCATCCTCTGCACAGCCATCTTCATCGTCCCTTCCCCGCTGCGCTCCATGAGTGATTCAAAGCCTCACTTTCAAATCACTCTACTGCAGGCTATTCTTCCCGGTCATGATTGCAGACTGACAGTGGTGAGAGTCGGTTGTTCAGAAGACGGTCTATGTGGACAGCTTTACCCTGGATGCCTGCATACTTAGGTGTGCCTATTTTAATCATCAACCATGTGAGTTGCTAAATGTTGAACCTTCATTAAATGTAACCATATTGCTACACTTAGAGGCGCCTCTCATCTCTCTTATATTCTGTAGCTCTGCTAGATTTTGCTTCTAATCCCCTTGGGAAGGCTGCATATTGTGGATGGACATTTTATGTTTACACAACCTATCACATTGCTATAATCTTTGTATATAGACTATAAACTGAAGGACTTGTGGAACGAATCATCTGAGTTTCAATTATTTCTTATGGGGAAATTCGCTTTGATATAAGAGTGCTTTGGATTACAAGCATGTTTCCAGAACGAATTATGCTCGCAATCCAAGGTTTTACTGTATATATATTTTTTAATTGCAGTTGCCTGGGTGCCAGTGACTGCTGTCAGGTCCACAGAGAGTGTACTGTGCCACTGCCCACCCACCACTGATATATAAGGTGGCACAGCAGCTTGCAAAGTAAAAAAAATATATATTTTTTAATTGCAGTTGCCTGGGTGCCAGTGACTGTCAGGTCCACAGAGTGTACTGTACCCACTGCCCAACACTCCTATAGGGTGGCACAGCACCTTTCACTCATAGTACACAACACATTAAAAAAAAAAATGACAGGGAGAGGCAGGCCACCCCGCAAGGGCCGTTGTGGTCGTGATGCTGTGATTTCCTTAGGCCCTAGAATAATGCCCAGTGTTCAGAGGCCACCACAGACCCTGAACTCAAAAAATTCTGAGGCCATAGTTGACTGGCTTACACAGGACACCCAATCGTCTACAGCTTCCGCTCGGAACCTTAATGCACCATCCTCCTCCAGCTCAGCTTCGGGCACCTCTCAATTTACCACTCGCCAGCCCGCCGGCACCACCACCAACACTAGCACCACAGCCGCTTCACTTAATCCTTCAGAGGAGTTATTTTCACATCAGTTGGAAGAAATAAGCGATGCGCAACTATTAGTGCCAGAGGATGTAGATAACGGGGATATGTCTCAGTCAGGCAGCATTATACACATGGACGTACATTGTGATGATGATGATGTTGTACCTGCTGCTGCTGCCTTTGCTGAGTTGTCAAGTGAAGCGGCTGATGATGACGATGTGTCTGTGGATGTCACCTGGGTGCCTGCTCGAAGAGCAGAAGAAGAGGGGGAAAGTTCAGATGGGGAGACAGAGAGGAGGAGGAGACGAGTTGGAAGCAGGGGGAGGAGGTCATCGCAAGGAGCTAGTGGCGCAGTCAGACAGCATGTAGATTCGGCACCCGGGGTCAGCCAGACAGCACGCCAATCAACGCAAGCTGTTGCCACCACCAGAATGCCGTCCTTACAAAGCTCAGCAGTGTGGCATTTTTTTTGTGTGTCTGCCTCTGATATCAGAGATGCCATTTGTAACCTGTGCCAAAAGAAACTGAGTCGTGGGAAGTCCAACACCCACCTAGGTACAACTGCTTTGCGAAGGCACATGATCTCACATCACAAACGCCTATGGGATCAACACATGAGTAAAAGCAGCACACAAACTGAAAGCCACCATCCTCTCCTGGTCCAGCATCTTCAGCCACGTCAACCACTGCTGTCCTCCATGCCCCCTATCAACAACCCGCCCCTCCGCCTCTCTCCTTCAGCAGTTCCTGCTCACCTGCCCACAGTCAGGTGTCTGTCAAGGAAATGTTTGAGCGTAAGAAGCCAATCTCACAGAGTCACCCCCTTGCCCGGCGTCTGACAGCTGGCTTGTCGGAACTCTTAGCCCGCCAGCTTTTACCATACAAGCTGGTGGAGTCTGAGGCCTTCAAAAAATTTGTCGCTATTGGGACACCGCAGTGGAAGGTACCCGGCCGAAAGTACCCAGGCTTACAGGACGTCCTCAAGCAAGCCAGGAAGGTGTGTGGCCATTTCATGCGTTCCTACACGGCCATGGCGCACTTTGCAGATATTCAGCGGCGAAACAACATGCCAGTGAGGCGCTTGATTTGCGACAGCCCGACACGTTGGAATTCAACACTGCTAATGTTCGACCGCCTGCTCCAACAAGAAAAAGCGGTCAACTAGTATTTGTATGACCGGGGTGCTAGGACAGCCTCTGCGGAGCTGGGTATTTTTTTGCCACGTTACTGGACGCTCATGCGCAATGCCTGTAGGCTCATGCGTCCTTTTGAGGAGGTGACAAACCTAGTGAGTCGCACCGAAGGCACCATCAGCGACATCATCCCATATGTTTTTTTCCTGGAGCGTGCCCTGCGAAGAGTGCTGGATCAGGCCGTAGATGAGCGTGAAGAGGAAGAGTTGTGGTCACCATCACCACCACCAGAAACAGCCTTACCATTGCTTGCTGGACCTGCGGCAACACTGGAAGAGGAGTGTGAGGAAGAGGAGTCAGAGGAGGAATGTGGCTTTGAGGAGGAGGAACACCAACCACAGCAGGCATCCCAGGGTGCTCGTTGTCACCTATCTGGTACCCGTGTTGTTGTACGTGGCTGGGGGGAAGAACACACCTTCAATGACATCAGTGAGGACGAGGAATTGGACATGAGTAGCTCGGCATCCAACCTTGTGCAAATGGGGTCTTTCATGCTGTCATTCCTGTTGAGGGACCCTCGTATAAAAAGGCTGAAGGAGAAGGCCACGCTACTAGACCCCCGGTATAAGCAGAAAGTCTCTGATATGTTACCCAATTACCGGCAGTCGCAAAGGATGCAGCAGCTACAAAATAAGTTGAAAAGTATGCTTTACACAGCATATAAGGGTGGTGTCACAGCACAACGGGAATCCAACAGGGGAAGAGGTGAAAGTAATCCTCCTCCTACCACCACAACCACGCCGGCAAGGACAGGACGCTTTACAGACGTCTTGTTGATGGAGGACATGCAGAGCTTTTTTAGTCCTATGCATCGCCACAGCCCTTCGGGGTCCACCCTCAGAGAACGACTCGACCGACAGGTAGCAGACTACCTTGCCTTAACTGCAGATATCGACACTCTGAGGAGCGATGAACCCCTTGACTACTGGGTGTGCAGGCTTGACCTGTGGCCTGAGCTATCCCAATTTGCCATTGAACTTCTGGCCTGCCCCGCTTCAAATGTGCTGTCAGAAAGGACCTTCAGCGCAGCAGGAGGTATTGTCACTGAGAAGAGAAGTCGCCTAGGTCAAAAAAGTCTTGATTACCTCACGTTTATTAAGATGAATGAGGCATGGATCCCGAAGGGACTGACAGTGGGGGATGTATTTGACTAAAAAAGGCCTGGTGATGACTGAGATGCCTTGGCCTAAAAATGGTCCACACGCTGCTGTCTTTAATCATTCTCTGCATGCCGGATGACTTACGTGACGTCTCCGCCACCAACTACGGTTCAAGCCGCAATGTTTTAGTGCACTTTCTGCCTTGAAAACCTCAATTTTTCAGGCCGCTGCTACAGCAGCGGCTGCAACAATACCTGCTTTTTCATGCATGTGTACATGCCTAATTTTTCTGGCCTCTGTGGCTGCAAAAAAACAAAAAACAAAAAAAAAGGCACATACATGTGTCAATTCCCATTCGTGATCGTTACCTTGTCGTGGTGAAGGGGCTTGCGTATCACAATGAAGCGATCACCTCTAGGAGTGTGTTGGCACACCCCAGATGATAAGGTCATTGCTTCATTGTGAACAGACCAAAAGCGATCCGCAGGATAATTTTTTTATAGAAAAAACATTCATTTTCTTTCATTCTTTCTGTGGAGCTGGGTATTTTTTGGCCGCATTACTGAATGCTCATGAACAATGGCTTTAGGCTCATGCGTCCTTTTGTGGAGGTGACAACTCTGGTGGTCAGTCGAACCCAAGGCAACATCATCGACCTCATCCCATATGCGTTTTTTCTGGAGCGTGCCCTGCGAAGAGTACTGGATCAGGCTGTAGATGAGCATGAAGAGGAAGAGTTGTGGTCCACTCCCCATCACCACCAGAAGCAGCCTTGTCGTTGTCAATTGCTGGACCTGTGGCAACGCAGAGAGAGGAGTCTGAAGAAGAGAAGTCAGAGGAGGAAGGTGGCTTTGAGGAGGTGGAATACCAGCCACAGCAGGCATCCCAGGGGGCTTGTTCTCACCTTTCGGGGACCCTTGGTGTTGTACGTGGCTGGGTGGAGAAAGAGACCTTCAATGATGTCAGTGAGGACAAGGAACGGGACATGGCTAGCTTGGTATCCAACCTTGTGCAAATGGGGAGTTTGCGGTTGTGCAAATGGACTGACTGACTGTTGTTAAACGGGGAGTTTGGTCTGTCAGAGTTTGGTCTGTCACTGTGAAGCGGGCGTAACCCTTACACTACTTGACCGATAAAACATCATACCTGATCGTATTCACACACTGGATGTTTTAAAGCACGTTATTCCAAACAATTTAGGAATGTTAGGTGATTTATGCCCTTTATGGATCAAAACCGCGTCAACTACGTAATTTTCCATGGGAGTTTTGCCATGGATCCCCCTCCGGCATGCCACAGTCCAGGTGTTAGTCCCCTTGAAACAACTTTTCCATCACTATTGTGGCCAGAAAGAGTCCCTGTGTGTTTTAAAATTCGCCTGCCTATTGAACTCTATGGCGGTTCGCCCGGTTCGCGAACATTTGCCGATGTTCGCGTTCGCCATTTGCGAACGGCGAATTTTAGGTTCGCGACATCACTACACCCCATGCTTCCTTAACAGCTATTGACCGCAGGAAGCTGTCATATACAAAAGTGGTAGAAATACCACTTATGTATAAAATTATCAGCTCCTTCTGAATAGGGGGCTGAATGGGCAGAAGTTCTGGCAACAACCAAAATTCAGCACAAACCTAGGTTCAAAAAGAACAATTGGCTCATACCTACTTACAACGTCCCTTGTCCCACCCTCTCATACTGTGGCCTTTTAAAGCTGAACATATTGTTTGAATTTAATCTTTACAATATTTCTGCCTTTTTTCTGTAAAATAATACACTCACATTGAGGGTTTTTTAAATGAACATATGCCTGGTATGTGTCTCCTAAACTAATACTTCCTTAATCACTTCTGGACAGGAAGGTTTTACCCCCTAATGACCAGGCCATTTTTTGCAATACTGCACTGCGATAATTTAACTGATAATTGCGCAGTTGTGCGATGCTGTACCAAAATAAAATGTATGTCCTTTTTTTCACCACAAATAGAGCTTTCATTTAGGGGTATTAGATCACCTCTGTGATTTTTTTCTTTTTTTTTGCACTATAAACCAAAAAGGAACGACAATTTTAGGGGGAAAAAAAAACAATATTTTTTAATTTCTGCTATAAAACACAGAGAATACATTTTTTTTTAAAAAATCAATTTTTTTTATCAATTTAGATCAATGTGTATTCTGCTACATATTTTCGGTAAAAAAAATAAAAAATCCCAATAGGTGTATATTGATTTTTTTTATAGCATTCTTATTTTTTTTTTTTTACTAGTAATGGCGGCGATCAGAGATTTTTAGCGGGACTGCGACATTGCGGTGGACAAATGGGACATCTAACTGACATTTTTGACACTTTATGGAGACCAGTGACATTATTACAGTAATCAGTGCTAAGAAAATGCATTGTCACTGCACTAATGACACTAGCAGGGAAGAGGTTAACATCAAAGGCGATCAAGGGGTTAAGTGTGTCTCTGGGGGGGTGCTTGCTAACTGTGTGGGGGATTAACTCACTGGATGAATATAGAGATCTGGGTTCCTGCTTAGCAGGAACACAAGATCACTATGTTCATCCCTGACAGAACTGCCTCCCGCTTCCGGCGGTGCGACCACACCATTTAGTGGCTATTGAAGGAAAGGACTCTGCCGCAGTATATACACGGCGGGTGGTCGGCAAGTGGTTAAGCTGTATAAATAATATGCATCAAGTCTGCAGGTATTTCTGTGGCTTTTTACGTTGCAATAATACACTATACTACTAATGAAAGCCACATAATGGGCAATTTTGATTTCTTGATTAAAACCCACTTGATGACACCCTCTGAAACTCTGGTCTTCTAAAGCTTCCTAACTAATGTGTTTCCAATCTGTTCAGTATGTATAGAGTTTGCACTGCAATAATACACTTCAACTTTGATTTGTTAAATAAAAAACAAGCCTGGATTCTCTCTTTGAAATGAATGAATATTCCTGGATGTTAAAAATATTGTGCTTTCAAAGCACTACAAGCCTCCACCCCCATGTAGTGTTCCATAATCAGGAATCACTAAACTACCAGGTTAAGAATGTGTTCCAGTCAAGGGGCAGTAAGCAGCTTGGTTCCATTGTGGCAAATGATTTTGCCTGGAACAAGAGGGAGGTCAGCCACCTCTCAGCATGCCTGTTGCTGAAGAGCCTCCAGAATCTATAACCCAGCGTGGCAGCATTTCATCTGGGATGTTGCATAGGCTCTGAGGTTCTTATGGGAGAATGGTGGTTCTGAGGAGTGATTGCCTGAATCCATTGAGGTATGTGCAGTCTCTCTTTCATCAAGGTGCAGGACCACCTGCTGTGTCGTCATGCCCCAGCCTGCACTCTTCCATCCACCATTTTATTTGTCATAATGAGCAATGAAGGTGATATACTGTTACTACTGCCCATGCTTGCTGGATCTCCAATCTGGGATCATGTGGACCCTGATGCTTACAGCCTAGACCAGCAAAACATAGAAATTACCAATGCACTTGTTGTGGAGGGCAGGAATGGCCTTCTGAGTAAAAAATGGCATCTGTTTACCTGCCTCTGTGTTGCACTACAGGTCATTTACTGGAATGGAGAGGGGCTGAAAGAAGGGCAGGACCTGAAACCTAGGCTGCTGAAATAGTTCACATCGCATGGGGCAGCATGCTTAGGTGCTCAAGGACTTTGTCCCAGCATTGAGTGCAAATCTTTTGGTGCTTACTTTTCTCATTAAAGCGCTTCTCTCACCTAGTTCTTTGGTACATAGCCCTGTATTTCCTCATGCATGTGGTACCCAAATGGCTAGTACATTTACCATGACTAATACATTGCATACAGAGTTACAGACCACAATGCTGCTTTGGACAGCTGATATGTTAAAAAAAGGCCCAAACTGTAGAACCATTTTAGTTTGGTGCTTGAATAGTGTCCTGAAGCAAGCCAATTTCAACCTAAAACATACCTAAAGTCTATATTTTAAATAATATTGGAGTAATAGGAATAGAAGAGCAGGTTCAGGGAATGTAAAGTTTTGATTCTGAGGTGTTTTGGCACACTCTTTTTGATATGTTATTAAACTAAATGCAGTTTGTTTCTGCAAAAAAAAAAAAAATCCCCGCTGACTAAACTATAAAACTGTTGTGCCACTGGCATTTGTATGAAATGGAGGGATTAGAAGAGAATTCCACTTTTCAATTTAGTTAGTTTGGGCCAAGATGGCCCAATTGATTATTTCCATTCCAGAGCAGTCTGGATGCTGGAACTGCTGTAATAGACTGTACTAGAATTAGCCACATATAGTAGACAACGTTGTGCTTCGGCAGCAGTATGAGCACCACCAAGGCCATTTAGAGTTAGCCATGACAGGAAGGCTACCATATGGAGAATGTACACTAAGCATTGGCAAATCAGTTTTCAGATTTAGGCAATGGTCATGGGCAGCAGACAGGTAAGAGTGTGGTCAGTTTCAGGCAAAGGTCATGGACAAACATTAGGCAAAAGTGTAGTTGGGTTTAAGTGGAGGTCATGGGCAGCTGGCAGGCAGGAGAGTAGTCAAGTCAATCCAGGTCAATAAAGAAACAAGCAACCAAGAGGACACAACACCAGACCTTTTAAGGGCTGATGCCTAAATACCCCTCTGGGTCAAAGGACACATCTAGCATCATTTCAGAGAGCACTAGAAGTCCTGGAAAGGATTTTGAGAAAACATTGGAAACACAGGTATTGATACAACAGCAATTGGAAAACATGGACATTACACTGAAAATTGCAGAGATTCTGCATGTGCCATTGGAAGTACTGGCAGGGATTCTGCAAGCAGCATTGGAAGCATTGGCAGGGATTTTGCGAGTACAAGTTCTGGAAGTCCTGGCAGGGATTCTAAAAGTATGAGTTCTTGAAGTTCTGGCAAATGTCTGGGTGGACCTGGAGGCACTGTAATTCATACACATATGACTTCAGCAGAAAGAAATTACAGTACCACATGTTTGCATATAATTAGAAAATAATGAAAGACCAGTATAAAAGCACAAAAGAAATTGAAGCCTGAAGAGGTTAAAATTAAATGGAATAGTATCCTGGGTTGTAATGCTAATTGAAAACTACAAGCAGTCAATTGCCAGCCTGAAAACTATTAGCCTGAATTGTGATTGTCACTTGAGAAAAGACATATTTGTCTAAAACATGTAGCAACACTGTTTTTTACATTTTTTTAGTAAAGTGACAGATTTCACTCAGCTAAAGTGCCAAACATTTTTTGTGTTTATGTCACCCAGGTGCTAGTTTTTTTTTTTTTTTGTGTAGTTATTCTTCAACATGAAGAAGTGTTAAACTTCTACGATTTTTACGTAGAAAGAGGCAATACAGGACTGTTTTGAAAATTGGATAGGAAATTTTCTGTTACTTTAGATGGTAGTGCTTTTTCTTAACCAGCACATGCCCAGTGTTGAGAAACGTATGTCCTTGTATTAGAATGGTAGGGGCCCTATGCAATCTGGACAGCCATCAACAGTGCATCAGTCAAAATCATTGCAGATCTGGAACACAACAGAACAATTTTCTCTTGCATAAACATACCAAGTCTTAAAATATTGTGGATGGCATGACCCATACAGATATCACTTACACTGCAAGAGAAAGCTCAGATGTACGTTTATGAAAAAATGAGTAATGAGGTTGTGGTTAATAAAATGCCACTGTCTTTATAAAGCTAGCCAATATTTTTCCTAGTGCACATGGTCTATACAGATTATCGTAACTATATTGTTTAACTGTTCTTATATTACATGTTCTTAAATTACATATATCAAAGTATCTTTCCAAATGCTTTTTAAACCACAGCTAACTGGTGAGCTGAAACAATAATTATCTAACGGAAAGGGTCTAACGGAAGTAAGGCAGACTTATGCCAATTAATAGCAAATGCCGGACTTATGCCAATTAATGGCAAATCCAGAGAGTGTACCAAATCTATCAATGAGCTGCATCATCGCTGTTAGGGAACCCTTAGTGTCTCCCAGATATAATAAAGTGTCATCTGCATATAATGATATTTTATCTTCCCTTTCTCCTCTCCGAAAACCTACAATGTCGGGTGAGGCCCTAACCATATAAGCCAAGGTTTCCAATGCCAGTGCAAACAGCAGGGGTGAGAGTGGGCACCCCTGCCTTGTCCACTGAACAAAGGAAAGAGTTTAGACAAAGATTCATTGATTCTAATTCTAGCCTTGGGTTGAGCATATAGTAATTGTATCCAAGATATAAATCATTCTCCAGTTCCAACTCTTCGGAGTAGCTCCCAATAATATATTTCCACTCCATGCTTTCAAACGCCTTGGCAGCATCGAGGGAGAATATGGCTCTATTGCCCGGGTTGTCAACAGGGATCTGGATGTTCAAAAAGAGTCTACGGATATTTAACGCTGTAAAACGGGCGGGTATGAACCCGGACTGATCCTGATGTACCTGCTAGATACAACACCCGCCACGCCAATCTGTTTGCCAACACTCAAGCAAATATCTTAATTAAAGCGGAGTTCTAGGCACAAAATCGACCTAATCGATTTTGTGTCCATCCGCTTGCTCTTCTTCACCTTAAAAGGAATTGGATAGTTAGGGTTATTTATTTTTTTTTACTTACCTTGTAATTATAGAAAGAAATACTCGGGGGCGTGGCTTGGCACCGGACTCGAATGGCCGCTTGTTAGCTCGGCTCCGTGCACTGGGGATCTATAATTCGCTTTTTCGGGTGCCTACAGCCTTCCTATTATGCTGAGATCGGGTCGCAGTGCTTCAGCCAGCCGGGCTATGCCTGACCAAGAAACCCAACGGGAAACATCCCTGCCATTTCCGCACGCAGAAGAATGGCTGACGTGTGGCCTCCCCGGCTCCCGCGCCCAGCTCTCCCATGGCGCTCTCCTCCACTTCCACCGGGCCTCAAGCCCAGCCGACTGCAGCGGTACCTCTTCCGAGCATAACGGATCTCCAAAATGTTGCGGCCGATATCAAGTCAACCCTGGGATCCGCCATCTCAGAACTTGCGGCGGAACTTCGCTCGGTGACTGCCAGACTAGATGTCACAGAGAAGGCCTCAACCACCCACGCAGCCGCCATTAAGCAACTCCAGAGGGGCTCGGACTTATACACATCCCACCTCATCGAAATCAACCGCCACCTGGAGGATCTGGATAACCGGGGTAGGCGGCATAATATCCGGCTACGGGGCCTCCCCGAATCTGTGGAACCCCCCGACCTGACTACCACGTTAACCACAATTTTCAATGATCTACTTGAGAGGCCGGCCGACACCCCGATCGATTTTGAAAGGGCGCATCGGGCCCTTCGCCCACGAGCGGGTGACTCTGACCCTCCTCGTGATGTTATCTGCTGCTTGGTGAGCTACCCCCTTAAGGAAGCCATTCTCCGAAAAGCAAGGAGCCGAGATCGAGTACAGCATGAGGGGACGGAGCTAAAGTTCTTTCAAGACCTCTCGCCCATTACTCTGCAAAACCGCAGAGCCCTGCGATCCTTGCTGGAAGCACTCCATACCAGAGGTATCACATACAGATGGCGCTTCCCTTTCTGCCTCTTTGCCACCTTCCGAGGCAGATCCGCATCTTTGAAAGTCCCTGATGACATCCCTGCTTTTTGTGATGCCTTCGAGATTCCAGTGATGGACTTACCCGACTGGTATGGCGAGTTCTATACCCCGGACCCCTGGGTATCAGTTACTGCGTCTGCCACCCCTAAAGCACAGAGGAGCCGACAACGCAGACGTCGCCATTCTCAACACGATGCAACCCCTATGTGCTCCAAAGAAGACCGTCGATCGAGCCCTCTCCGCTCTCCGGCCCGTCATCGGGAGAAGCTAAACCTCTGATTCCCCCGCAAGATCGCTGATGCCTGTCTGCTGCTTTGGTAAAGGTACTCCTGCCCTATCCCCCCCTCCTGTTCCTGCCTGTGTGGTTCCCGTTTGCCCCCCTACCCTGGACCCCTCCATTGCGGACTTATCCGACTAAAAGTTGCAGTCACTATTGACCCTTCTGCTTTGGAGCTTACTCTCAGCCGGCAGCTGGCACCTGATGGAACTGACTGTCTCCCAAGCTCCGGTCTTCATGTTCATCTCCCCCCTCCCTGCTTCCCTGGTCCCTTCCATGTCCCACTTATGGAACTGTCACCATCCCTGGACCCTTTCATTATTCCCCCTCCTTTTTTATTTTTCCTTTTTATTCTCTTTTTCCCCTTGACTCTCCGTAGGTCTTCTCAACCGATTTAGCCCTTCTGCAGATCCGGAACTATTGGACTGAACAATCTTATCCCTTAGCCTACGGTGATCTTCAACCATGTCCCCCGGATATCGTACTTCATGCACCACTTGCTACGAAAGGTTTTTTTCTACACTCATGTTTTAGCCGCTTATTGTTTCACCTAATTGCCGATTTAATATTTGATCCTGATCAGGGTATATTGTGGGATAGCTAGCACTCGATTGTATTGTGAAGGGAGGGAGGGATGACCAATCCCGCTCGAGTTATGAACCTGACAGGATCAGACTTAAGTGACACAGGGTAATTGTGAAGCTGTGTAATGCACCATTGTCACATGTGGGATAAGAAATGAGAGTAGATCCAGGACTCCCCGCTGTTGGCTCCCTCACATCCTTCCCCATCCTGCTCCTGTACCTACACATGACCACCGTACCTCTCCCCCAGACTCCCCTCCCATCCGCCCCCCCTCTTCTTTTCTCTCCCTCTAACCTTTCATGACCATCCCCCCCCTCTAAACATTCCTGTTCTTCCTACCTGACTGACAAAGCCTCTTATGACGACCTCACCCTACCCCTGTTGTTGGCCTGTGACACTTTGTGTCTTTCCCCCCTACTCCTCCTCTAGCGGTTGTTTAATCCAAATTGCTGATTGAGGTCGACTAGGGGACTTCTACCTACTATCCCCATCCTTGTGTTTTTCCCCAACCCCCCTTTTTCCCGTCTCTCTTCTTTCTGCCTGCCCTTCCCTTTCCTGATCCTTTTTGCCCTTTTCTCTCTTGTTCCCCTATCTATCCCATTTTACTCCCTCATCTCTCCCCCTTCCCACTTTTTCCCGTCCCCTTCTATCTTCCCCTCCCTTCTACCTCATTCTCCCCTTCTTTCCACCTCCCCTCAACTAACCCCTGAATCGGCTCCCTTCTTGAGTGGACGCCATCATGCCTGATCCTGAAGTAATCAACACGCAGCGCACTATCAAGATTCTCTCGTCCAATGCTCAGGGACTAAAGATTCCCGAAAAGCGCTCACAATTTCTAGCCGAAGCCCTAAGATTACGGGCCCAAATTGTACTTGTACAGGAGACCCATTTCAGAACAGGTGATCCGCTTTCCTTCTCTAATAAACATTTCCCCACCACGTTCCATGCCACATCTGAAGGCTCCAAGTCCCGTGGAGTCTCTATTCTGCTCTCCAAACAAGTTGACTTCCAGCCTTTAGATGTTAGAGCTGATCCTGAAGGCAGGTTCCTTTTTGTTAAGGGCCATCTTAACACCCGTCCAGTAACCCTGGCCAATATCTACGCACCAAATAATAAACAAGTTCCTTTCTTTCGAACAGTATGCCAAGAACTCGCAGAATTTACTGCGGGACTCTTAATACTTGGAGGAGATTTTAACGCTCCTCTCAATCCCCTCCTAGACTCCTCGACTAATGCCTCCGTGTTGCCATTCCGAGCACTATGTCAAATCCGCCTTCAGCTCCGGGCCTTACATCTCCATGACTCCTGGAGAACACTTTTCCCTAATGATAGGGATTACACCTTCTTTTCCGCCCCCCACTCGAAGTTCTCGAGGATTGATTACATTTTTCTCTCTCAGCCAGACCTGCAATCTCTTTCTGATGCCTCCATTGAGCCTAGGGTCCTTTCGGACCACAGTCCTATAACT
This sequence comes from Pelophylax lessonae, assembly GCF_965119305.1. NCBI lineage: Eukaryota > Metazoa > Chordata > Amphibia > Anura > Ranidae > Pelophylax > Pelophylax lessonae. Next base: position 405,322,911 of record NC_138772.1, read on the forward strand.
ATGACTCTTCGATTTCCTGAACGCATCACAAGGACTAAAACGTGGAGATTGAACCCCTCTCTTCTTAAAGATGGAGTAGTTCTTTCCAGTTTGACCTCTAAACTTAAAGAATACTTTGAACTCAATGATACTCCCGACACCGGACCCCTGGTTCAATGGGAGGCTCATAAGTGTGTAATTAGAGGCGAGTTTTTAGCTATTGCTGCATCCCTGAAAAGAGCACGCCAACGCGAACTGCAAGACCTCTATTCCCGACTGACCACCCTTGAGATGCTATACAAACGGTCCCTTGCTCAATCTGCCGCGCCAGAGCTTCTTGAGATCCGTACACGCCTGAAGGACCTACTAGGTCTACAGGCGCATCGGAGGCTAGTACTTAGCCGGAAAGTGTTTTATGAGTGCGGAAATAAGAGTGGTCACCTCTTGGCCCGGGCCACCCGTGCCAAGACTGGCCTTACTTCAATTCACATGATCAGAGATTCATCTGGCTCCCTCCACTCCTCTAATGTGGATATCGCCCGCCAATTCGAGGAATTTTACAAGGGCTTATACAATCTCTCCACCACCCCAGACAGCCCTCCTCAGATTGACTCAAGGAAAACCCAACTCGAGAATTTTTTCTCTTCCGATGGCATGTCTCCCCTCTCTACTCAAGATGCCGAGGCTCTTGAATCTCCCATCACCACAGAGGAGCTCTCTAGGGCTCTCCGTGAGATGAAACCGGGTAAGGCACCTGGACCAGACGGGCTCCCCCTCCTTTACTATCGAGCTTTTGCAGACATACTTAAGCCCCGCTTTGTTAGAGCTTTCGGGAGTTTGGCGGAATCACAACACCATTCCACATCGCTACTAGAGGCATATATCACAGTAATACCGAAGGAAGGAAAAGACGATACGCTTGTCTCTAGTTATCGTCCCATTTCTCTTTTAAATGTGGACGCCAAACTTTATGCAAAAATTTTAGCAAACCGTCTTGTCCCGCTCCTTCCTTCCCTGGTCTCTTTAGACCAAGTGGGATTCGTCCCGGGGAGAGAGGCGTGAGACAACACTACTAGGGCATTGAATATCCACCACTGGCTTACCTCCCGCAACTTCCCCGGGTTTTTTCTTTCCCTAGACGCAGAGAAGGCGTTCGACAGAGTGGCCTGGGACTATCTTTTATCCATGCTGGCATCTATAGGATTACAAGAGAGAATGATACTGAGCATACGCGCATTGTACACAAATCAGATAGCCCGAGTGCGGGTCAATGGCCACCTGTCGGACGCCTTCCACCTTTCCAATGGTACGCGTCAGGGATGTCCCCTGTCCCCCATCCTCTTTGTACTCTCCCTGGAACCCTTTTTAAACATGCTTCGCTCAAACCCTAATGTCCGCGGGATCCCAATAGGTGATACCACCCACAAAGTGGCCGCCTTCGCGGATGATATGTTGCTTTTCCTCACCCAACCACACGTTTCCATACCCAATATACTACAAGACCTAACACTCTCCCGCTCCCTTTCGATCCTAAAAATAAACTACTCTAAGTCCATGGCCCTGAACGTAACTCTCCCTGCTGCGGATGTGGAGAGATGCAAGGCCAACTTTCCTTTTCTCTGGGCGCCAGTCTCCATTCCTTACCTGGGCATCCATATACCCCATCACCTTGAATCCCTCTTTGACACGAATTACAGACCTTTGCTCTCATCTATCTGCAGCGATTTGCGGATGTGGAAGAATCTACACATCTCATGGTTTGGCAGAGCTGCTCTGCTCAAGATGTCCATCCTCCCTAGACTCTTATATCTTTTTCAGGCAGCTCCCATTCATCTTCCGACATCATTCTTCTCGACCGGGCTAGCAGTCTCAATTTCTATGGGATGGGAAACCTCCCAGGATCAAATTTTCCCGGATGACGGCCCCGAAACACAAAGGGGGTTTGAGCATCCCCGAGCTACAAAACTATCACAAGGCTTGCATCCTGGCTAGACTTCTGGACTGGAATCTCCACTCCTCTTGTAAATCGGTTGTTACTCTTGAAAACACCTTCTCGGAGATCCCACTTCATCTTTTGGCTTGGATGCCCCTTTCTTCAGTCTCTCCGACCCTTAAACACCATCCTCTAATTGGCCCACCACTTCTGGCCCATGACAAGTGGAGGAAGAAGCTCCAGATCAACCCACGAGTTGGGCCCTTGACTTCTTTGAGGATGAACCCCGCTTTTCCACCTGGCAATTCGATGAACTTCCTGCGACACGGCTGGCCCCATCAAGAAATTTTTGCCCAACAATTCTTTAAAGATGGGAATCTCCTGTCCTGGGAGGAGATCAACCGTTCCTTGGCCCCCTACACTCTCCCACTCTGGTCTTATTTCCAAATACGTCATTTTCTCTCCACGTCAGCCACCTCTAGGTAATGGTCAAGACCCCCGACTCCCCTAGAAACTATCAGTAACCGAGCCAAACCCCAACGCCACTTGATCTCTGAACTTTATGATCACTTACTCGACGCCCCTTCGGTGTCCCTGGCCCCCTTCGCACAAGCTTGGTCCCGCGACCTCCAAATCTCACTCCCTGAGAAAGACTGGGAATTCATATGTCGCTCTGTCCATCGGGCCTCTGTCAACGTTACAACCCAAGAGAATGGGTATAAAATTCTAACACGCTGGTACAGAACACCAGACAGAATTCACAAGTTCCAACCAGGAGTTCCTGACACCTGCTGGAGGTGCCAGAAAGAACCCGTCACCATGCTTCATATCTGGTGGAACTGTGCCATCATTCAGCCCTTCTGGGAGATGATCCACAGATTGATACGTGAGGTCACGTCCTGTGATCTTCTCCTGACTCCTGGTCATTTCCTCCTCAACCATACCCCAGATACGCACAAAGCTCGCAAGCCGATTCTTGCCCGTCATATGCTAAACGCTGCCAAGCTGTGCCTACCTTGTCATTGGAAATCGACCTCCATTCCATCGTCTAGAGAGTGGTTTCTTAGACTCAATGGAATTGAGGAAATGAAGGAACTAATCAGCATCTGTAATGACCAAATCCACAATTTCTCAGCCCAATGGATAGACTAGATCCGATTCAAACACACTTCTACATACAAAACAATTATGGGGACCGGGGGCCCACCAACGTGAACTCGAGTAATACACCGAGGCTGGAGGCCACTTCCGCGTCCTATTCTGATCTCTGCGCCCATTGTAATGCTGACCGCTGAATTACTACTGATCATGTATCGTCCTGCTCTCCTTTCTTCCTATCGTTCCCAACCCCATTTTCTTTACTCCTTTACTTACCCTGCTTCCCTTCCCCCTATTCCCACTTCTCTTTTCCCTTAACGTCCTTTCTTTTCCCCTTTCTGGCCCCCTTCCCTTCCTTCCCTTCCTATCTTTCCTGCCCAATCTGTTGTTTGTCCCCTTTATCCAGTTACAACGACTCTCCACTCCATACCCAGTGGGTCCCTGCCTAGTTTTGGCCGAATACAACCCTTATTTTGCATATGACCTGGCTAACGATACCAAGTATGCGTTGCCGCTGTGGCACATGACCCCTTTTCCTTGCTTGCCCTCAGTTAGACGGGCTACCCACGTTAAGGGACCCCCGTCACACAGGTTATGATAAACACATGGCCATATCTTATATATTAATGTTCTGCATACACCCACTATGAACAAATTGTTGTATATACTAGTCGTTATCGCTACATTATGCTACTATGTGATTACTGTATCACCTTTCTGTACACACTTCATGTAGCTGTTCTCATGTTCTGTGTATATTTTGTATGTTTTCTATTAAAAATCTTAATAAAAATGTATTATGGAAAAAAAAAAAAAAGAAAGAAATAATCACCAATTTTCCACTTCCTCCTTCTGTGGCCGTGGCCCGCGCCGTCACTTCCGGTTTGCAATGATTCCTGGGAGCTGAATGTAATCGCTCCCAGGAATCAATGCGACGGCACCAACCCCGCTCGTCACTTCCTGTGCGACGCCACATTCCCTGCTAAACAGCGTCTGGGCATGCCCAGAAGCTGTGGAGGAATGCGGCGCCGCACTGGAAGTGACGAGAGGGGCCGGTGAAGGCGCATTCTGGGAGAAGAAGACGCGGAAGAGGACACAGAAGAGGATCGCACTGGCTTCAGCTGCCCACAACAGAGATGGCAACGCTGGAGAAGAAATTTTAAAAGTGAGTATTTCTTCTTGCAGGTAAGTGCGAACCGGGACAGATCAGAGGCTAGCCATTGTGGAATGTACTATCCCTGACTGTCCCGGGGGTATGTTCATTGAAAAAACGATTCTGTGCCCGGAACTCCGCTTTAATGTCTGAGTTAAGTAAAGATATAGGCCTATAGGAGTCAGGATGCAAAGGATTTTTGCCAGACTTAGGGATCACTACAATTATAGCTTAATTTATAGATGCCGGTAATTGTCCCTGTTCCAGGGCATAGTTACAAGGTTATAGATAAACCAGCTCTGCCCGCCTCGTGAACGGTCAAGAGTAAATGGCCTCCTACCAGATAAAATTAGAACATGGGTGTTTAAATGACCTCTGGATATCTCTGTTACCATCAGCTGCATGTATAATGGACGTTCCCCCAAATATTTGGCTTCCTGTTGTCCCGTGGAAGTAAAACTCCATCCCGGTACATGGGGAAGTCCAAGGCGCTGACAGTGTGTCGTAGTAAGCCGCCGGGCCGCTATGTACGGTGTGCCCAGGTGTGGGGGTCCTTCCTAGCTTACTACGACACTCTGTCAGCGCCTTGGACTTCCCCATGTACCGGGATGGAGTTTTACTTCCACGGGACAACAGGAAGCCAAATATTTGGGAGAACATCCATTATACATGCAGCTGATGGTGACAGAGATATCCAGAGGTCATTTAAACACCCATGTTCTAATTTTATCTGGTAAGAGGCCATTTACTCTTGACCATTCACGAGGTGGGCAGAGCTAGTTTATCTACATCACTGCACTTATGTTTTTTTTGGAGAGTCTATTGCACCTTACTTTCACCCGTCTGGTAAGGGGAACACCTGCACCTTTCAAAGCAAGCACCTTTCTGTTATAGAGTTCACTTGTTGTGAATTGGGATCTTTCATGTAAGCACCAATGTGATTATTTGCACTTAAGGACTTTTATGAACTTTTTTATGGACTTTTTATTGTTCAAGATCCCATCATATTTTAGTTGTTTGGTTTTACACCCATCTACACTCATCGTTTAAAGTTTTATACTTTATTTATTCATGTAGCGCACTATATATTTATTAATTTGTACACACATTTATCCTCACAGGGTAATCGGATTTAGTTGCAGCTTTATTTATTTAATTTTATCAGCGCTCCCTTCATCTTTAAACATAGTTACAAGGTTGACAACAGGACAGGGAGGAGTACATCACCATATTTTTTATATACCTCTACCGGCAGACCATCTGCACCCAGAGCCTTGCTATTGTGCATAGGAGAGTTCCTCCAACATGAGAGGGGCACCCAACACATGAGAGTCACTCTCCGAGACGCACGGGAAGGAACAATGTTCTAAAAACCGACCCAACTCCTCCACCGTAGGTCACACTTTAGATGAATATAAATCCTGAAAAAAGAGAACACCACGAGCAGAGACTGTCCTGCCATCTGCATCTTGCACGGCCTCCACATGGGGGATACCCTGTTGTACCTGAGCTATCACTGCTAGTAAATGCCCTCACCTTTGCTGCATAAAAAGTCTATTATTCTGTCGATATAAAGACTGGGCCTCCAGCCAATCCGTTCTTAATCAACTGTAGGAGTATGCGCATATCTCTCCTCTGCTCTAGTAGCCTCCCGCATTACCTGTTTTTCCCATTCTTTAGTTTTAGATTTAATAGCAGAGATTTGATCAATTATTAAGCCCCTGACATGAGCTTTCATGGCGTCTCATTATACTGCAGGCCTCACTGTGCCCCTGTTAGTTCGCAAGAATTCGTCTATAGCATTTGGTTCAGGACTGGTCTCCGGAAAAAGCTGAAGCCAAAAGGGGTTTACTTTCCACAGTTTAAGTTTATGGGTGCGGGGTATGACAATTTGAACATGAAATAGGGAATGGTCTCAGATATTCCTAGGGGCATACATCACATTGCCAGTTCTCTGTAGTGGCAGTACATTTCCCAGATATGTTCGTACAAAAATCCTGGCGCTGTGGCGCAGGTGACCAGAGTTCAAGGATGGGATGGTAAGGACAGACGATGCCCAAAGAAATCCACCATCAGCTAAAAGTCCATGCCCGGGCTGCAGCCTACCCAAACTCAGATCCTGACTGAGAAAGAGATAGTGCAACGAAAAATGGGTATACTGGCGCTCCCAGACACAATGACAAAATCAATTAATGCTGCTCAGGATCTTGAAGCAATAAAACACATTTATTAAAATGGGTTAAAAAGTACTACTCAACAGACAAATGCCAGCAGAATTCCCATGGTACAGCAGTCAAATGATACCTCAGATCGAGGAGGACCCAGGAGCGAGAGGACAACGTCTATCCCACTGGAGAGCATAGATGGTACCAACGCTTGGGAGCGGGATGGCCGCATCGATCCAACAGGGGAGCCTTGCTGGTGTTGAACCTCCAGACCGTGAGAGGACCGAGATGTAAGGAGGGGGGAGTGGAGACCTCAACCCCCGCAGACCGCACCGGTCCCGGATAGCACACAGTCAGAGCGGCAGCATCCGCTACTGCTCTGACACGGCTGCAACGGCGCCGGATGATGACGTCACCGGGCGCCTGTGGCTGACTCACAGGGACGTGCACACTGGAGTCTGCGGACACTGGAGTCCACCTCGCGGATGTTGATCAGCGGCTACTAGACTGGTCCAGGGGCAGCACACTGGCGTGTGGACTGTCTGCTGACAAATCTAGCATGGATGGCCACGAATAAAGGGGGATAACATGTTTCGGGCCAAGCCCTTCTTCAGATCTCCTGTGGCTCTTAAGCAAGGGGCAGTTTAAATAAACATACAAAGGAAGAGGCATTGCCCCCCACTCTCTGGCTCCACCTTGAACATAACACTAACGATGAAACAGCACAAAGCAACTCCAAAAACACATAATAGTGGAAAATACAAAAAAACACAAAAATACAAAAATAAAAATACAAAAACACAAAAATAAAAATACAAACATACCAAAAATACCCGGAGATATTGGTTGACCCTATAAAAAAAAAAAAAAAAAAAAGGTTTTTGGGGGGAAAAAAACATCAGAGTGGGTGATATTAGACCACAGAATATGTGTCGAGTTCTTCATTCAACCCATGCGGGGACAGGGTATTTAACTTATAGATCCAGAACGTCTCTCTCTTGCAGAGCAAGGAGAGACGCTCATTGATGGTCAAGGTACCCTTGGGTACACACTCCACCGCCCACACCTTCAAATCTTGGACTAAGCCCTTGTGATGGGTAGCAAAGTGGCGGGGGACACTGTGGGGTGGTTTCCCATTTTTTTCTATTAAGTCCTTGTGCAATGGCCCTACGGTGCTCACCTATCCGTGTCCGCAGGTGGCGGATGGTACGGCCCACGTAGAGTAAATTGCAAGGGCATTGTAGGATATAGACTCACATGTTGTTTCATCCAACAAGGCCGTGATTCCTTTTGCGATTCATCAGGCAATAGTTATTCTATACGCCAATTCATCACCTGTTTCACAGAATATGTGGTCTATATCCTACAATGCCTTTGCAATTTACTCTACGTGGGCCGTACCATCCGCAACCCACGGATAGGTGAGCACCGTAGGGCCATTGCACAAGGACTTAATACAAAAAATGGGAAACCACCCCACAGTGTCCCCCGCCACTTTGCTACCCATCACAAGGGCTTAGTCCAAGATTTGAAGGTGTGGGCGGTGGAGTGTGTACCCAAGGGTACCTTGACCATCAATGAGCGTCTCTCCTTGCTCTGCAAGAGAGAGACGTTCTGTATCTATAAGTTAAATACCCTGTCCCCGCATGGGTTGAATGAAGAACTCGACACATATTCTGTGGTCTAATATCACCCACTCTGATGTTTTTTTCCCCCCAAAAACCTTTTTTTTTTTTTTTTTTTATAGGGTCAACCAATATCTCCGGGTATTTTTGGTATGTTTGTATTTTTATTTTTGTGTTTTTGTATTTTTATTTTTGTATTTTTGTGTTTTTTTGTATTTTCCACTATTATGTGTTTTTGGAGTTGCTTTGTGCTGTTTCATCGTTAGTGTTATGTTCAAGGTGGAGCCAGAGAGTGGGGGGCAACGCCTCTTCCTTTGTATGTTTATTTAAACTGCCCCTTGCTTAAGAGCCACAGGAGATCTGAAGAAGGGCTTGGCCCGAAACATGTTATCCCCCTTTATTTGTGGCCATCCATGCTAGCTTTGTCAGCAGACAGTCCACACGCCAGTGTGCTGCCCCTGGACCAGTCTAGTAGCTGCTGATCAACATCCGCGAGGCGGACTCCAGTGTCCGCAGACTCCAGTGTGCACGTCCCTGTGAGTCAGCCACAGGCGCCCGGTGACGTCATCATCCGGCGCCGTTGCAGCTGTGTCAGAGCAGTAGCGGACGCTGCCGCTCTGACTGTGTGCTATCCGGGACCGGTGCGGTCTGCGGGGGTTGAGGTCTCCACTCCCCCCTCCTTACATCTCGGTCCTCTCACAGTCTGGAGGTTCAACACCAGCAAGGCTCCCCTGTTGGATCGATGCGGCCATCCCGCTCCCAAGCATTGGTACCATCTAGGCTCTCCAGTGGGATAGACGTTGTCCTCTCGCTCCTGGGTCCTCCTCGATCTGAGGTATCATTTGACTGCTGTACCATGGGAATTCTGCTGGTATTTGTCTGTTGAGTAGTACTTTTTAACCCATTTTAATAAATGTGTTTTATTGCTTCAAGATAATGAGCAGCATTAAATGATTTTGTCATTGTATCTGGGAGCGCCAGTATACCCAATTTTTGTTGCACCATTTCCTAGATATAGATCTATTCTGGAGAGACATCTATAGGAAGCAGAGTAACATGAAAAACCATTCACATTTGGATGTCCATGCCTCCACACATCCCTCAGTCCCATTTCAAGTATTAATCAGGCAAATGGGGTTGGGCCCCCTTGTTGTCCCGAGCCAGCAGGCTTTGACAAAATTTTATCTAGCTTCTTATCCAGAATGTAATTAAAATCCCCCAGTATCCATATAGGGACATTAGAGTGTGGGGCTATAAATTGCGCCATACATTTTAGACCATCCAAAGAGAAAGGTGGGGGGACATAGACATTCACAATAATACACACCAGCCCCTCCGGTTTACACAATAAGAAAATATACCGGCCTTTATCATCTATCAATGATTTCAACAACTGGAAGGACACAGAATTAGAATTAGAAATTAGAATGCTAACACCTCTAGAGTAGGCTGTATGAGTGGAGTAAAACTGGGTTGGAAAGATGCGGTTCTTAAGCACAGATAGGGAGGCATTCTGTAAGTGCATCTCCTGCAGACACACCACGGCTGGATTATGTGCCTTCAAGGTATGATAGAGAGCCACCCGTTTCACTGCATCACCCAGTCCCCTAACATTCCATGAGACTAAGATATGTTTCCCAACCATTGTAACAGACACCAGAAGGTATATGTATGGCGGGCACAGGGCCAGGTGACCATCTTAGTAACACAGTCATCCCCAACCTCAGCCGCCATAGAAGTCCGCACGTCCAGCAGAATCTGGGTAAAAAGAAAAAATTAAACAGGCTAGAGTGGAAGATAACAAAAAGAACAAGTAACTATTTCCAAGCATCCCTGTAGCCTCAACGGGACGGATAAGGCAGGAGAGTATCAACCAGTCTGCGTAGGACAATGGGCAAACGGGGGGGGGGGGCAACGTCTTAGTGCAGTTTGTAATCTGAAGGGACTTGCATTCCTAATCCTCTGTTAGGAATAGGGCATGTGATTTTTGTCTGTATATAGCTCCTTTCCGCCTTAAAGGGCCATTTTTCTTGAAGAAGAAAAAAAAATAACAACCAGGTCGATTAATTCTCATAGCGCCATGGTTCTTGGTACCATCAGACTGCAAGAACAGGTGCTTTCCCAGGGTATGTTCCACACGGTCCAGCCAGTTTGAGACATTGGCAGGGTTTTCAAAAAAGTGAGTTTCATAATTAGCAGCAATACGAAGTTTGGCCAGGTAAAGCATTGCATAGGTAACATCATATTTCCTGAGACATTTCTTCACTTCTGTAAATTTAGCTCTGCGATGCTGAACTTCAGCTGAGAAATCAGGGTAAAAGGAAAAGGATATACGTGCATTATCAATCTTCATAAGATCGCCCCTGGTTCTGGCCTGGTGCAGCACCTCATTGCGGTCTTTAAAGTTCAATAGCTTGAATAAAAATGGTCTGGTAAGTTCTCCAGACTTAGGTGGCCTGGGGGGGGGGGGACTCTATGAGCCCTTTCAATGGTAAACATGGGTGAGAAGGCATCTCTGCCAAAAGAAGTAGTGCGCTATTTTTCAATAAAGGCCACCGGGTTCTATCCTTCTATCTTCTCCGGTATACCCACAGCACGGACATTATTGCATCTCAATCTGTTTTCCATATCTTTCAGATGAGCTACCTATCCCGCCGATAGTGATTGTACATGATGCATATCTCTTTGTAATGACGCCATTTTGCCCTCCATATTGCCCATCCTATCCTCCAAGGCCGCAGTGTGATCCTGCAACTTCTGCATATCCTGGCAAACCAAATGAATCTCCATTTTCACCCCTTTAATCTCAGAAGTTAATGCAGTAATAGCTGTGTTATATGATGTGACCGCAGCTAAGATATCTCTTAGTGTGGGTTCAATGACAAGGCTGTCTTGTCCTTCCTGATCAGCACCAGGGCCTGGAGTACTCACTGTGTTCCACATTGATGTAACATAGGCATCCTCTGGCCAGCTGGCATTAGTTACTTCCATTAAAGACCCCTGCTCTACCGCCCCCAGGGAAAGGGATGCAGCCCGAGTTTGACCTTCCTTTCCTGGAGTCTTGACAGTCTCATAGCCGCCTCCTTTGCCGAGCACTGGGCCTGGGCGCCATCTTGGCCTGCCAGGTCCACCGCAGCCAGGGACTTTCTTCCTCAAACTCTCCTTGACATTTCAGCTCCGCAATATGTCAGCCGACCGGTGGGATAAGTATCAGGGGTTTCTGGTATGCCAGGAGAGATCAGTACCTCAGGTTCAGGATGGGTAGACCAGGAGAAAAGACCGGATTCTTGGCGGAGCACTCATACCACACTACCTACTCCATAAGCTGCAAGCCACGCCCCCCTTAAACAACAATTTAACAGCAGTTTAATCAGCAGTCACTTTAGCTGGACAGTTTTGTATGCAGGTAAACTTGTAGAAAAATATAAATAAAAGCAAGTGGAAATAAGAATTTAAATACTTACAATTACCTAGATATAATATTTTTCACAAAAGTGGTCCTTTAACCCAAAGTTTTGTTTCTAAACCCAGATTTCAATGCCACTTTGTTCATTATTTCCTTTATTTACCTTGGAGATAATAATTAGACCAAATAAAGTATAAATTAATAAAGTAATTCCCCAATTTACTATTTCTTATTTCCCAGGACAAGACATTAATCAAACCATTATCAAAGCTCTGGTAATAGTAAAACAAAATCACTTTTAGTTTCTGAGTTTAAGTTCAGAATATTCCCTTTTAAATAACAGATATTGACTCATCTTATTTAAATGCAAACAGTATAATAAGTGGTAGTTAATGAATTTCAGCTGAAACCATAACCAACAAACAATTTTATATCTGAGCACAAATCATTAAGCTCACTTAAAAATAAAATTTGTCTCTTACCTAGATATACTCTATTACACTGTACAATCTGATTCCATCCAAAACATGTCACCAAGGTACAATTAAGAGCCTGAAAAAATAATTGCCTTTGGTTTGCCTAACTGCCAGCGTATTATCTGTTTCCCCTTGTGATCAATGAGCACATCACTTTATTAAGATATCATTACATTCTAATTTAGTTTTATATATCAGTGTTAATATTTTTAGAGGTGTTGGTAAATTAAACCTTGGGTATGTATCTGTGTTAATATTCTGAGAGTAACCGCATGGCACTTTTGATATTGTTATTTAGCTTTCATATTATTGACTTATTATTGTGATTTAGCCAGTTTAAAATGCACAGAGAAGGAAAGGTATTTTTAGGTTTGATCCCTGAAGTTAATTCTTCTCAGCCGAACTTCTTGTATTATGTAATGGAAAATGTTACTGGAAGAGCACAAGCATTGGGCTTTCAATAAGCCATATAACATGTATATTATCACACGGAAATGCACTAAAATATACCTCTTGCTTTTTTACTTTCCTACGCTATAAGGGCAGGGCTTTATATCACATCGTCCAGCTCCAGGTTCTCCCTGACCCTAACAGCCAATCACCCCCTCCCCAAGTCAGTACAGTAAAACCTTGGTTTGAGAGTAACTTGGTTTGAGAGCGCTTTGCAAGACAAGCAAATTTTTAAAATACATTTTGACTTGATATACAAGCGATGTCTTGATATACAAGTAGCGTCATGTCACAACTGGGTATAAAAGAGAAGAGAGGCGCCTCTAAGTGTAGCAATATGGTTACATTTAATGAAGGTTCAATATTTAGCTGCTCACATGGTTGATGATTAAAGAGGCACATCTAAGTATGCAGGCATGCGGGGTAAAGCTGTCCACATAGACCATCCTCCGCACTGCCATCTTCATCACACCCTTCCACGCTGCACTTCACGAGCGATTCAAAGTCTCGCTTTCAGATCACTCTACTGCAGGGTAGTCTTCCCAATCACAATTGCAGACTGACAGTGGTGAGAGCCAGTGGTTCAGAAGATGGTCTATGTGGACAGCTTTACCCCGGATGCCTGCATACTTAGATGTGCCTGTTTAATCATCAAACCATGTGAGTTGCTAAATGTTGTACCTTCATTAAATGTCCCCATATTGCTACACTTAGAGGCGCCTCTCTTCTCTTTTATACTCTGTAGCTCCTGCTGGATTTTGCTTCTAATCCCCTTGTGGAGGCTGCCAATTGTGGATGGACATTTTATGATGACACAACCTATCATATTGATATAATCTTTGTATATAGACTATAAACTGAAAGACTTATGAATAAATAGTTGTGGAACGAATCATCTGAGTTTCCATTATTTCTTATGGGAAAATTCGCTTTGATATAAGAGTGCTTTGGATTACAAGCATGCTTCTGGAACGAATTATGCTCGCAATCCAAGGTTTTACTGTATTTTATTCATTATATTTTTTGCTTACCTTTATCAGATCATCGAACAGGGTCCTTTTTCCCCTAAACTCACCTCTCATTGGTGGGCAGCCCTAATGATGCAAAGAGCATCTTCCATGTGATGACATCAGTGCCATTCTCTGCATCATCACACTACAGATAAAATGCCATGGTGGTGCCCCCTTAAGAAGAGGGTCCTTGACAATCTGTGCTCCTAGGTCAAGTCTGGCACTGCTTGAATCAATACTCTTCTAGTCTATTTATTGGGTACACCCTATCCAGAGTGTACCTAAGCAATGCATTACTTTGTGTTTGGAACTGATTATTGAAGCAAATGTGAAGTATTTTGTGTTGATGTAGGCAGCAGTCAAATTCCCAGTTAGCTTGATGTTCAAATAAAATACAAACACACCATCCATCCCATGCAAGGTTATGACTAGTGAATGGATTTGTGAGCCATGGTGTCAATGTTGGCTTGTGACTATGTTATGGTATATCTGTGATGCATAATTAAGCAGGTAGCAGGGATAATGTAAATATGATTTTGCATAAATAAATGAAGTCAAATTTAATAATGCAACATTAAACCAAACCCTCTTCTCCATCTTAACTACAGAAAATATTAACAGTCAGCGATTTTCCTATTACCCTTACATATTATACTATTCTAGGAATCAGCATTCTCCAAATAAAAATAGGAAACTTTATATGACCTAATAAGTTTTTAAAACATAGTAATAAACCAGCAATCTAGAATTTTTTTTTGGCAAATGACAATATTCTATACTTCCTATGACAAGTTAGCCTACAGTTTCCTACTTGTGTATAGTCTTATCTTCTTGCTGCAGTACTATTTACATGTGTGGCTTGGCTGTGTTCACGCATGGGCATCATCTGCTATTCTGTGGGCTTTTATATCCTTTCCTTCCCCATCACTTCCTCGCCTGCCTCCTAGTTTGCTTGCCTATATAAGACATGCCCGAGCAACTTCACAGTTCTCTGAGCTTCTGTTCACATGCTTCTTATGTATCCTGTGCCTGACTACCCATGTACCAGCCCCGGCTTCATTCACCATCTGTGCTTGTTTGCTGCCCATCCTGACCTCGGCTTGTCTCCTGGATTTCCTGTTTTCCCCTGCTGTATATTTCAGTGTGTTAGTGCACGCACATTTAACGCAGTATATTTCAGTGTACACAATATATTTCAGTGTATTACTTCACATTTAACGCTGCATATTTTAGTGCGTTACTGCATGTTTAACGCAGTATGGTTCAGTGCATTAGTGCATGTTGAACGATGTATATTCCAGTGCGCTACTGCACGTTAGCGCTGTGTTTTTAGTGCATTACTTCACGTTTAACACAGTATATTTCAGTGCGTTACTGCACATTTAATGCAGTATAGTTCAGTGCATTAGTGCACATTTACTGAAGTATATTTGAATGTGTTACAGCATGTTTAATGCAGTATATTTCAGTGCATTACTGCACATATAACGCTGTATATTTCAGTGTGTAGGTGCATGTTTAATGCAGTATATTTTAGTGCAGTATATTGCAGAGCGTCAGTGCAGTTTTACTGCAGTATATTGTAGTGTGTCAGTGGAGTGTGTCTGTGAAGTGAGTACTCAAGTTAAAGTGCACCAAACACCACTTTCAATTGATTAAAGTGCATCCATGTACACATTTACATATCTTTATTACATTTTGTTAATAAGCGCCCACCCATCATGTTTTGGATGCCAACAAGGAGAGGCAGACATTCCCATGGCACTGTGAGGGGGCCAGCCGCATATGTGTCCACAGGAAAAGGTGGACATGGTCAGTCCTCAGGCAGGGCATAATTTCCTCTGTTTAATGATGTTGCCCATGCTATCCAGCCACAGCATGCAGAGGATGTGGTGGACTAGCTTACTAAACCATCATCATCCTCCTCATTCTTCTTCACCCAAGCAGAGACTAGTGTGCAATCCACTGCAACTTCCAGAGGGGCTTATTCTGCCTTCTTGTCCACAGTTACTCCGGTTATAGCCGCAGCATCAGGCATGGATGAATCAGCTGAATCATTTGAATACAGTTTCAGCCACTTGCTCCTTGATGATGCACAGCCATTAGTTGATTCAGATCTTGGTTCTCAAGTTGATAAAGGTAGGAACATGAGCCTACAGAGAGGGGAGAACACCGGTAAACAAAAAATTTGTCAGTCATGCCCCCCAGCCGCAGCATATTGCCAAGTGAGATAATGAGGATGGAGGAGATGATGATGATGAGGTCACTGACACGACTTGGGTGCCGATAAAGCAGAGGAAGAAAGTGAGGGTGAGGCACAACCCCAAAGGGACAGTCATCATGGAAGAGTAGAGAGCAGCCATCCTATTCCACCAGATTGTACAGCTGTTATCTCCTGGCCCACTTCCCACAGCTCAGCTGTTTGGGTCTTTTTTTAGCACATGTGCAGCCGATCGCACTGTTGCAATTCGCAAATTTTACCTCAAGCACATCAAGTGTGGCAAAAACACCAGCCATTTGAGCACCACATGCTCTACAAGGCATTTAACTTCCCACTAACCAGCCCATTGGCAAGAGCACCTGAAAGCCACACAAAAGGGATGTGATTCTGCTCCTCCTTACTCCTCCCTTTTCCAGTCTAACCCCACAAAACCTCATGACCTCTCAGCAGCCTCCACTGATAGGGATAACGGTATAGAGCAGGGTGTCCCAGGTCCTTGCAGCATGTCTGCCAGTAGCAGTAGACTATAGCAGGCAAATTTCTCTGCCCCATCTGCTGCAACAGAAAAAAAATACAGTCACTGCTACCCACATGGCCAGTGACTAAATTCCAAATTGTCCAAATTGCTGGCTTTACAACTCCTGCCTTTCCATCTGGTGGATTTTGCTCCCTTCAGCGATTTTGCAGAATGTACTGTACCAAAATGACAGATTCCTAATCCCTATTTCTTTTCAGGTAAGGCCATTCCAACTCTCTACCATCATGTGGAAGGCATTGTTGTGGAATCGTTGGACAAGGCAGTCATCCGCAAGGTGACTGCCTTGTTACTACTGACACGTGCTCTAGCAAGCATGGTATGGGATGATATATTTAATTCACAGCTCACTGGGAAACTCTGCTTGCAACTCAGAAGGATGCAGGACAGGGCTCAGTGCTGTGGCTTTTTGTGCCGCCACATCTCTCTGCAGTCAGTTAGACGATGCAAGATTTACCCCTCCTCCTCCTCCATGCCCTCCTCTGCTGAATTGTCCTATAAATCACAAGTACCCCCTAAGCGTTCAATGAGTCAAGCTAAAAAGTGCCATTCAGTGCTTCATCTGGTCTGTCTAGGGGACAGGAGCCACACTGGAGCAGAGATTCTTGCAGCTCTGCATGGGCAGGCCCACAGATGGTTCACGCCACACCAGGATTGGTGGTGTGTGATAATGGCACAAATCTCCTGTCTGCTCTTAGTCTTAGACAGGTAAAGTTGACACATGTGCCATGCCTGGCACATGTCCTCAATTTTGTAGTGCAGTGTTTCTTAAATAGGTAACCAAGGTGGAAGATCTGCTAACACAAGCCAGGAGAGTCTCTAGCCATTTCAGCCTGTGCTCACTTGGCTGAAATTTTACGGGGATTCCACCTGCCCGTAAACCGCCTGATTTGAGACAAGCCCACCAGGTGGAACTTGACTTTGGCAATGCTGCAGCAGCTGCACATGCACCAGAAGGCCATCATAGAGTACCTGTTTGAGTATGGCACAATGACAGGCTCAGACCGGCTCAGATTTTTTCCCCACGCCAATGGCTACTGATAAAGGATGCATGCACTGTATTGTCACCATTTGAGGAGGCCACAAGGATAGTGAGCCATGACCATGCACGCATAAGTGACACAATCCCTGTTCCTGCTAGAGCAGACTCTGTGTGGCATTATGGACAGGGCACTCGAGATAGAGCAGCAGGAGGAAGAAGAGAGCTCCCTTTCCTCTCAGAGCCCATTTAATGCAAACACCATTCTTACCACGCCACAGAACACACAAGAGGAGAGGCAGGAGGAGGATTCTGCCAGTTTTGGAGGCATTGAAGCAGAGCAATATGTACATCAACCCTTAACAGATGGTTTCCATACCCAGAACCCTTGGGAGTAGTACATGGTTGGGAGGAGGCAGTTCCAGATACTGAAAAAGCAAATAATGTCACTCTTGCCAAGAACTACCTCTATAAGTGAAATATTAGTGATAGTGAAACAATAAAATATTATTAGAAAAAAAAGATAATTTAATATATAATGAGCCGCTGATAGGCCCCCTCCTACTACGGAAATTGACTAAATGGAAAAAGGGGGGAAGGGTGAAAACACCTACCCCCACAGGTCTGTGCTTGCTCAAATTAAACCATGTGTATAAAAACTATAAAGTGGACACCTAAACCCAAAATATTATGGTGAAATGTGTACTATTGAAAGGGGATTAATAAACTTGTGTATTAAATATACTGAATATTTGAATATTTAAATTAATTTTGTGTAGTTGTGTCCCCAACATGCAATAATGAAATAAAGACGTATGTACTAAATGCTTAGTACAACTAAATAATACGTGCATATGCTCTGAATGGCCAAAGACACAAACTATGCTAGTATACCAAACAGGGTTATGTGTTATACAAAATGAGACAGTCCAGAAGGACAGATCAAAGTTCCAGGCAAAGGGGTCAAAGTGTTCTGTAAATCCCAGGAGAAGAAAACTGCACTGCTACCTCATGCAAGGAATGGAGACCAAGGACACCATTTCTTGGTGCTTGGGGAATGTTAGAAAAACTCACTAGATGAGGTGAATCATCTCTTGTCTTACGACAAAAGGAATCAGCCAGGCTTAGGTGGTCTCCCCCACAAGAGGATATATCTGTATCTCCTGGGTCCACTTGTGCCTCCTCTCCTCCTCCCTCCTCCTTATTCACCAGAAAGCTCAGCGTGTGTAGATGTGCAGAGAAAGGAATACAAAATCCTCATAGTGCATTCTGATAAAATATATTGAAAAACCAGTTTGGCAAAAAGTTGCATAAAAATCCCCCAAAAAAGTCCCAAAAGGTCCAAGGGAATGGTGCAGTGAAAATGATATATACCACGGGAGAGGTATATGCACCTACCCGGGTGTAGACTCGGTAGGAAGCACAGGGACGCCAAACGGACAGTGTGCGATCCATTCCTAGCTTCCGCCTACCGGTCACGCGGTCTACGTGCATTCTAAAATGACGCATTTCATCACCAACGTGAACGTCTTCAGATCTTGAAGGTCATTCCAAGATATGAAGATGTAACACGTTGATGACGAAACCCGTTATTTTGGAACGCACGTAGACCACGTGACCGGTAGGCGGAAGCTAGCAGTGGAATGCACGCTGTCCAGAGAGAGAGAGATATCCATAGATCGATAGATAGATAGATAGATAGATAGATAGATAGATAGATAGATAGACAGACAGACAGACAGACAGACAGACAGACAGACAGACAGACAGACAGACAGATAGATAGATAGATAGATAGATAGATAGATAGATAGATAGATAGATAGATAGATAGATAGATAGATAGATAGATAGATAGATAGATAGATAGATAGATAGATAGATAGATAGATAGATAGATATTACGTGCGTCAAAAATTCTCAGTTTATTAAATGTACACCGTGGTGTGAAGGCACCATTGACACCCAAAGACCAATTTTTCCGCACATGTTACTTCTTTTTGTTTACAAAAGATTTTATCAGAAAGTCATACAGACAAAACAGATCGTAACAAATACAATGCCATATGAAGAAGAAGATGATAATAAAAAAAAAGAATGTTTTTCACAGGTGTATTTTGATAGTATAAGAGAGCAGACCATAATTAACCTTGAACATGTTATACAAGCAATGCAGAATAGAAAAGCAGTGACAATAAACATAATCACCATAGTAGATATCATAACATAATGTTTCACAGCACAAACCATTAACTGGCTAAATCCCATGGATCCCATTAGGCATGGTAAGCCAGCATAGAGCCATGCAGGGAATGGAATACTTTCTCTGAGAGCCTGATATTATCCATTCTGGATAAGACTTGAGACCACGAAAGAGTATCAGATCTCCAATTCAGGGCGATCATCCAATGAATGGAGGACATTAAGGTGTGGAATAGCCTAGACCTCTGAATGGAAATCCCAGGTACACGTGAGTAAAGGAGGCAAATTTTTGGGGAGAGGGCAACGTCTGGACCAGCTATTAGTGAAAGCCTCTGACTGACCCTATCCCAAATGGTCTGTTAATGACTGCAATTCCAAAGAGATGCAGAGGGATGCCCTCCTCTGAACAACCTCTAAAGCATAGGGGGGAAACTGAGCTGTAAAAGGAACGTGTCAGGGGAGGAGTCAAATACCACCTGGTGAGCAGCTTAAGGGGGGATCCTCTGCTAGCACTAAAGCACGTACATTTACGCAAGTTACCTATCATAACCTGCCACTCCGGGATAGAAAATGTACTACCCAGATCCTCCTCCCACTTAGTCATATATTTTTGTTTGTCAGGTAAAGGGGAGCAGATGAAATGATTATATAACATGGAAATCAAGCCCTTACCCCTGGGGAAAGGAACAACATATGGTTTCGAATGGAGTATAAGGTGGGTTTAGCATCAAAGAATATTGGAATTGGAAGAATCCTTTTATAACATCATAGTGATCTACTTCTGAAGTAGGGAGTTTATGTATTCTCTTGAGCTGATCAAAAGTACAAAAAGTATTGCAAACAGATAGGGCTTTAAGGGAAACAAGGCCTCTGGAAAGCCCTTATCCAAGGTTTTATGAAAGATCATCGCTGAGATCCTGGCCAAGAGGGCTTATGTGCAATATATACCCAAATCTCAAAAATTCTGGCAATTTGGTGAGTGGGTAACCAAGAGGGGACACCTATCACTTTGGAGCACCTTGAATAATTTTCTGCACCTGAGCACCTTATTTGGATCCCGTTTTAAGGACTTGTTTATGATATTTATGTCACATTGTTATGCACAGTATATTCATGCTAGCGCTGCTTAATTTTGGTTTTTAATATTTTCCTAAGATTTGCTTAGTGTTGCAGCTGCTGCATATTTATTTCAGCACAGTATTTATGCACTTTATATTTATTGATTCACATTGATTTTATATAATAATTTAGTTGATCTACCAGCGCGGGAATTAATATAGTTTTTTCACAAAGCCTCTGGAAAGCCAAGGTTCTAAATCCTCCCTGTTTAATGGAAGAGTGGGGGTGTCTATATGAGCCAGAAATGAGGCTAAGGGAGGTACCTGAGAAATCAACCCACATGTATCTCTAAATCTCAACCATAGCTGATATAGATGGTTAATAATCTTGTTGGATTGAGTGACCAGTCTAGGGGAGACTGATTTGTTCCATAGAGCGGCCTGCAGAAATTAGGGAGCAACTGAAGCCCTCTCAAATCTCAGCCAAGGTATATCGTTCTCTTCAGCATGCCATTGAGCCAACTGCGCAAATTTAGCAGAAAGGTAGTAAGACCATAGGTCTGGGAGGCCGAGACCTCCCAGTGATTGAGGAGCATGAAGAACATGTTTATTACATCTGGGCCTCCTCCCACTCCATATAAATTTAGATAGTTCACGCTGAAAAGTAACAATGTGGGACTTAGGAACATTAATGGGAAGGGCTCTAAAAAGGAATAATATCTTAGGGAGAATGACCATTTTTACAGCCGTAATTCTGCCCAGGAATGAGATATAGTATGAAGACCAAGTCTTAAGAAGTGTGCACAATTTTTTGAAAATAGGGGGAAAATTAGACAAATATAGGGAGTCATAATCCGTAACCTGGACCCCTAAGTATTTGAAGGATTTTGTGCACCATGAAAATGAAAAACTTTCTTTAATAGAAGTTTGCATCCAATTTGACATGTTTATAGGCATCAGGAAACATTTGGAAATATTAACGCCCAGACCAGATACAGAGCGGAAGTCTTCCAGTTCAATCAGCAACTGAGGTAGGGACAAATGTGGGTCTGATAAAGATAACAAAACATCATCCGCATATAGACTAAGCTTGAATTCTTTGCCCTCTTTACAGTAACCCTTTATCTTGTTATTGTTCCTGATGGCCCAAGCCAAGGGCTCAATGGCCAAGGCAAAAAGCAGAGGGGAAAGGGGGCACCTCTGCCTGGTGCCTCTTTTAATGTAGAAAAAATCCAAGTTACATCCCGGCAAGTGGACCCTCGTTTGGGGGTTGTCATACAGGGCCTTGAAGCCATGAATTTATCAATTTCCCAGCCCAAATTTAGGCAATAGATTTTCCATATAAGACCAACTGACGCTATCAAATGCCTTGTGAATGTCTAGAATGACTAAACATGATGGAATTTTGGTAGAATTAGCATCCTGCATTATATTGGCGACTAGTCTAATGTTGTCGGTAAGTTGTCTACCCGGGATAAATCCCGTTTGGTCCGGGTTGATTAATTGTGTTATGTGACCGGCCAGTCTATTAGCGAGAAAATGGCCAAAAAGCTTAAGATCATTGTTCATGACTGAGATAGGTCTGTAGTTTTGAGGAAGAGAATGATCTTTATCGGGTTTAGGGATAAGGGACATATTTGCGAGGAGCATCTCCTCAAGAAAACTACCACCCTGGAGTACCCAATTGAAAAGTTTGGTTAATCTAGGGACCAGGAAGGGGGAGAAAGTCTTATAATAGGTCACGGAAAAGCCATCTGGGCCAGGTGCTGTGAAAGACTTTAATGAATTAATTATGGCCAAAATCTCCGCTTCCATACAGGGTGCCTCCAACGTTTCCCTCTGCTCAACCGTAAGAGTTGGGAGGTGTAATTTAGCAAGCCAAGCATCAAATTTGGATAGGGGAATTTAGGTAGTCTCCTAGAGGAGGTTCTTATAGAAATTTGTAAAAACCTCCAATACCTCTTTGGGATGAGAAACCCTTCTACCATTCTACCATCCTGTCTTCTAAGCTTATAGACATGTGTGGGTTTAACTGCTTGTGTAAGTTTCTTGGCAAACATTGTGGAGGATGTATTACTGTTAAGAATAAATTTGTCTCTAAGCATCTAAGTGCTTTTTCAGTATCATTAGAGAGAATCTCGTTCAAGGCCTTCCTCTTGGTGGAAATCTGATCTAAAAGTAAGGGGAGGGAGAATGATTGACTAGGTTATAGAGACTGTCTAAGTCCTTAGTCAATGATTTAATAGCCGTTAATCTGGACTTATTCCTTGCAGAAGCAATGGCAATGAATCTACCCCTAATTACAGCTTTATGAGCTGTCCAAACAGTAGAAATAGGGATGTCTTCATTCTCATTCATCGCAAAGTACTCATCTAAAGAGGAGGATATCTGGGCAACCAGTGTGGGATCATTGATCAAAGAATCGTTCAATCTCCAGTTAAAGGATGATCTCACCATCCCTATACAATCAGCTTCAAAAGAGACAATCTGATGATCAGACCATGGGCAAGCGTGAATGTGAGCATCAGATGAGCTTGCCAAAAGAACCGGTGTGCAAAAGATATAGTCCAATCTCGCAAAACTATCATGAGAATGTGAGTAAAAAGTATATGACCTAACGCCAACATTATGGGCTCTCCAAGCATCCACCAACTGCGAGTCACTGAGCGCACGAGTCAGGCTCTTGGGGAAGGCCTTAGAGGATGCCAACACCCTACTCCTGTAGTGGATGGGCCGTCAGATTAAAATCCCCCCCAACAATCATATGGGGAGATTCAAATCTGCTTAGTGTGTCAAAAAGTGTTTAAAAAACGAAGCTTGAGCGTCATTAGGGGCATAAAGTGACACAATTGTGATTTGTTTACCACAGATATTACCTTTGAGTATCAGGAATCTACTTTCAGGGTCACAATATGAGGAAGAAATATCAAATACAATATTATTATGGATGAATATTGCAACCCCCCTAGTTTTGTTATTATAGGTTGAGCACCGAAATTGTTGAAAGGATTTATTAAAAAATTTAGGATGTTTATCTGTGGCAAAATTAGTTTCTTGTAACAGTATTATGTCTGCACCCAAGCGCTCGTACTGCCTGAAGGCTTTATGTCTTTTGTTGGGGGAATTAAACCCCTGAACGTTATGTGATATAACCTTAAGCCCCATGTTAAGCGGTTAGAGTGCAAATATCTCTCCTGAAAAAGTGCTTAAAAAGAAAAAAATTCCATAACTGTAAAAGCATAGCGGCAGACGGGACAAAAAGGGGAAGTAGCACTTGGGTGGTAACAAAAACTGAGCCCGAAAGGGCATAATCTAGGCTGGGCCCTGTCCCAAAAGCCAGAAGCCAGCAGAGCATACCTCTGTGTAAAGGACTTTCTATTTTCTGTTCCTTTTGTAAGAAAATAACAGCAAACTGAAGATGAGACCAAAACGAGGCTCATCAAAGATTTAAAACCTTTATGGGGGATGGGCAGAAAAAACAGACCCATCTAGAAAAATATGTACCTATGGACTTCAACGTCCATTATCCGCCCGCAGGAATCCGCAACCTGCCCACCTAAGGGCATGAGGCCATACATAGCCTGATGCATGGCCAGGAAGCGAATCAACGCGAACTGACCAAAAGGGACAAACCAGCGAAAGGGGAGAGAGAGGAGCATAAAAAAATTTAAATTGAAAGCATGCTATTCAAAACAAACAGGATGACATATATTTAGTGCAAATAAAGCATAGTACCCAGTAGATGGGAGAGTAAAACTCATTCAATTTCAGAACCTGCGGGTGCAACCGTCACCCCATGCCTACCCCACAGATTGCAGGGCAGCCATGCGGTGATGGGGACCCAATCAAACGCACCAAACGCACCAAACGCACCAAACGCACCAAACGCACCAAGGCACAAAGCACAAAACACATGATGAGAGTTCAGGGGCGGAAAGAGATTCAAAAGATTAGAAATCAACTAGAACCGTCTCTGAAGGAGTTGTTCCCTCTACGCTGATCTCGCCTGGTTGCAGGGGTAGCCCAGATTGGTAAAGGTCTAGGGGTCACTTGCTGGCGAACTTCTGGTTCAGCCTCCAATAGGCCCAGTTTAATAAGCAGTTCTTTGTCCTCAGCGACAGTATAGACAACATAAACTGAGCCATTATGTGGGACAGTGAGCTTAAAGGGAAATCCCTATCTATATCTGATCCGAGCCGCCTGCAATATTGAAGTAACCTCTTTCATTTTACAGCGTTTTTCCAACATGGCTTGAGAAATATCAGGAAAGATTTGGATTCTGTTTCCTTCCAACAAAATGTTAGGGTTATTTCTGGAAGCACGAAGGATATCTTCTTTTACCAGGAAGTCTTTAAGGCACAAGATTACATCCCTGGGGGGCTTATCTGGTGGAGGCTTGGGGCGCAAAGCCCTATGAATCCTGTCGCAATTGAATGCGGATTCTGGCCTGTCAGGCAGCAGCTCCCTAAAGAGCTTAGAAACTGCAGCGAAAAGCTCGGCTATGGATTCAGGTAATCCCCTGAGATGCAGGTTGTTCCTACGATTCATGTTGTCCAAATCTTTCACTTGAGACTGGAGCAGGATATAGTTGTCAGACTGAAGCTGGAAATCCTTCCTGATATCGTTATGAGCTAGGGAAAGTTCATCATGTTTCGTCTCAAGTAAATCTGTGCGACCTCCCAATGCAGCAATCTCTAAAGTCAGAGTATTTGTGGACTTATGGATTTCGGACTGAATTTTATCAGCCAGTTTTTCATACATAGCTGCAAAGCCCGCATCTAAGTCTGCCTTTGTAATGCCCTAAGTGTACTCACGATCCCTCAATGGAGCGGTGGACGAGGAGGGTGGTGATGAGAACTCCGCAGGTAGCGTGGGATGAGACTGGGTGCCATCTTTCGTCATCCTGGTGACCTCCTTGGTGCGTAGCAGGTAAGTTGTCAGGGAGTGCTGTGGCAGGCGGCCTTGTTGTTTCTTTTTAGCTGATGGCATGCACGGTAAGTTCCTACGGGGGTGCGGGATGCAAAAGGCTGAAAAAATATCGATTTGGCCCCGTGGAAGCAGCTTCACTCTCTCCCCTCTGGCGGAGCTGAAACACTAGCTTCCGTCCAGCTTCGCACTGCAAATGCGCCCCCGCACCTGTTACTTCTATCCTAAGTCGACGCGAGAGACACCAGAATTTATACAAAAAATCTCTACACTTATTCCGAGTGCACAAAGTTGTGGCCTCATCATACAGACTGGCTCCCCAAACTGTTGTTTACAAAATAAAGAAAGCTTGAATTTAAATGTTATTTTTTGGCTTTATTAATGTCATTATTGCTGCAGCAGGCTCTATACACGATACAGATGTGCCACTTAACAGGCAGACTAAGGGGACCCCCAGGCATTTTTATGGTATCACTTTAAGCATCAGTAAATCACTGCTCATTTAAAAAGAATGTTTTAAACAAACTTTTTTTCATTGATACATGTCCACCAGGGCAATACCCGGACCCCCATAACCATTGTATGCCCAATTACTTGCATATAAGCGTTCAAATTGGGCACTTAAAATGTTCTAGTTTGGGTCCCATAGACTTCAATGGGGTTCGTTATTCGGTTCCGAACGTTTGCGAGGTTCGAAAATTCTGCTGTGAACTGAACAGGGGGTCATTTGGCCCATCTCTACTCTACAATAATGAAGGGTTGATTACATTATTTTACCAGGATAACATTCTGTTCTTCTAACCTTTAATTCTTACTATGCTAGAGAAAGAGAGTTAATAAATTGAGGCCTTTGCAACTAGGAGCTATAATTTCCCAATAGATGACCAAACACTGTTATGATTTAAATGTTCTTAATAACTTTATCTTTTTTTTATTTTCCTCATGGAGGTATATACTTCTGTTTGGCAGTTTGTTTATATATGTCTGGACCTTGTTTCTAATGGTCCATTTCTTACTATTGAGGCCCATACACACAAAAAGAAAAGCGGAAGTAAAATTTTGTCCGATGAACGATCTGCCGATTTTCGGATTGTTAGTATAGTGCTTCTGACAGCCAATTACGAATTTGTGTATGACAAAAAACTGGATGTGCAAGCTATAAATTTTTATCGTACGTAAACACAACGTCCAAGTTGCGTTTAACCGGTTGCCGACCGCCGCAAGTACATATACTGCGGCGGTCATCCCCGGCCAGGCAAAGTGACATACCGGTACATCACTAGCCTGGGAGCCAATAGCGGGCAAGCGCGCGCCGCCGGAGGTGCGCTTCCGCCTCGGCTCATTCATGGACACCTCCGTGCATGTGACCGGTGGACCCGATGTCCGCCGGTCACTCGCGATCGTCCGCTGTGAAGGGAGAAAGGCAGGCGGCTAATGTAAACAAAGCCGCCTGTCATTCTTCCCTGTGTAAAAGCACTGATCTAACGGTCCTGCTATGTAGGACCGTTGATCTGTGCTGTTACACACACAGCCACATCCCTGCACAGTAAGAAGCATGCCCCTAGGGACACACATAGTCACTGCATCTCTAATAA
>NC_138772.1:405354721-405447221 GCF_965119305.1 Pelophylax lessonae
TTGCTATAAATGAATGCATTTGACTTACAGATTATTCATTTTTAGTTCCATACAGACCCAAAAGTTTCTGCGCATTTAGTGCTTGCTGCAGAATTAAGGTTGATGTGTTCTTGACATTTACAGCATAAGTCACATCTCAAAGACAGCCAGCCTTTCAGACCTGTAGATAATTGAACTACTATGACTGAACTATTAATGTAACATTTTCATTACCAGAAAATACCCTTTACATCATGCATTAAATGTTCTGTTAAATATATGTGGACTTTTATATTGTTAATTAGCTCATTTGTATCACTTCTAAGCTATGATATAATGAAATAATGATTTTTAATTTGACATTCCTTAATATATGTTTCCAGTAAATTAACTGTCCAAATGAATGCAGAGGGATGTGAAGACTTTTCATTTCTGGTGTCACCAATAGTAGAAACTTTGTCTCCAACTGCTAATTAATAGATGATAGCATTTTCTTGTTACGGATGGCTGACACAGCTGCTGCGTTTCTTCAAAATAGTGTGAAAAATTTCAGAAACAAAATTAAAAATTCATTGGATATGATTTATTGCTTGGAACAGTTACCAGATAAATCAAAGGTTATTCAAACTGCCTTACTGCCTTCAATGCCTTTAGAATATAAAAATGTTATATATTATTATAAATAGAGTAAATACATGAAATAAATATAATAAACAGGGAATGTGTGGAACTGTTCTTAAATACTGTTTATTTTTTAATTAACTGTGAGCTTATAATTTATATCATGTTAAGGTAATTTATTATAATTTAATAGAACATTATACAGTAAAATACAGTCATAGCTCCCTATGCATATATAAATACAAAAAAAGAAAATCATGCTACTAAAATGCATAAACAAAGTAAATGCAATAAGTATTATATGAAAATATAAAATAAAATGCATCACCTTTAAAAGAGTCAAATGCCCTCGAATGCCCTCACAATATTATATACAACCTCAGTCCTACTTTATACTATGTAAATGAATAGAAGTCTCAAAGCACTAGCAAAAAAAGACAGTTTTGCAATATAGTGGTATATGCACTAATACTCAAAACAGTTTTGCAAAATGATGTTATGACAAATAATACTCATTTATGGCCTATGGCAGGAGGTTAAAAAAACTAAAGCTCAGATGAATACCATTGAAGGCTGGGAAACTCGATGGGGTTGATTTACTAAAACTGGAAATTGCAAATTCTGGTGCCGCTGTGCATGGTAGCCAATCAACTTCTAAAGTTGTTCAATAAAGCTTTGACAATAAAACCTGGAAGCTGATTGGTTTCTATACAGAGCTGCACCAAATTTTGAACTCTCTAGTTTTATTAAATCTAACCCAAATGACTGGCATTTTTGGCGGTTTTTACCATCCTCTGCAAATTTAATATTTTGGGTTGTGCATTTAATACCCTCTAATGCACTCCTAAAAAAACCTAAGGAGTGCTTGTTTAGAAAGCCTGGTCTTCTTAAAGAGAATCTTCACACTAGAAAGAACTGCACTTCGTGAATGGGCCCACACCCTCCTCGGACCTGTGTCCCAGAAGGATGTTGGCAAAGAGATGGAGGTTGAACTTTCACTTGATTAGAGCTAAAATGGGAGCAGGTACCTATTAAGACTAGGTATCCACACCCCCACAAGAATTTGATGTGCCAAATGTGGTAAGGAGGGGAGAAGGACATAAAGAAAAAAAATACCCCTTTTGGGTGAAGTTTCACTTTAAGATTTCTCAAGAATTACATTCACTTCTGTGCCTTAGCAAATAAGGTTGATATATGCACTGATTACAAAAATCCTCAGTAATAATTGTTCCCAGGAATTTAAAATGGTTCACTAAACCTCCTCATTATCTATGGACACAAAGGTAGGGACATTACTATCTGTCCTTCTGAAATCTACTAGAAACACCTGTGTTTTACTAACATTTAACATCAGGTTTTTTTTCCTTACACCATCTCAACAAACTCTCTATTTGCCCGATATGAAGCTAAATCCTTTTTATAATGCCAATGGTGGTGGTATCCACTGCAAACTCAATGAGTTTCCTTCAAATTGAGGAGAACAGTCATTAGTATAAAAGGTAAACAATTATGGGCTAAGCTACCTGGAGGGAGAAACACCCCAAAATTAAGATAAGTGGGGAGGATGCCACCATGTTACACCTTAAATATGAGTGTAACATGGACATGAAATTTTATGAAATGATGACATGGTATGATAGGTAGACTATGTGGGGATTTACTAAAATTTGAGCATGCAAAATCTAGTGCAGCTCTGCACAGAAACCAATCAGCTTCCAAGTTTTAGCCTGCTGTCACATCGGGTACGATTTAAAGTAGTG
Organism: Pelophylax lessonae; assembly: GCF_965119305.1. NCBI lineage: Eukaryota > Metazoa > Chordata > Amphibia > Anura > Ranidae > Pelophylax > Pelophylax lessonae. The sequence continues at coordinate 405,357,082 of NC_138772.1, forward strand.
CGATTTAAAGTCCGACTTCAACACTATTTCAGCACTACTTCTGTGAGATATGTACCCTAGTGTGAGGAGGGGTGTCTATGTCACATTGAGGAACAGTGATGTTATGAACAAAAGTTTAACTTGCAAAGGGTAAATATTTAACTTCTTTCAGGGCTCAAGTAGTGCAGATATAGAAACAGGTATGATTTGCAGCATGATTTACATTATAGTCTATGGCAGTGTAATTGTGCTTAAGTCCTGAAAAAGTAATACATAAACTACTTCTCAAATCATACTACTTGAAATCATATCTATTTAGGACACTGCAATAGAAACACATTGGATGCTATTTCAGGTACGATTTGCAAATCGTATATCATGCCTGAAGTTGTATTGGTGTGACCAAGAACTTTTTGTCAAAGTCTAATTGAACAATCTGAAGTTAGAAGCTGATTGGCTACCATGCACAGCTGCACCTGATTGTGACTGCTCAAGGTTTAGTAAATAGACCCCTTTGCCTTTAACCGGGAAGTCAAATTTTCTGTTAGAAAATAAGTTGAAACAAAATAATGAATATAGCTCAACCCCCATGTAATCATGTAAATACTTGACTTGAAGTGACAAAATTACCTGGCCTCAATGACAGTCTAAGTTTCACTTCTTTTTTGCCTTAACAAAAAAAAAAAAAAAAAAAAAAAATTTATGTACAATTTATGTAGCGAGAGAGAGATAGATGAGAGAATATATAAGTATAATAGCAAGGAATACCTGAAATTATGTGTACTATCGCATTCACATATTTACAATATTCCACCACTATAATTGGCTAATGCAAATAAGGCTTTATCTGCGAACAGGGTTTGGCATTTTGAATAGAGCTGCAAATCTCTGATGTTTTCAGAGAGGGGGGGGGGGGGTGGGAATGCAGCTCTGATGACATCTAGTGGAGAGCCCAGGAATGACGGCTCCCTGGATGTATGCCTTACGTCTGTGGTTCAGAGATGAAAAGGGTGGATACAGATGATGTCACAGTGCCTCACATGTTGGTGTGGGCGGCGTCTTGTCACCATTGCGCTCCGCACATGCATGGTAGCGCATGAGTTCAGAGATGAAAAGGGTGGATACAGATGATGTCACAGTGCCTCACATGTTGGTGTGGGCGGCGTCTTGTCACCATTGCGCTCCGCACATGCATGGTAGCGCTGATTTTAGCCATTTTGCTGGGTATATCTCGGATAAAAACCGGCAGTAAATTTGAGACAGAAGTAATAGCCTCTGAAGCAGCAGGGACACCCGGCAAAACTGGTCAGGCTTAGTTTACAGCCCAGCCACCTGCTCCTATCGCCACGTATATCTGGATAAGTACTGATTGACATACAAGTCATTTATCAATATGAGTACCCATGGTAATGGGGAACATCTATTTACAGCTTGGATGGATACAAGAAAATGTCCTTATCTAATGAAATCAGTGCTATGATTTGGGATCTGGCTACATTTACTGTGCTTGAATATGAGGACATACGCACACAATTCAATATTAGCCAATATGCTGAGTACACAGTGATGGGTCTCTTTAAAGCTTGTTTATAGTCCCTGTGAGGGAAGGACTGTATTACATGTGGGGGTTCACCCACTATACATGTGACCTCCTCTAGACCAGGAACAAAAGCTGCATCCAACTAGGATAGAAATACACCAGTGTGAGGGAGGTGAGGAGTCACATATTCCTATTTGGAAAATCTTTACATTTATTAATCCACCTCCTCTGGACCATAGGTGTTTCAATCCTCAATCATAAGCCTGATACTTTTCCTGTGCCATATTGGAATTTATCTATCAGTGTGACAGACGCAGGTATCAGATCCCTGTCCTTCTCACTTACTCGTGACAAAGAACCAGCCAATCTCACACCCTGCCGTCAATTATGTAACAATGCCACTCTCAGCTGCACCCTTCACAAAGTTTTTCCAGCTTGCTGGACCACAATCTACGTGCCAGCAGGCTAAGAGCGATTGTCACCGGGCTAATTAAACAATTAACCCTTTCAATGCCACCACCTCCATTGTTTCCAGAGCGGGAGGAAGCCCTTAATTTTAAAAATACCAAATATGATTTTAGAATAATCGTCTGTAACACATACTGTCACCACAGACAGGTATGTTCATAGGATTTATTCTATACAGTTGCACTCTTCAAGAGAAAGGTTCTTTGTTAGCTTGCAGTAAGAGCTTAGGGAAAGGTTAACACTTTTCAAAAAAAAGTTTTAATAATAAAAAGGTCAAAGTTGGTGCAAATAAAATATTTACAGAAAAAAGGTGGTTCAAAGTTGTGATCGGTTCGCAAACTTGATAGATGTTCCTTCTTGATGCTACCATGAGAACTCTGATAACTGGGTAGGAGTCTGCCTTTTTTCTCTGGGATAAAAGGGGTGTTGACCGATGCCCCTGACCAATTAAAATGGAGTGGCAATGGGCTGTCCTGGGGTTATGACAATATCAGGTCCCTCCTCTTTGGACAGTTTTATACTACTATTCATATCTCAAAATATGTATTGGTTACATTCTTTAAACTGGTTTATCATTCAGCATGTAATTTTGCATCCAAGGATACCAAACACAGAATATGTCAGATAAACTTGTCACTTGTCTATATGTGATAGGGCGGTCATGCATGGTCTTAATTCGATCAGTATGACATTTCTCATACAAATATATACTTATTATTAATGTGTAATGTTCCTGTCGGCATTTATGAATCGTGGGTGTATTTGTTAAGTTTTTTTAATGAACAGCTGGTTATCCTTAATGGATTTGTTCAAAATTTTATAACAGGCCTGTTTTGGAAGAAACAAACATCCTGCCAGAGATCAATTAGTGGTTTTATGTCTCTGAGTTGAGATAACGGTTATTTTGAAGTGTAAAACCTATGCATTCCATTGGTTAACTGAGGTGGGGAGGGGGGAGAATATCACTGCATGTATCTGGTCTGCCAGACTGTCATGGCTGACTTACTGAATAACATGGCTGCTTGCAATAGCTTTTCGTATATCCAGTGCAGAATATCATAACAATCAGTAAAATTGGACTGTGTACATCTGCTTCATTAGAATTGATAAGGAAATCCATGGGCAGAATAAAGAATATATATATATACGTTTGTCTCTATGAAAGAAATCAGTTTATCTTCCAAATTACTAGAGTTTTAATTACCTCACAGTCTTCCACTTGGTAAGTGCCAGTGAGAGAGTATAGTTTTTGTCTCTGTCTGCCTATCAGAGGAGCAGCAGGCAAATCTATATTGCTTTCTGCTTACCAGAGAGCAGGATCTGTCAGTTAGGTCTGCTCTGTGTGCTCAGTGTGTGATTCATTAGGTCTAGATAATGTTTCACTCTGGTCCAATAGGGAGGCAGTGGACAGTGGGTGGAAACCTGATCAATGGGTACACAGGCTTTGATACAGTCCCAGTGATTGGTAGAGACTGGCTGTCTCAGTGCATTATGGGATACTGTATAAAAACAAGGAGCACATGTGCTGCAGGGTCTTTGGCTGGAGAGAAGGGTCCCGGTTGGAGGCTGGTGGCTGCCTCCTCCTCTGTAGCAGTGGCACGTGGTCACAGGCAGTCGGCCTGGGGACCAGAGGAACAGAGCTGAACCCAGAGGTCCAGGAGCTGACTGAGTGGGGAGACACTGGAGACCCTAGAAAAACAGTATCGTGAGTACAGGGGATCATGTCAAGGGGCCTGACCTGAGGGGGGCCACCCAAAAGCAGGATAGTCAGTGGACGGGTGTCAGCAGTCCAGAAAAAGGATACTGAGGAGAGTGTCCTGAAGAGAAATGTAGTTCACCAAGTCTTCTGCCAAGAGACTTAAACACAAATCTACCTAAGTGGCAAGGTGGATCAGCAGCCTGGCTGTTTCTTCAGATAGGAGTTTTTGCAACTTGTGAATAGTTTAATCAGAAGTATCCCACTATTCCCTTCTCCCATCCCTATTTAAAATAAAGCACCAAAAACAACTACCTACCCCTGGACTGATCATTGACTGAGCCAAGAAGTAAAGTGTTAACCTGTGAATGCCAGTGTTGCTAACTGTAACCCAGGGAGACCCAATAGTGTATTATGCAGCAGTCCTAAAGGGGGCAGTGCTACACACTGGATGAACATCCTTTAACCAAATACATACCAGAGGGGTGGCCACCCTTTAACAATTAGATATAAGTGGACTATAGGAATGTTATCATTTATGTATGGCTGACCAATTTATAGAGTCTATATAGTGGATTCAATACATCTATGGGCCAATTTGTTTGGAGCAGGTTTGGGCTGGGCTTTTGGTTTTAAACATGCCATGTGATTTATGTTTTTTAAGGTTTTTTGCAATAAAAGTCGGCTTTTTATTATGTGAAAGGGGGTATTATCATATTTATTTCTGTCATCTATTCTCTTTCTCTCTCTTGTGCTCTCTTTTTGATGAATATATTGGGATCTCCAATATATATTTTGAGCCTGTTTTGCACAAATGTTTACATGATTAGATGGGGGTTGAGCTATATACATTTTTGAGTCGAGTGTTTATTTTTGGTTTATATAGTGGAGTTGCCCCCCACCATCTATCTACAGGGTAAGTTGTTCAAACCTCGTAGGACTCCACTGGTTTGGTTTTTGTCTTTTGTAAAAAGTAAGTAGTAACAAGCATTTCACAAAAAAAAAAAAATCAAAAGTTTAGTAGTAGTAGTATATGGTTAGTCAGTTTATAGGGGATTTTTATTTATTTATTTATTTATTTTTTAATCTGACTAGGGTTAAGAATAAATAACTAATGATAATGAAATAGCTGTTATGTAAGTGGTCAGAATAAAACTGAATCGGTGTAGCACAAGAAACCATTATGAACAGGATACAATTCTACGCTGCCCCCTGCTGATAGCCTAAAGGAGACTCCTGCTAACATCCCACAACCTCATGGTTAACCTGTTAGCTCTAACTATACCTCGCCACTATTTTTCTGTTCTCCATCTATCTTTCCATCCCTTAATTCTTTTTCTCATTGTAAATTGTAACTAATAAAGATGAAAATGAATTTTCCTACAAACTATTAACCAAGAAAAGAGTAGATAGTTGTTATTTGCCATGTAATGACTTTCTTGAAAACTTTCTCACTGCAGGACTAAGTACTGACCATGTAATCATCAATAACACTGTAATGAGGTGTGTTAATAAAAAAACGGAGTTTCTGATTTACGTGAGATTGAGCTGAGCTTTGTATACATTTGACATTTGGTTGAACTTTATATTATAAGTACCACAGCATTTCTTAAATAGTGAGATTATATCTGGAGGATCACCTCAAAAGGTATTAATGGAAGAAATCACCATTAATTAATTCCGAAGCCTCTTGGCAGAAAACAGACATATTCACAATCTCTTCTTATACATTGATGACTAAATATTCTCTTGGACAAGTTACTGGTGGACTATTCACTGCAATACTAGTTAGTATATTTGCTTTTCACATATGGAGCATGCTTAGCCTTAATGGAGGACACTCTACCCCAATTTTCTATAACGTGCTGTGGTGCAAATTATTACCTACACACTTGTCCTTCAGTGCCCACTGGGAATTTTTAGCGTAAAGCAGTACTGATACCAACCACCAACTCCAGGATGGGAATTTGGTAAGTTCACCATTTTGTAGTGAAGCAGAATTTTGACCAATTCTTTATGTCCTCCTTAGTGGGGTTCTTCTGATCCCGACTGCAATATAGCAAACTGCTTCTTCACTTTCTCACTATCCTAAAAGTTAAAGTGCTACTATGTTGTTTTGCACTCTTTAAGCCAAACTGGGAAATGCTGCATGGTGGGAAGTTGCTGTTCCACATAAATAAAAAAAATTGACATTAACTTGTCTTCTACAACTTGCTAACACTGTCAGTGATTATGGGAAAAAGTATTTGCTGTACTACTCACAAAGAATATCTAATCTTAAATTTAGTGTAGACATTAAAGAACCTTTAACACAGATTTGTGGCTATATGAAAGCCTTAAAAAACATGTTTTTCTGGGTAACAGAAATTAAAAAAAAAAAAAACCTTAGGAAATTGATAAATTGATACAGTTTAATTTCTAGACTACAAATAAAGCAGACGTGTAAAGTTTAGTGGAGCTTAAGATGCTGTGTACACCTAAAATGTTATGTAAACAGAGGGCATCTTTGAAATTGACTAGGTGGAAGCATTCAGTCACTTTTTTTTACATAGAAAGTGCAACCAAAGAACAAGACAAAAATATAATAAACTGAAAATGAGGGAGGAGGTTGGAAATAGGTACGGATCCATGTGTAATGTTGTTATGTTAAGGGAAAAGGAGTTTTTCACTTCCTAAAAAAATAGGAAATTGATATCTAAGTGAGAAAAAGATGTAATTCTTTATAAAAATGAATATTTTCTCTTAGATTCTAATGAACAGAAACATTAAATATATAAGAATGTAACATTTTTTGGGGAGGTTGATACATTTTTTGGGGAGGTTGATATCAAAAGAAAATAGTAGCAATACGGCAGGTGTAGCAATAGATGGGAAGTTAACCAGGAACAATTACATTTTTAATACAGATACTTAAAGAGTCAACAGCTACAAATACTGTATCAAATGACCCCAATACAGAGTAATACACTGAAAATACTGAGATTTTTGAAGGCTGTCTTAACAAAATGTAATGCCAATTGGTTAATGCTCTCTTGCGAACTAAGGATCCGTATTAACTGGACATAGTAATCTAACTTTCTTTAATAAGAAAAATAGAAAACGTCTCTTGTGATAAAAGTTTGTATAAATAATGTGACGATATTCAGTGGGTGCAGTCCAGTATACATATGGAAACAATGATGAAAAGGAAAATGATTTCTCCACCACCAAACGAGTGAAATGCATACTCACCAGAGCCAAATGCTGTCTAGATCATAGGACAGCAATCGAGTATTGTGTGACCAGCTTCAAGATCTTTAGGACATCTGTGTAGTCATCAACCTCCGGCCTCGTGGATAACCTCCAGTGCGTTGATTGACTCAGCACATCATGATAGGGTTAAAAATGCAAAATGGAAGAGACTCATGGTGTAGTATGAAGTAAATTAATTTAATAAAAATATATATACTATGTATCACTGATACAAAATACAGTGTACATAAAGAATAGAATAACAACAAATAATGGTAAAAAAGAACTCAGGTATATAGCATAAGCCACCACTAAAATGAAAAGTGATGGCTTGGACCTTAGGTGTTTGAGATAAAAAGCTTTTTATCTCAAACACCTATGGTCCAAGCCATCACTTTTCATTTTAGTGGTGGCTATATATGTGAGTTCTTTTTTAGGGGGATATTGTCCAGGGAGGATATTGTCCGGGGGGATGTTGTCCTGGGGGGATATTGTCCGGGGGGATGTTGTCCAGGGGGGGCATTGTCCGGGGGGGATATTGTTCGGGGGATATTGTCTGGGGGGATATTGTCTGGGGGGATATTGTCCTATAATTGGAGACCCCCCCCCGGCACTGTATTTAAAGGAATTTTTCATTTTTATTTTTGCACTTTAAGCATCATTAAAATCACTGCTCCTGAAAAAAATTATTGTTTTTTTTTTTAAATTTGCATTTATACATGTCCCTCAAGGCAGTACTCAGACCCCTTTTATGGCCAATTACTTGCATGTAAGCCTTCAAAATGGGAACTTTTGATTTTTCCTGTTCGGCTCCCATAGACTTCAATGTGGTTCACCGTTCTGGTTAGAATTTTTCCCCTGTTCAAGAGTTCTGCTGCAAACCAAACAGGGGGATGTTCGGCCCATCTCTATTGGATGGCAAAATTGTTAAAAAACAATGCAAAATGTATTTCATATTGCAGCTAAAATCAAACAAGTTCGACACTATATAGGTCATGATAAAAAAATCATATCACAATATAGATATATTCCTGGTAGTGATATATATACAAAATTGTGGGAGCACTTGAATTAGTGCATTCTTAAAGCTGTAGTCTCTACACATTTGGTGGAGCAGTGCCTACATCCTCACAATATATATATATATATAGCACAATTCCCAGCCTTTTTGCTGGATATGGGTTGAATTACAGAGATGGATGCATCCCTTACACTGCTGTACTCTTTCACCAAGTTGGAGGAAACTCCAGACCCCCACCTAGCAAGAGAATAGGGTGTCTTTCTCGAAGCTCATATGTTGAGCAACAATTGACAGGACCCAGAGTCCAGACACATTCTCTACAATGATGACTGGTTGTTGCTGCCCCATAAAGCATTGCCAAGAGGCTGCATACAACAGTCTTGAAGGTATATAATTTGACAAACATACATTTATCAACAAGGGGTCTCCAAAAGGCTGTCAGAAACTAAATGGCTTATGTGTTGAGATTGACTCTCCAAATGAAGCAGAAAAATAAAATCCTATATTTGTTTTTACCCCACTATGTAGAACTGCAGTCAATTTGTTATTTGGAACATACTTGTTATAAATATGCGGAACAATATAAGTTTATACTCGCTTTGCTGAACATTATATTGAACGTCTCTACTAAATTTTTTAAGCTATAACAAAGTGTAGCCAAGGGATCCAATATACATTTCCAGTCAAATTAGTGTTAATAAAAGATAGCATACTGATGCTTGCAATTTCTTTTGGTTGTTATGTTCTTACAGTATACTGAGAGCATGGCAAAGCCATTAAAAGACCATGCAGGGCAAAGACAATAAAGTCAATTATAATTAAACCAACCTCTCACCTGACTTTATACTGCCCTTTACCTTTATACCCAAAGCCCCAAATACGATAAAATGGCTTGATCAAAACTGGTTAAAATAACCATCTCACATGTCTGTAAAGCCCCCTGGACTTACTTGAAACATAAGAGGCAGTCCTCTGAGAAGGAGCGCAAAATGTTTATCCGGGACTTTGTTTGAACAATGACTATATGCAAGGTTTGCTGTATGGCTAGTTCCCTGGCTGTCATGCTTATGCCTTGGCTTCAGTAGGGCCTCTGTCCGAATAGGACTATAGCTAATGAATTTGAACATTTATTTTCTGCATATTTTCAGTCACCTAGGATTATTGAATCCCAGGGCAGCCCATGTAAACGGAAGCAATAACAGTCACATACAAGGACAGGATATTTAATATATTTATTTGTGCATAGCATACCATAACATTTACTTCCATATTATATGCAATAATATTAGTATATAGACATGCTATCCTTGCCCTGCCTTGAGTTATAATAAATTGAAGAAAAAAAAAAAACCGAATGCATACAGTTTATGACACCCCATAGGTTTCTCTACCAGCCTATGTTCTAGAGGAATGAGTTGCATGCTTCATTGTTATTGATATATCATGTTAATAAGAGGACATTGACAAACATGATGTGTTACATACAAAGTAGTTTCGTACAAGGTGAAAATTAAATTACATGTCACAGTGCTGCTCCCGCTCTCAGTCAAACAAGGTCACATCTTTATTCCATTAATCCTACATTCTGAAATGTCTTAATTAAGTCAAACACACATTAGACACTGCCTTATACGCCTAGAACATATTCATTACAAGTTACACGATGATTTGAGCTGTGGATATGAAAGCTACACAACAAAGAAAATAGAAAGTGTCATCCTTCAGCCTAAGTACAAGACACCATGTGGATTTTTAATTGTTTGTGACATGTACTATTAATATACATGTTATTTTTTATACTCTGAAGTAGTGAAAAACATATCTTATATTTCCTACAGATTGATTGGGACTTAATATGCAGTGAAGAATCACACTATTATCACCTGCTATGTTGTGAGAAATGTAGCAGAAATGTGTTATACTTCTAGATCATTATAATAAAAAAAGTTAATGCTTTCTGCATAAAAGTTTTCAAGATAATGTTTGGTTTCTATGTGTTAGGGAACAAATTCTGACAAAAATGCTTATTATTAGATTTGAATAAACTTGGGAAGAGTAAATACTTTTGTTGAGTTTCTATTGCTTACTGTACTGGGGCAATTTTCCCCTATTTCCTGTCCCTGTGACAGCAGCCCAAGAAATGAGGGAGCTTTTGTCACAGGGACAGGAAGACACAGATCCTAATAACCTGACCAGAGTTCTAACCCTTTAATAAAATAACTATTTTATTGCAGCCTGTGTCCCCACTTCAGAGATTTCCAGTTACGTCTTGTCCCAACACAAAGTGAGATGAAATTTCCCCAAAGGGAACAAAATCAGCAATAGAAGCTTGAAATAAGCTATATCCCTTCCAAATCTATACAAAATTAAAAAAAAAAAAAGTTTGCTTAGAGTTGGAATTTCATCTTCACTGTTAAACACACCTATGCTGAGAGAAACAGTCTGGCATTGCTGATTTGCTTCCAAAAGAGCTAAGTACTTGGCTGTCTTGGGCTTCAATACTCTGAGTCACTGGCCCAAAACAAGCATGCAGCAAGTAATATCAGAGTCAGGCAAATGATCAGCAAAAAAGCAAAGCATCTAGCCCTTTTAGGAATCAGGGTCAGCAAGGATAGCCTGTGCATTCCCTCACTACAGGTTTATTTTAATAGCTTTGTGAATCAACTATGGAATCATTCACTTAGTATCTTGAATCATTTCACAAAGCTACATTAGCGTAGTTCAGCTTTAATAGACATAATGTATCCAGTAAAATTGAATTTTTTTCAGTTTAATTAACTGTTAATCTACCTTATTTTGGCAAATGCATCATAAATACAGTATAGTATAGTCATCTAATAAGATTCTCTGGTCTGATGAGACCAAAATAGAACTTTTTGGCCTTAATTCTAAGCGGTATGTGTGGAGAAAACCAGGCACTGCTCATCACCTGTCCAAAACAGTCCCAACAGTGAAGCATGGTGGTGGCAGCATCATGCTGTGGGGGTGTTTTTCAGCTGCAGGGACAGGACGACTGGTTGCAATCAAGGGAAAGATGAATGCGGCCAAGTACAGGGATATCCTGGACAAAAACCTTCTCCAGAGTGCTCTGGACCTCAGACTGGGCCGAAGGTTTACCTTCCAACAAGACAATGACCCTAAGCACACAGCTAAAATAACGAAGGAGTGGCTTCACAACAACTGTGACTGTTCTTGAATGGCCCAGCCAGAGCCCTGAATTAAACCCAATTGAGCATCTCTGGAGAGACCTAAAAATGGCTGTCCACCAAAGTTTACCATCCAACCTGACAGAACTGGAGAGGATCTGCAAGGAGGAATGGCAGAGGATCCCCAAATCCAGGTGTGAAAGACTTGTTGCATCTTTCCCAAAAAGACTCCTGGCTGTATTAGATCAAAAGGGGGCTTCTACTAAATACTGAGCAAAGGGTCTGAATACTTAGGACCATGTGATATTTCAGTTTTTCTTTTTTAATAAATCTGCAACAATGTCAACAATTCTGTGTTTTTCTGTCAGTATGGGGTGCTATGTGTACATTCATGAGGAAGAAGAATGAACCTAAATGATTTTAGCAAATGGCTGCAATATAACAAAGAGTGAAAAATTTAAGGGGGTCTGAATACTTTCCGTACCCACTGTATATATATATATATATATATATATATATATATATATACTGAACAAAATTATAACTGCAACACTTTTTTTGCCCCCATTTTTCATGAGCTGAACTCAAAGATCATAAAACAGGGATTCATCCGTGAAGAGAACACCAAAGTGTCAGATGCCATCAAATGTGAGCATTTGCCCACTCAAGTCGGTTACGACGACGAATTGCAGTCAGGTCGAGACGAGGACGACGAGCATGCAGATGATCTTCCCTGAGATGGGTTCTGAAAGTTTATACAGAATTTCTTTGGTTATGCAAACTGATTGTTGCAGCAGCTGTCCGGGTGGCTGGTCTCAGACGATCTTGGAGGTGAAGATGCTGGATGTGGAGGTCCTGGGCTGGTGTGGTTACACATGGTCTGCGGTAGTGTGGCTGGTTGGATGTACTGCCAAATTCTCTGAAACGCCTTTGGAGAATACTTATGGTAGAGAAATGAACATTCAATTCACAGGCAACAGCTCTGGTGGACATTCCTGCTGTCAGCATGCCAGCTGCACGCTCCCTAAAAAACTTGCGACATCTGTGGCATTGTGCTGTGTGATAAAACCGCACATTTTAGAGTGGCCTTTTATTGCGGCCAGCCTAAGGCACACCTGTACAATATTCATGCTGTCTAATCAGCATCTTAATATGCCACACCTGTGAGGTGGATGTATTATCTCGGCAAAGAAGAAGTGCTCACTAACACAGATTTAGCCAGATTTGTGAACAATATTTGAGAGAAATAGGCCTTTTGTGTACATAGATCTTTGAGTTCAGCTCATGAAAATGGGGGCAAAAACAAAAGTGTTGTGTTTATAATTTTTTTCAGAGTGTATGTATATATATATATATATATATATATATATATATATATATATATATATATATAGTGCATATAACTATCTCAGGTAGCCATATTTATTATGTTAGCTTTGAACAGAGTGATAAACCCTTGTCAGGTTTTTACTTTATCTTGAGGCAGTTAGCCTTCATTTACTGTCCTAGTGACATTGGTTTCACCAGACAGGAGTGGACAGACAGAAATAAACATTTTTAAAAATAGAGTAAGGGTAGGCTGGAATCCCTATAATTTTTAAAAACGTTTTTTCTGGGTCTCTTTATCAGATTTTCAATCAGTTATCACTATGACATTGACCACTTAAGGGCCACCCTATAGCAGATATAATGCTACAAGGCAGCCCTCCTATATACGTGATTCTGCACTTCCACTGGCGGGCCTCTTCTGCTGTGATTACTCACAGCAGAAGGCGATCTGTGGGCACCAGTCAATAGATGTTCTCTATGTAAACAAGGCAGAGCTCTGTTCTGACAGGGGGGAAGCAATTAATTTTATTTCCCTGCAAAGCAAGGAATAAAATTCATAATTTCCCTTAGTAAAAGCAGCTTGTAGAGTACACAAAAACACTTGCAAGGCAAACAGTTAACCCTTTAATCGCCCTAGATGTTCAACCCCTTCCCAGCCAATGTCATTAGTATAGCATATTTTTAGCACTGAACACTGTATTAGTGTCACTGGCTCCCACAAAGTGTCAAAAGTGTCAGTTAGTGTCCGATTGTCAATGGCAATAACACAGTCTCCTTATAATTCACTAATTGCTGCCATTACTAGTAAAAAAAAACTAAAAATGTCATTATATATACCATAGTTTGTAGACAATATTACTTTTGCACAAACCAATAAATATACACTTATTGGGACTTTCTTTACCAAAAATTTATAGCAGAAAACCAATTGGCCTAAATGTTTAAAGATATTTAAATTTTTACTTCTAAATTTTATTGGCTATGTTTTATAGCACAAAGTAAAAAAAAAATAATTTTTAAATTTTTTCCAAATTTTTGTTTATAGTGCGAAAAAAAAAAGCATGCAGTGATGATAAAATACCATCAAAGCAAAGCTCTATTTGTGGGAAAAAAATTACATACTTTTTTTTTGGGTACAGCATTGCATGACCACGCAGTTGTCAATTAAAGTAACCCAGTGCCGTATTGCAAACAATGGCCTGGTCATGAAGGGGGGGAAATCTTCTTGAAGTCAAGTGATTAAATAGTAAGGAATTGTCTCTTCCCAAATTAAAAAAAAAACAAAAAAAAACTAGTGGATAGACTACATAGACATACACTTTTGGATATCGAGTCACATTTCTGCAATGGGTCAGAAATCCAGTACTGTTTTCCTAAAATCTATTTTATGAAATCATATTTAACTGAAAAAACAAACACATTGCTTACATGTTTTATGTATATTTATCTGTGTGTGTGTGTGTCTGTCTGTTTATGAATGAATGTTTTTATACATTATATTTTAATATGTGTTATTTATGAAGGCTTTTATTGTCCATTATACTATAATTTATTTATTTTTCAAATGCAAATTTTCACATGGATTACTGTGCCATGGTTTGAGACTGCAAAGACTACCTATACAGTATAGTTCCCTAATAGTAATGTAGATGTTTAAATGCTTTGTAGACTAGATGCAGGGGGTCCCCTCACAACCCGTGAAAAATTCTGGCTATTTTTACACTTACTGGACTACTGAATATACTTTAGTTCTAGCCTACTCTAAAAACACTAAGCCTGGGTTCACACTAGTGCGAAATGGATGCGGGTTGTTTCCCTTTATCCAGTTCGCATGACAGAAGAGGTTGCCCAGCTGTCAATGGGGAGCTCCACAGTGGCTGCGGAGCAGATTGCACAAGGGTCCTAGGCATCTTTGGCTCAGTTTCAGGTCCTAATTCAGGCAAAAATTAGTACCTGATTCATCCCTGAAACGGAGAACAGGGACGCACCAGAGCCTTGCTGTGAGCTGCATCTGTATTAAGTGTGAACCCAGCCTAAAAGTGAGAAAAGCAAAACTTGTAAATAGCAATTTGCCCAGTAACAGTGTATGTACATTTATTCTGTGCAAATGGATGGGAAAAAACAAATGTTATTAGACGATTTTTTGTGATGATCGAATATGGTTCAGAAAATACTACATTTAGCTATTAGATGTTGCTAAGCATCATAGGAAATTCCAATTGTATTTAGTGCCTTTTAGTGGCCAAATGTGGTATTTTTTTATTTTAACTCTATGAAAAACGTTTGACCAGCACAGGAAATAGCCTAATATTGTACATTTATTGAGCAAATTACTATGCAAATAATTTTATAAATTCACCTTATAATATTCTGCTACACAAATAATGCATCAACATTGTTACTGGATGAATATAGACAAAAATGTTTTATTCTAAAATCTATATATGTGAACGATGTGAGAATTAGATACCAGCTTCCTTGCAGTCTCAAATAATTTAGAATTATTTATGTTTTTGTTTTTTTCCGTAGAGCAAGTTTGCTGTTTAATGTTTTCTTCCTGCTACTCTCTCATCATAAAACATCAGTGGAAAAAGTGCTGCTGTTTTCAAAGAAATTATTAGAATAATAAGAATTTGAAAGGATGTCCTTGTTATCAGTACTTTAATGATTGCCCTTTTGTTTCTCTTTGAAAAGATTGAACAAATAATTGCAATAATTAAGTCAGAAAAGTGCCATGAATCACCAAAGGAATGGTATTGTGGTATTATTATGTTATTTATGAAGTCTCTAGGTTAATTGTGAGGATGAAGGAAATAGGGTAAGTAGTTCTATTTCCTTATTATGTAAATAATTAAAGAATAATGAAACAGAACCAAAACTGAAAAGGTCATTTCACTTTCTGCATGGATCTTAAAAGGAAGGAATTGTTAAAATAAAACTAACTTTCTAAATCTATTCTGGTTAATATTCACATTACACTGTATACTCTATTGCTTTCTGTTTTTTTGGCACATGTCCTGTGGAAGAATCTGTGTAGCCTTCCTGTCTGTTCTAAGAAGCTGGCTGTTTCTTTGTTAATATATAGAAAGACACAGCAGAAAATCATTCTAATTAAGAAAAATGCTTCACAGAACTTTAAGTGGCCACAGCAGTTAAACAAAAAAACCCTTAAAACTATTGCTGATGAAAATCAGGTGCAAACTGTTATTTAAAGCAAAACTGTCATGGTTATTCGGTCAATTTTAGTTTAAATTTTGCTTGCATGTTTTTAAACTGGTAATTTACATATTTTATTTTATTACTTGCATTTAACATATACGTATTTTAATACAGGGTGCTTCAAAATACAGTGTTTTACAAAGAATACCGGACCTATAAAAAAAAAGCCCAGCAGTTGCTGCTCACATTCTGCCTATCTATGTCTGAGTTAAGCCTGGTACACGTTAATAGTTTTTTTAAAAAAACTGACAGCTCTGGTCGGAGCCACTGTACTAATGATCCAATGTTAGTACAGCGATCTCCCCTGCTGAGCTGTTGTTTTCTGACAGAAGGACGGCCTCCCTGCCAGAACACACCGATCAGTGTTCTCAGCCATTGGCTGAGAGAGCTAAACGGGAGTCGGTCAGCTGTTGGTTTAACAGCATGCTCATCTGTCAGATGACACACAAATGGGCCAAATGTCTCTTGATATTCGTCCCACGTCTACTGGGCATTAAACTTCATATGGAGCCATGGGAAAAAGGGGGAGGTCTCTCTACTGACTCACTCAGCTGTATAGGTTGCACAGAAGGCTGACAATGCTGCTACTGATTGCAAGGCAGTGGCTAAGCACTGCCAGCCTGTAATATAAAGTCCTGTTACTGGAAGTATTTTTGGGTGGGAAAATTACCAAAACTTTAGCCAATTTTTTGATGGCAAATACATAGGAACATTGATTTTGGCTTTACATTCACTTTGGGAATTCTAATAACGATAATAGCTCTTAATTTACTAATAAAATAAAAATGTTCTTACTGGTTTGCAGCCAAAATGAAACTGTTTAAAGATATATTCATTTTTTGTCATTGTTGCTGTTGTTTCACATAAAACATTTCACAATTCATGTTAGAATGGGACAAGATTTGTATACAATTTTGGGCCAATTTTTAGGGATTTTTTTGCCAAGGCACCCTTGAAGAAACTTCAAGGCACACCAGGGTGCCTGGGCACCCTGGTTAAAAAAGGCTGACATAGACATCTACACTGCTATTTCTAAACCTGCTAAGTCTACTATATTAGTTAGTGCCTGTGAAAAAAAGTTCTCTAACTTCGTGAGAGCCTAAGTATCCTACCTGACTATCCTAATTGTTTCACAAGTTTAACCGGTTGCCGACCGCCGCACGACTATATACTGCGGCGGTCAGCCCCGGCCAGGCAGAGTGACGTATCGGTACGTCACTCGCCTGTCACTGACTTGCGAGGCTATCGCGGGCGGGCGCGCGCCCGCCGAGGCGCGCGCCCGCCGCGGCTCGTTCACAGGCAAGTCAGTGCGTGTGACCGGCGGACTCGATGTCCGCCAGTCACACTGCGATCGCTCCTGTGAAGGGAGAAAGACAGAGCAGCTTGTGTAAACAAGCTGCCTGTCAGTTCTCCCTGTGTAAAAGTGAAGATCTGTCCGTTCTACTATGTAGAACGGTTGATCTTTGCTTTTACACCAATAGGAATGTCCCTACACAGTTAGAATCACGCCCCTAGGACACACTTAACCCCTCCCTGTCCAATAAAGTTAACCCCTTCCCTGCCAGTGTCATTTTTGCAGTAACAGTGCATATGTATAGCACTGATTACTGCAGTAATGTCACTGGTAACCCCAAAAGTGTCAAAAATGTCAGTCAAGGGTCCGATCTGTCCGCCGCAATGTCGCAGTACCGAAAAAAAAAAATCGCAGATCGCCGCCATTACGCGTTAAAAAAAAAAAAACAAAAATGACAAAAATCTTTCCCTTTGTTAGTAAACGCGATAACTTTTGCGCAAACCAATCAAAATACGCTTTTTGCGATTTTTTTTACCAAACATAGGTAGCATAAAACAAATTGGCCGAAAAATGTTAAAAAATTTTGATTTTTACTTTTTTTTTTGGGGAATTTCATATAAAAAAATGTGAAAAATATTGTTATTTTTGCAAAATTTACGCTCTTTTTTTGTTTATAGCGCGTGATCAAAAAATCGCACAGGTGATCAAATACCACCAAAAGAAAGCTCTGTTTGTGGGAAAAAAAGGGCGTCAAATTCGTTTAGGTACAGCGTCGCACGACCGCGCAATTGTCCGTTAAAGTCACGCAGTAAAAAAGCGCAAAAAAACCCCTGGTCCTTTAGCAGCCAAATCCTCCGGGGCTTAAGTGGTTAATCACAGCCAATGCAATTGACAGTTTTTCTGCTTGGCTCCTAACTATACCTATCTGCCTTCATATTTGAACAATGGAGAGAGCAATGTCTTTCTTGTCTATGGGGCATAATTATATTTAGGCAGTGAATGAGACATTCTCAAAATATTCTTTATTATTGTGAATTAGAGCAACCGTTTTTAATTACAAGGGAATAATTAACCACATTCAAATGTTTCGTGAATGTCACATTCCCTGCTTTAAAAATATACCCTTAGGATAAAAAAATTGTACAATAGTTTGATATCTGGTGTGGCTACATGGAAAACCCTGGGAAACAGGATAATTAAAGTAAAGCAGCCCATGCATTAGTCATTTTTATTTGTTGAACCCGTGGGTTGAATAAATAAACTGACCTGATATCTTCATCCACACATTCAAGGTGAAAGGGGGAATCCTCCTACTAAGCTATTGTATTCTGACAGTGGGGCGAGTTCATCGCGATCACAATACATTGATCTGGCTATAGTGCTATGATAGAATGGCAAAAATCCTCTCTGCCCATACATGGATCAACATTTAGCCATTCCCTGCTGAACAAGCTGAATTTCTATTCATGTATTGTCAGCTTAAGAGTGAGCAAAGCCTCACCCTTTCACACCCTTGTGCACATAGAGGTATGCCATTTATGTACTAGCTAAATAGTGAGTCCTTATAAGACTTGTGTAGATGAATTAAATACTCTCAATATAGTGCAGGCCCTGCTATTTCATTTGAAGTCTGTCATTTTGCAGGAGTCCACAGGGTTAGAGCAAAGTTGCTGACTGAAAGAGGTGTATGAGTGTGTAGTGTTCCATTTAGTTGGATTGATAATGTAACCAGAGGCCACATTTATTACCTTCAATAAATTACTCATACCTAGACATTTTTTGGGATAGTGCATGAAAGACTAAAGCCTGGTACACACTACAAGTTTTTCTTTAATCAACCCGGTGGGCTGAACGAAAAAAAAAAAACCTGACAGCTTAGGTTGGAGCCATTCTACTAACTATGCAATGTTAGTACAGCGATCTCCCCTGCTGTTCTATTGTGTTCTGATAAGGGGGGATGGCCCCCCCCATGCCAGAACACTCGGGTCAGCGCTCTTATACATTGGCTAAGAGCGCTGATCGGGAGCCGATTGGCAGCCCTTTTTCCGTCATGCCCCTTTGACAGAAGCTGACCGTTTGGACCAGTTGTGTTGTAATACACCCAGCCTGAACGTTGGATAGTCGGACACTAACTAAGGCTTTTGACACTTTTTGGAGACCAGTGACACTAATACAGTGATTGATGCAAAAAATATGCACTGTCACTGTACTAATGACACTGGCTGGGAAGAGGTAAACATCAGGGGCGAAAAAAGGGTTAACTGTGTTCCTAACCAGTGTTTGCAGAGACACAGGATCCATGTCTTCCCTTCTGTCAGGACAGCGATCAGCCTTGTTTACATAGGCAGACCGACGTACTGCCTCTGTGTTGGATCATTGGTGGGTGCCAGCTGACATTGAGTCCGCAGTACCCATGTAGATCAGCTCCTGCTGTGTATAATCACAACAGGAGCAGGCTGCCAGCAGCGCAAATGCACGCCACCTGCTCAGAAGTGTTAGATCACATACTAGGTACGGGATCTGGCGCAGCAGTGCCACCTTACCGCTATATACAGTATGTGAGTTATACGGTCAGCAAGTGGTTAACTGGAGCATTGGCTGTGGGTAAGCTAGCTTGCAATATGTATTGTGAGCCAAATCGTGGGGTGAACTGTTCATTCAGTTACTGTATATACAGAATGGTCTTTAGTTGTATATCACACTAAACTTATTGCTAAAGGCGTAGCCTACCTTTGTGACCACATTTCATGATTTTTGGGGGGTGCTTCTCCCTGCATATTTCTGTTTGAATTTGGCACAGCTGTGAATGGTTCTTCCCACACAGTCACATATCCATTCACAGTACAAGTTCCATGTGCCACTGCAGAAGAGGGGCTCACAGATCTCAATGGAGCACAAGTGAGGTGACATCATCACACTTTAATCATTTGATTATTTCCTCCAGCCCCATAAATGTAGGTCAGTACAGACCCAGGGCTGGGATGTAAACAATGCAAAAACCTGTGCATTGCACCCATGATGAAGTTTGTGGTTGCAATGCTCTGAAGGAATCAATGCAAAAATGCAACAAATGCATATGCATTTATGACATTTTTGCAAAGGGTGGACTATGCCTTTGAATCCTAAAATGAATATAGAGTCAAAGATATTTTTGGTTTAGTTTTCTATATAGGTTAAGGAAGTGTTAAAACCACCCTCTGTATACACACTAGAGAAATTCATCCTGACTATATGTTTTGGTGATCATTGTCACTGGGACAGCTAACGTTTTACAGATATCACAGGAGCAGGAGTAAAAGATACACCTTTTAATGGGAACAATTGTTTCTGTGATAACATTCTAAAAGGGAATTTCCATCTGTTTATAGAGATTTCCCCTATTTAAATCCCTACTCCACACAAGGCCTCATGCACACTGGACGTTTTTACAGCTGTTGTTTTTGGCATCAGGCGTTTATTTTCTACAGCCAGTAAACTCCCCAGCATGTTATCCTATGTGTAGATGCACACATAGGCTGGTATCAACAGTTTTTGGCAGGGCGTTTTCTTGCTGGAAAAAAAAGATAGAACTAGTGGGTTTTAAGAGGCGTTTTTCAGCTGTAAAAACACTCTAACTCTGATAAAAGCTTAAAAACGCCCAAAAATGTGGCTATTATCAACATTTTTGAGGCATAAGCTTTTGTGAGAATATCGTTTTGCTAAAAGAAAACCACTACAGCTGAAAAAAGCAAAAAAATGGGCCTGGAATTTCTATTCCGCAATGTTTGACAAGTTCAAAGTCTAATTTTTCTTAAAGTTTTCAAGGTTTTTCTTATACCTTTCATTAATTATACTTGGGCATATTTGTTGTTAAGATACAACTGGCATGTCATCCAGGGTGGCTCCTAGGGTTCTATTTTTTGGTGCAGTGAACTCTGAGACCCACTATACTCACTGGATACATTACTCTACTGAATATTATGATTGACCCTGCACAGTTGCCCCTTTGATGTTCCATGAAGGTAACAAAGAAACCTTTGCTGTGTGATTGCTTGACAGGGGTTAAGGAGCAGCTTGGCGACAATTGTTCAGGCCCTATTTCCTCCATGTTTTAAGGAACAGTATTCTGTTTATTTGAAGTTATCTATTAGATCTCTAGGCGGGTGGACTGAAGTTGATACAATGCGCCTCCATCTGCCGCTGATGCGTTTATGTTTTATTCTCAGTGGCAGATTGATGTTCCCCACTTTTTGGGGATATCACCATTCTCTGTTTTTTTGGTGGGAATTGGCTGGTCCCTTCCTCACCTGGGTGGATTACTGGGTTTTTGGTTTCTTTGTTTCTCTAATTGTTGTCTTGAATTCTTTTGCTTCCTCGTCTCTACCTCTTTTCTTTTTCTAACCTCTCTCTTTCCTATGGTCTGCCTGGAACCCTTCCCACATTGATTCGCAGGATTGAGACATTGGAAAGGCTGTGGATGCACTATTAGGAAGGGTGACCTGTCTTCTGGGTGAGATTTTTTTTTTCTATTTTGAGCTGTCCAAACCTCTGATCCATGGCTAATTCTAAACCTTCCAATATGATCATGCAGATTATATGCCACAATTTACAGAGTCTTAATTCCCTGGTAAAATGGCAGAAATTGTTTCAATTATATCATACCCTAAAGACAGATGTTATTCTCCTACAGGAAACTAATTTCCCAATCTCTTACAACCCCTCCTTCCTTCACCAGAGCTTCCCCCCAATTTTACCTGGCTAATGCCGTAAACAAGACACGTGGAGAAGCAATTTGCTTTTCCAAACATTTAAATTTCTCCCCTTTTAAAATACTCAGGGACCCGGAAGGTCATTAGCTGTTGGTGGTGGTTACCATCGATGGAAAGATGGGATTTTTCTAAACCATGACACAAAGACCAAAGCCCTATTTACAGGGCATCATAATTTTTTGGAGGCAACTCCAATATAGCATTTGTTTTCTCACTGGATAAATCAAGTAAGGGGATCCCAAAATCAAAATGCCCCCCAGACAAAGCCTAAACATTGTAAAAGTTATTCACTCCCTTGGCATGATAGATATCTCGATGGAATTAAACACCCATGTCAGGAACTACACACACTTCTTGGCCCCACATCACACGTATTCCAGGATAGACCATATTTTCATTAGATCTTCCTCTGTTCCCCTAGCCATAACATCCAAAATTCGAAACATACCCCTATTAGACCACTTCATGCTGACACTTTCCCTCTGACGCTCTTTACTGAATGAAGGCCCATTAAAATGATGTCTCAATGAGGACCTCCTGAGTGACCCTATACAATGTACAATATTAGAAAAAGCCCTTAAGGAATATTTTACAGACAATGACAATAACAGTGTTTCGCCAACACCACTTTGGGCAGCCCACAAAGCAGTGCTGAGAGGGAAACTCATTCAAATTTCTTCCCAACTGAAACGTGAATGCAGAGCTGAAATCCAGAAACTGAACAAGGAATTCCTTGATCTGAGCAAATGCCACAAAGGTTACCCTACCCATATCACCCTGGCTCAGCTAGACTCTGCCAAGGTGAAATTAAATCTAGCTCTGACTTCAGCAGCAGAAAAGCACCTTAGATAGACTGGTGTTAAATTCTACTCACAGAAGGACAAGATAGGTTCTAAATTGGCAAACAAACTATGCCCTAGACCACAAACCTTATCCTCCCCCAAAATTCGCACTTCATCGGGGAACTTAACCCAAAACCCTATCCATATCATGGAAACCTTTCAGACTTTCTATTCTATTCTAATTGGTATGACTCTCAATCTTCTCTTGCCCCACATAAGTTGGAGACTTTCCTTAGGGATCTCTCCTACCCAAAATCACACAAACCCATAGGGAACTCCTCGATAAACCTTTCACACCAGAGGATATATTGGAGGCCATTGAATCTCTCAGACCAGGCTCAGTGCCTGGGCCTGATGGTTTTTGGGTCATATATTATAAAAAATTTGGCCTCTCCTTGTCCCCCGATATGGCTCAGTTTTTAAACTCCCTCCGAGATGGAAACCCCCTGGACAGTGATTTAAAATCTGCATATACCTCTGTTATTCCCAAACCTTAGAAAGATGTAAGTGATGTTAGACCTCAAATTTATGACAAAAATTCTTGCATCGAGACTGTCAAAATCATCCGTTTTGTCTGGGGGAGGGAGGGTCACCGCTGCCCTAAAGTCCTCTACCGACTGAAAAGTCAAGGGGGGCTGGGCCTACCCAATTTATGGTGGTACTATCAGGCTGCAATATTAGCTCAAATCTCCACAGTATACTCTAGGGGTCCCAAATATGATTGTATTGCTATGGAAAGACAGGCAGTTCCGCTGCACATTATAGACTTTCTGAAATTGCGACTGTCCCAGATTTCGCACTTTCTACACTCTATCTGGCTAGACAAACCTGCCCCCCCCCCCCCAAAGAAACCTACAACCTATGAACAATGGTGTTCCAAAATTATGGATCAGAGGGGAGGCATCTCTTCTGTCTATTCTGCCTTGTCTGACCAGGCAGATAAACCATCCTATTCTCTGTCCTGAGAATCTGATTTGGATATACAGTGGGACCCCTGTGAGTGGTTCTAGTCACTCCAATGCTCCTACAAAGGTATCATGAACATATCTCTAATAGAAGTGAATGTTAAAATACTCACTAGATGGTATTATGTCCCCGTCAGATTAGCCAGGATCTACCCAGATGCTTCTCCCCTGTGCTTCAGAGGGTGTAATCTAGTTGGCTCCATGTTTCACACATGGTGGTCTTGCCCCCGTATTAAAGGCTATTGGAACAAATATCTCCACCTAATATGGAAAGTTACTGGGGTTGTTGTTCCTCAGGATCCCACTATGGCCCTCTTGAACCACAGGGTAGATAAAACCCCTAAACATATTCAGACCTTGATCTTCTATGTTTTTGGGAGCTAAAATTACGATAGTCAGGCTCGGAAGAAGCCCTCGGTCTCAATGTCCGCAAAAAGACGGAAAGTCTCCTGGATCATGTCCCAGGAACAACTTGTTGCTAAACTTCTGGATAAAGTGCAAAGTTTTGAAGCAGTCTGGGAACCTTGGGTGCTTTATGTTGGAGTACCCTTGTACCCGGTCATGGCATTCCCCAAAAAGGACCATCCCGGCAGACCTACTTCCCCTCCCCTTGCTCTTTGACTTTTCTTTCTCTAAAAGCCACTTGACTTCTCTCCCCTTTCATCTCTCTCTTTACTCTTCATCTATTCTTTTTCCTCCAATTGTGAAATCCTTTTTCTGCTCCTCATGCTACCATATGGAGTACTCAGAAGGTTGAACACTTGTTTCCAAAGGGGACACTTTTTTTTCTCATTTTCTATTAATTTGATATCCAAACATGAGTTCTTTTTAGACATGGGAGTGGTTTTTTCAATCCTTTTCTCCCTCTCTGTACGATACAAGCCACCCTGACTTTGAAATTAGCTAGACTGGTGGCTCTAGACAATTGCTGGAGCCTTCCTGGTCTCCAGACACCCTTGCTTGGGTCTCCACATCCACAGTTTGATCCCATAGGGTGGTGTGCCTGACTCCCGCTGGGTTTGGGGAGCCCTGGCGATGCTCCCTTCTCTTAGCCTGGGATCTCCAGGGCCTTCTACGACAAGGCTTAGAGGGTGTAAGAATCTATTTCTACTTGTTGTGGTCATATGTTTAGTTTGAATTATACTCTCTCTGTCTCCAAATAATTACACAAATCACTCTAAAGGGTTTAGATTATTTGTATTGTGCTTGTTCATTTACACCTTTGGGCCTTGCATGCTAATTTATTATATGAATGTCCTTTTCATTACGATATGTAATAAACATATTGAAAAGATAATAATAGTTAAAGGGAGAAGGGGAAGAAAAACTGAAATAGTGTTGATTAGGGTAACAATTAGTTAAATAGGAATACATTCTATTATTACAACTTATCAGGTTGCTTTAACTGACATCATTCAGATTTAAAGAGGAACTGCAGTCTGCTCACATAACTTGTAATAAAAACATCTTTGTCCTTCTGAAGCTTCCCTCCATCCACTCTGCATATTATTTTATATCTGCTGTGATTCTGTACTTGCCAAATATGCTGCAGAAATCTCCCTCTACGAAGTCTCCCACCTGGATAGTTAATTTCTTAATTGATGGTCCAGGTAAGATAAAAAGGGAAGGCTGGAGCATAATGTTGCTCTTGGCCTGGAACTCAGGAAGCCAAACCAAAGAGAGCTACTGATCTGAAGTTTGCTGTATGCGAGAAAAAAAAGGTTTGCATTTTGTCTATTTTGTTGGTGACTGGGAGAAGCCCTTTACCTGTGAGATAGGAAACTTAAACTGTTTAGTTAGTGCCTGGTTGGCAAGGGTTTATTTTTTTGTTTTGTTTTATTTTCATGCAACCTTATTAATAAAACTGGCTACAAAGTCAGCTTTTAAGAAAAGTCATGTCTTTGGACTGCCTTTTTCCCAGGAAAGGTGATCCCCACTTGAGTTGTTCCCACACAATATACATATATACACAGAGACATACACACACATATATACAGACAGACCACTGCTTGCCTGCACAATTCTTCTCTCTTGATGAAAACTCATGAATTTTTGCAGTCTCCTGTTATCTCCCTCCAGCTCTGCAGCTCTCATTGGCCCTCCTATGACTTATGCCCCCTCTCTCCCTTGCTGGCAAACTCTCATGAGAGTTAGAGCTGTGCATGTTTTCATTTGCCTAGGCTTATGACCAGACAAGAAAGAGGAAGTGGGCTGTATAAGGTATTTATTGGCAGAAAAAAATGTTTTACTATCCAAACGGTAAAACAACAAGGGCAGAGGATTTATTAGATGGAAAGATGAAAAAATGACCGAAGAGCTGCTTTAAGCTCATTCCTGTGATCGGCAGATAAATGAAACACAGTAAATACAAATAATACAGTGCTACATTGTACATATCTATCCCACATTTGAACAGTGATTATAAACACTCATCTCAGTTTGTCCATTTGTTGACAGCAGCAGATGTATTTTCGCAGCAACTCTATAATTTTGACAGTGATGAATTGCCAGAAAATGTGAGATGAGAGAAGCAGAAGAGTAAAAGGATAGCACATACTACACATGTCCTGTGTACTTTATAAAGTTTTTGGGTGCATGAAGCAACTACTTCTAATAAACCCTACTGGTTTTATAACTTGAAAATTGTGATTTTTTAGAGCTGTAGTAGTCCATAAAACTAGTATACTTTGCATTATTTTCCCCAACAGTATATTAAACATGTAGTAGGTTTGAAACACAGCTACTTACCCCACTTCTAATACATTTTTTAACCATTTTATCTAAAAGCAGATTCATGGGTAATATGCTAAATCATATACAGAAGTCATAATTCAGACCTGATGAAAATAACATACATCAAAATGAGACATGTAAATACCTTCTGTTAATAGAAGACTTTACTGTGGTATGCACTTATTTAATTGGAAGGCTTTTCATTCCTTAAATCCCTTCTCACCATAACCTGTAGGGTTATATTGTCTTGTTGGGTCCCAAGTCTTATGCTGGCCATACACTAGCTGAAAAATAATTAAAACTAATTTTTGAATAATGAACACTCGGCCATGAGAGCAGACGATTTTGCCATCATGTAATGACTGAATTTTGATCAATAAATCGTTTAATGGACATAAATTTACCTATTAATTTAAATTTATCATTTGTTCGGCAAAATTTTCCAAACTGTTCCTTTGATTTTTTAGCTCTGAAAAGGTAAAAACAATTTTCTATTTGTGCCCATTAACTGGCCGAAAAACGAACAAATGGACCAAATGACAGATTTGTGCACACTTTTTCGGCTAGTGTATGGCCAGAATAACTCCATAAAAGCCATGGTTTCCATACAAATTTGTGATAATGTTTAATAACCTTGAAACTGTTGTACGTAGTTTGGAATATTAGGCTATATTTTTGCTAAACACAAATGTTCCTGGATGTACATCTGCCTTATGGGATGAAAAGGAATGTTTCTTTTTTAGGGATAAGTGATGGAATGTGTCATGTAAATACTTTCTGTCTTGCATGAATTTTTATACCTTATAACACAATCATCAAACAAAGGTCATTTAGCCAAAAGATGGCAGCATTTTACTGTTAATTTAAGACATCATATATTTCAAATCACATTTCCGAATTATTATTAAATTGTGTTAATATGAAAACTTAGAACATATGTATTATTTCAAACAAAACATACATCTTCTTTACATTAAATTTGACAATGTAACATTTTAACATGTTCAACATTTAAATGAAAACACAATGCTATACACATATTTTAGTTATACTGCTTATGCTAATATGCTAATAATTTATAGCCTAGAATATATTTAATTTAAATAATATAATGCACCAATGAATGCTTTAAACACTTGTTCAGTTAAAAATGTACTTTAAATGGGTGTAGTTTTTTTTCCAGTATTTAGAACAACTAACATTTATCAGATCATACTAATAAATTTAGCTTTGTAGCCATGCACTCATACAGTATATGAATTATAATGATTTAAACACTAATGGCCAGGAATAGTCAATAAAATCAATAAAGTGTCTAATGGAAAGGTTGGTTTCTATAGATACACTGACTTATGTCAGGTTTATATTTCAACTGGATTTGGATAGCAACTGTGCATATTAGTTAATCAGGCTTCAAAAACTTATAGAACTAAGTAGAGGATCCTGCAAGCATACTTCACATACAAATAATGTCATTGTAAATGTGAAAAAAAAAAAAAAAGCTTCAGTCAGGATTACAACAAGTCATTACTAAAGCTTTTCAGCACTTAGCATATGCACCCCCTGTGAATAGATGTGCCTGCTAAGCGCTAACTAACAGTGTAAGCTTTTGTTAGTGTTGGCACTTTGATTTGTGGGTCTAGCTATAGCATAGCAAATCAAGCTAACTGAAACAGAGTCAAACAGCAGGGTAACACTGCCACTTGTAAATCAGCACTCACAAAGTGTTAACAGTCTGTTAACCACTTTACCATTTTGTCAATTGTTCATGAATAAAGTGGTTTACATTAAAAGAGTAACTGCAAAGAAGTGAGGGAACCAAGCAAAGATTTTAAGTTTAAGGAATGTATGTAAACTAGATGTTTTCATTTTTTAAAAGAAAGACATCCATGTAAAAGAACATATCAGTGTCCCACTTCAACTTTATTGTCAATCTTTCATTGCCAATTTTAGAGGGATTTGTTGGAAAAAAGGTAATGTGACTATGGACAGCTTACTGCCGTGAGGAGGGACACATTCAGTACACTAAATCCCAGTGTCACTGAAGGCAGTAAAGATGCGGGCAAATTGGATGAAAAACTCTGCAATATCAAGTTTTTGTTTTGATTGAATACAAGGCAGTACTCATTGGATACCTATTCGGAGACCAAAAGAAAAAGAGGGGTGCCATCTTGGACAAGATCCATGCTGAAGTTAAAGTTCTTGTAAACCCTTACATATACCCAGTGAAGTGACTGGCCTCAGATGATACACAGAGATTAAACAATCCTCATACATAAATTGTACATGTTTATTTGCAATCTTCTCTTCTCTACATCCATTCAAAGTCCACAATTTAAAAAGTTTGTCTGAGCATTCAGATAAAAGGGGGCAAAGAGCTGGAGTTACACTCTGCAGAGCTGAGTGAGAGGAACGCTGACAGATGATTGGAGGAAGGGGTTACAGCCCCTTCATACAGCACACAGGAAGAGAGCTGAGGCTGTCAATCTGCTTGAGGTCCCTCCCTATCACCAGTGTTCTCTTGGTGTCAGGAAAACTTGTCAGAAGTTATTCATACTGATAGCAGAGAAATGAAGCAGCAGACAAAAATAACACTTAGGGCTTTTAACTGAGACAAGTACACACTATAGGGGGATATGCTTTGTTCATATTTCATGTCTGAGGTTTACAACCATTTTAACACTGTGGGGATGTTCAGAAAAGCACCAAGCACTGCTGATACATCTTGCATGTAGAACAAATTGTTTAAAGCCTTATGCACACAGGACATTTGGCAAACGCCTAGAAGCTTTTCCTCCTGCCAGCACGGCAATGATGTCCTTCCGGCACCGCACTTCAGGGTTTGTGTTACACAGCCCAGAGCATAAGTTTTAGCCATTTGTTGTGATCTGTGCAGTGAGATACAGAGGTCCATTGTGCTGGTCATGTGGGGGGAGCAAGCGCACGGTGTCAGGGGCCCCCACTAGATCACCGGATGGCAAGAGACCTGATTAGTGAGTTAGTGTAACGCTCCTGCGTTTTATGTATGGTGTATATTTTCAGCTGCAGAAATATTCCACTTCAGTAGTCATGTAGAGAAACGCTGAGATACCATTCCCAACTCCCAATGACTCATCATGTGTGGAGGATCTCAATTCAGCAAGTAAATACACACACTCAATAAGATGTTTCCTAGAGTGACTTATGTATATAGTAACACAGTGATGATAGGCTGAAGAGACAGGTTGGGTAGAGATGGTAGATGACAGACACTTGAAAGGAAATGTTCTTGAAAGTGAGATAGTAGCAGATGAGATGCAGATAGGTTTAGCAATCATGTATGGTAGCAGATGACAGAGTAACAGGTGGACATTAGGGTTGAGCGGACACCTAGATGTCCGTGTTCGACGGGTTCGGCCGAACTTTAAAAAAAAGTCCGGGTCCGTGTCCCGGACTTTTACCGAACTTTTCCCGGACACCGAACCCCATTGAAGTCAATGGGGACCCGAACTTTAAGGCACTAAAATGGCTCTAAAACACCAAAGGAAAGGGCTAGAGTGCTGCAAATGGCAGCAAAACGTAATTAAGAGCATGGCAAGTGCTCTGCAAACAAATGTGGATAGGGAAATAACTTAAAACAACAAAAAAAAACAGAAAAATAAAACAATGTTCTTCTTCATCTCTGAAGGACGAGGCCCATATGGAGTAGGAGGGAGGTTGAGGTGGTGGTGGATGTGGCGGTGACATAGGCGTGCGCACAGGGTGTGCTGGGTGTGCCTGGGCACACCCTAATCACCTAGGGCACATAGCATTGCCAGTGAGGAGATGGGAAAGATCTCCCTGGGACCTGCTCTGCTCTATTTCTCCTTGCCTACAGGTACATGGCCCCGATACATTACTCTCCCTGCTGGCAAACACATGCATGTGTATTTCAACTTTGGGGTGCACACCTTAATGCAATAGGCTGCGCACACCTATGGGCGGTGTAGGTGGAAGCGGCGGTGGAGGAGGACCAGGGCCGGATTAACAGCATCATGGGCTTGGTGCTGAGGATTTTGAAGGGCCTTAAGGGCCGTGCCTTGCCATGCACCCAGAGGAGGAAGGGTGCAGCCATGCATGCCTAATTCAACATGGGATGCTGTCTCTGAAGCCCATAAACACATCCATGCATCGCCAACTGTCCCTCCTTGTCCGGCCTTCACGCTGTGTGGGGAGGTTCTGAGGGTGCTGCCTGGGGAAGCGAGCATAGAAGCCAGACTTCTGTGTTTACAAGTGACAGAAGAGCGGTAACAGTGAATATGGCCAACCCGGGGCCTATATAAAAGGTAGGGGCCTGGAGCTGCAGCTCCAATAGCCCCTACATTAATCTGGCCCTGAGGAGGAGGACGAGGTAGCCAACACTGCTTCTTTTCAAAAATTTTAAATGAGGGTACACCCCAAAAGAGTGAGAAAGAGCAAAAATGGAACAATGGGTGGGTAAGGTCGGTATCCATTGCTATTCTGCGTAAGGTACGGAAAAGTCCCGTGGGATCCATGCCTGGTTCATTTTAATGAACGTGAGCTTGTCCACATTGTCTCTGGACAGGCGGCTGCGCTTGTCTGTTATAACGCCCCCAGCCGTGCTAAATACCCGTTCAGATAATACACTGGCTGCAGGGCACGCCAGCACCTCCAAGGCGTAAAGGGCAAGCTCAGGCCATGTGCCCAATTTGGAGACCCAGAAGTTGAAGGGGGCAGACCCGTCATTCACTACATGTAGGCGTGTGCACACATACTGCTCCACCATGTTGGTAAAATGCTGCCTCCTGCTAAGACGTTCCATCTGAGCTGCTGGTGCTGCTGTTTGTTGTGGCGTGCTGACAAAGCTTTTCCACATTTCGGCCATGCTAACCCTGCCTTCTGAGGTGCTGGCGGTGCCCTGGTTGCGTTGGCGACCTCCTCCTCCTCCTCCTCTGCCTTGTGCTTCCACTGTGGCCCCGCTGTCAGATGGGAATGCCAGCAGCATGGCGTCTACCAGCGTGCGCTTGTACTCGCGCATCTTGCGATCGCGCTCCAGTGAGTGAATTAAGGACGGTACGTTGTCCTTGTAACGGGGATCCAGCAGCGTGGCCACCCAGTAATCAGCACAAGTTAGAATGTGGGCAACTCGGCGGTCGTTGTGGAGACACTGCAGCATGTAATCGCTCATGTGTGCCAGGCTGCCCAGAGGCAACGAAAGGCTGTCCTCTGTGGGAGGTGTATCGTCCGTGTCCTCTGTATCCCCCCAGCCACGCACCAGTGATGGCCATGAGCTGGCCTGGGTGCCACCCTGCTGTGAACATGGTTCCATCTCCTCCTCCAGCTCCTCCTCCTCCTCATCCTCCTCATCCTCCAGAACTGTGCCCCTGCTGGACAATTGCGTCCCTGGCGTTTGCGTGTGCAGGAACCCACCCTCGGAGCCCCTTGCGAATGACTGCCCTGAAAGCCTTGGAAATGTTACCTCTTCATCCTCCTCCTCCTCCTCATCCTGTGCCACATCCTCTTCCATCATCGCCCGAATTGTTTTTTCAAGGAGGCATAGAAGTGGGATAGTTAAGCTGAGAACGGCGTCATTGCCACTGGCCATGTTGGTGGAGTACTCAAAACAGCGCAACAAGGCACACAGGTCTCGCATGGAGGCCCAGTTATTGGTGGTGAAGTGGTGCTGTTCCGCAGAGCGACTCACGCGTGCGTGCTGCAGCTGAAACTCCACTATGGCCTTCTGCTGCTCGCACAGTCTTTCCAGCATGTGCAAGGTGGAGTTCCACCTTGTGGGCACGTCACATATGAGGCGGTGAGCGGGAAGGCCGAAGTTACGCTGCAGCGCTGCCAGGCGAGCAGCAGCAGGGTGAGAACGCCGAAAGTGCGCACAAACGGCCCGCACTTTCTGCAGCAGCTCTGACATATCGGGGTAGTTTTTAAGGAACCTCTGCACCACCAAATTCAGCACATGCGCCAGGCAAGGGATGTGCGTCAAACCGGCTAGGCCCAGAGCTGCTATGAGATTTCGCCCGTTATCGCACACCACCAGGCCGGGCTTGAGGCTCGCTGGCAGCAACCACTCATTTGTCTGCTGTTCCATGCTCCTCCACAACTCCTGCGCGGTGTGTGGTTTGTCCCCCAAACAGGCAAGTTGTAAAACTGCCTGCTGTCGTTTACCCCTGGCCGTGCTGAAGTTGGTGGTGAAGGTGTTACGCTGTCCGGATGAGGAGGCGGTAGAGGATGAGGAAGCGGAGTAGGAGGAGTTAGGAACAGGAGGCAAACTGAAGCGCCCTGCAATCCTCGGTGGTGGAAGGACATGCGCCAAATTGCTATCCGCCTCAGGCCCATCCGCCACTGCATTTACCCAGTGTGCCGTTAGGGAGATATAACGCCCCTGACCGTGCTTACTGGTCCACGTATCCGTAGTTAGGTGGACCTTGGCACAGATGGCGTTGCGCAGTGCACACCTGATATTTTCCCCCACTTGGTTGTGCAGGGAAGGGATGGCTTGCCTGGAAAAGTAGTGGCGGCTGGGCACGACGTACTGTGGGACAGCCACCGACATAAGGTTTTTAAAACTGTGCGTCTCCACC
Source organism: Pelophylax lessonae (assembly GCF_965119305.1). Lineage (NCBI taxonomy): Eukaryota > Metazoa > Chordata > Amphibia > Anura > Ranidae > Pelophylax > Pelophylax lessonae. The sequence continues at coordinate 405,389,865 of NC_138772.1, forward strand.
AGACGGAATGACAGCATTTCAAAGGCCAATAATTTTGAAATGCTGGCATTCAGGGCCAGGGATCGCGGGTGGGTAGGGGGGTACTTCCTCTTCCTCTCAAGTGTTTGGGAGATGGAAAGCTGAACGCTTCCACGGGACATTGTGGAGATGGTTGTTGGTGACCCAGGTGGTGGTGTTGCTGACAGATCGTCTGTTTGCGGGGTGGCAGGTGCCGGTATCACTACAGATGTGGCTGGAGCGGCCGAGACTGCAGCAGAAGAGGAAGCAGGATGAGCCAGAGACGTTTCTTGGTTTTGAAGGTGTGTACTCCACTGCAGCTCGTGCTTTGCACTTAGATGCCTGATCATGCAGGTTGTGCTCAGGTTGAGAAGGTTTATGCCTCGCTTCAAGCTCTGATTGCACAGGGTGCAAACCACTCGTGTCCTGTCATCAGCACATTTTCTAAAGAACTTCCACGCTAGAGAACTCCTTTGAGCTGACTTTGGTGCGCTCGTTCCCTTGCTGCGTTGGGCAGTAGCGGGCGTAGTGTCTAGGGCACGGCCGCTCCGCTTCTGCACCCTGCTCCCTCTTCTGCTGTGCTGGTGGCTCTGTGCGACCACCGCCTCTTCCTCCAAACTACTCAGGTCACCTGCATGACGTTCATTCCATGTGGGGTCGAGGACCTCATCGTCCTCCACATCATCTTCCACCCAGTCTTCACCCCTGCCCTCCTTGTCGGTCTCCACAATGCTGAACGCCGCAGCAGTTGGCACCTGCGTTTCGTCATCATCGGAGACGTGCTGCGATGATCCTTGCATGTACTCATCTTGAGAAATAAGTGGTTGGGCATCGCTGCACTCAATCTCTTCCACTTCTGGGGCAGGGCTAGGTGGATGGCCCTGGGAAACCCTGCTGACAGAGTCCTCAAAAAGAATAAGAGACTGCTGTATGGCTTGGGGCTCAGACTGCTGGCCTGATTTGCAAGGGGGTGAGGTGAAAGACGGTTGGACATTGGCTGCAGGTGCCAACTCTGACCTTTCTGCAGTAGACTGGGTGGGAGACAATGTGAAGGAACTGGAGGCACTGTCAGCAGCAAACCAATCTACTATCGCCTCAACTTGTTCTGGCCTCATCACTTCTAGGGGCGTTTGATGCCCTACCAAATACTGATGCAGGTTCTGTCGCCTACTCACACTTGAGGAAGGTGTTTCACTTGTGCGTGTAGCTGGCACAGATCGACCACGTCCTCTCCTTGCAACAGGAGCTCTACCAGCAGCACCACGACCCAGGCCACGGCCCTTATTTGACGGTCTCCTCATATTTCTGTAATTTAAGATCTTGCCCTAGAAAGGTTTTTATTGAATAGCGGAATAGGAAATATGATCCAAAAAAGTGTATGTATCTCGCACGTACAAAACCACACTAGGCCCCAATTACTATTGTTTCTACCCCTAAAAGGATGGATGAGGAGTAGGAGGAGTATGGAACAGACAGCACCCTCAAATCTTCAGAAGTATGAGATGAACCCCAAAAACTTGGAAAGGTGGATCTCACACGTACCGACACAGACTATCCCGCAATTCAATTGATTCTCAAAGGTTTTTATTGAATAGCGGAATAGGAAATATGATCAAAAAAAGTGTATGTATCTCGCACGTACACAACCACACTAGGCCCCAATTACTATTGTTTGTACCCCTAAAAGGATGGATGAGGAGTAGGAGGAGTATGGAACAGGCAGCACCCTCAAATCTTCAGAAGTATGAGATGAACCCCAAAAACTTGGAAAGGTGGATCTCACACGTACCGACACAGACTATCCCGCAATTCAATTGATCCTCAAAGGTTTTTATTGAATAGCGGAATAGGAAATATGATCAAAAAAAGTGTATGTATCTCGCACGTACACAACCACACTAGGCCCCAATTACTATTGTTTGTACCCCTAAAAGGCTAGATGAGGAGTAGGGGGGGTATGGAACAGGCAGCACCCTCAAACCTTCAGAAGTATGAGATGAACCCCAACAACTTGGAAAGGTGGATCTCTCTCACACGTACCAACACAGACTATCCCCCAATTTAACTGATCCCCAAAGGTTTTTGATTAAATAGCGGAATAGAAAATATGATCCAAAAAAAGTGTATGTATATCACACGTACACAACCACACTAGGCCCCAATTACTATTGTTTGTACCCCTAAAAGGCTAGGAGTAGGGGGAGTATGGAACAGGCAGCACCCTCAAACCTTCAGAAGTATGAGATGAACCCCAACAACTTGGAAAGGTGGATCTCTCTCACACGTACCAACACAGACTATCCCCCAATTTAACTGATCCCCAAAGGTTTTTGATTAAATAGCGGAATAGAAAATATGATCCAAAAAAAGTGTATGTATATCACACGTACACAACCACACTAGGCCCCAATTACTATTGTTTGTACCCCTAAAAGGCTAGGAGTAGGGGGAGTATGGAACAGGCAGCACCCTCAAACCTTCAGAAGTATGAGATGAACCCCAACAACTTGGAAAGGTGGATCTCTCTCACACGTACCAACACAGACTATCCCCCAATTTAACTGATCCCCAAAGGTTTTTGATTAAATAGCGGAATAGAAAATATGATCCAAAAAAAGTGTATGTATATCACACGTACACAACCACACTGGGCCCCAATTACTATTGTTTGTACCCCTAAAAGGCTAGATGAGGAGTAGGGGGAGTATGGAACAGGCAGCACCCTCAAACCTTCAGAAGTATGAGATGAACCCCAACAACTTGGAAAGGTGGATCTCTCTCACACGTACCAACACAGACTATCCCCCAATTTAACTGATCCCCAAAGGTTTTTGATTAAATAGCGGAATAGAAAATATGATCCAAAAAAAGTGTATGTATATCACACGTACACAACCACACTAGGCCCCAATTACTATTGTTTGTACCCCTAAAAGGCTAGGAGTAGGGGGAGTATGGAACAGGCAGCACCCTCAAACCTTCAGAAGTATGAGATGAACCCCAACAACTTGGAAAGGTGGATCTCTCTCACACGTACCAACACAGACTATCCCCCAATTTAACTGATCCCCAAAGGTTTTTGATTAAATAGCGGAATAGAAAATATGATCCAAAAAAAGTGTATGTATATCACACGTACACAACCACACTAGGCCCCAATTACTATTGTTTGTACCCCTAAAAGGCTAGATGAGGAGTAGGGGGGGTATGGAACAGGCAGCACCCTCAAACCTTCAGAAGTATGAGATGAACCCCAACAACTTGGAAAGGTGGATCTCTCTCACACGTACCAACACAGACTATCCCCCAATTTAACTGATCCCCAAAGGTTTTTGATTAAATAGCGGAATAGAAAATATGATCCAAAAAAAGTGTATGTATATCACACGTACACAACCACACTAGGCCCCAATTACTATTGTTTGTACCCCTAAAAGGCTAGATGAGGAGTAGGGGGGGTATGGAACAGGCAGCACCCTCAAACCTTCAGAAGTATGAGATGAACCCCAACAACTTGGAAAGGTGGATCTCTCTCACACGTACCAACACAGACTATCCCCCAATTTAACTGATCCCCAAAGGTTTTTGATTAAATAGCGGAATAGAAAATATGATCCAAAAAAAGTGTATGTATATCACACGTACACAACCACACTAGGCCCCAATTACTATTGTTTGTACCCCTAAAAGGCTAGGAGTAGGGGGAGTATGGAACAGGCAGCACCCTCAAACCTTCAGAAGTATGAGATGAACCCCAACAACTTGGAAAGGTGGATCTCTCTCACACGTACCAACACAGACTATCCCCCAATTTAACTGATCCCCAAAGGTTTTTGATTAAATAGCGGAATAGAAAATATGATCCAAAAAAAGTGTATGTATATCACACGTACACAACCACACTAGGCCCCAATTACTATTGTTTGTACCCCTAAAAGGCTAGGAGTAGGGGGAGTATGGAACAGGCAGCACCCTCAAACCTTCAGAAGTATGAGATGAACCCCAACAACTTGGAAAGGTGGATCTCTCTCACACGTACCAACACAGACTATCCCCCAATTTAACTGATCCCCAAAGGTTTTTGATTAAATAGCGGAATAGAAAATATGATCCAAAAAAAGTGTATGTATATCACACGTACACAACCACACTAGGCCCCAATTACTATTGTTTGTACCCCTAAAAGGCTAGATGAGGAGTAGGGGGAGTATGGAACAGGCAGCACCCTCAAATCTTCAGAAGTATGAGATTGTGTTCACTGTACCCCACAAAGATTGAGTTCACTGCACCCCACAATGATTGTGTTCACTGCACCCCACAAAGATTGTGTTCACTGCACCTCACAAAGATTGTGTTCACTGTACCCCCCAAAGATTGTGTTCACTGCACCCCACAAAGATTCTGTTCACTGTACCCCACAAAGATTGTGTTCACTGCACCCTAAAAGGATGTTGTTCACTGCACCCCACAAAGATTGTGTTCACTGCACCCTAAAAGGATGTTGTTCACTGCACCCCAAAAAGATTGTGTTCACTGTACCCCCCCAAAGATTGTGTTCACTGCACCCCACAAAGATTGTGTTCACTGCACCCCAAAAAGATTGTGTTCACTGTACCCCCCAAAGATTGTGTTCACTGCACCCCAAAAAGATTGTGTTCACTGTACCCCCCAAAGATTGTGTTCACTGCACCCCACAAAGATTCTGTTCACTGTACCCCACAAAGATTGTGTTCACTGCACCCCAAAAAGATTGTGTTCACTGTACCCCCCCAAAGATTGTGTTCACTGCACCCCACAAAGATTCTGTTCACTGCACCCCACAAAGGATTTTGTTCACTGCACCCCAAAAAGATTGTGTTCACTGCACCCCAAAAAGGATTTTGATCACTGCACCCCAAAAAGGATGTTGTTCACTGCACCCCAAAAATGATTTTGTTCACTCCACCCCAAAAAGATTGTGTTCACTGCACCCCACAAAGATTGTGTTCACTGCACCCCAAAAAGATTGTGTTCACTGTACCCCCCAAAGATTGTGTTCACTGCACCCCACAAAGATTCTGTTCACTGTACCCCACAAAGATTGTGTTCACTGCACCCCAAAAAGATTGTGTTCACTGCACCCCAAAAAGGATGTTGTTCACTGCACCCCAAAAAGGATGTTGTTCACTCCACCCCAAAAAGATTGTGTTCACTGCACCCCACAAAGATTGTGTTCACTGCACCCCAAAAAGATTGTGTTCACTGCACCCCAAAAATGATTTTGTTCACTGCACCCCAAAAAGGATTTTGTTCACTGCACCCCAAAAAGGATGTTGTTCACTCCACCCCAAAAAGATTGTGTTCACTGCACCCCAAAAAGATTGTGTTCACTGCACCCCACAAAGGATTTTGTTCACTGCACCCCAAAAAGATTGTGTTCACTGCACCCCAAAAAGGATGTTGTTCACTGCACCCCAAAAAGGATTTTGTTCACTGCACCCCAAAAAGATTGTGTTCACTGCACCCCACAAAGGATTTTGTTCACTGCACCCCACAAAGATTGTGTTCACTGCACACCAAAAAGGATTGTGTTCACTGCACCCCAAAAAGATTTTGTTCACTGCACCCCAAAAAGATTGTGTTCACTGCAGCCCAAAAAGATTGTGTTCACTGCAGCCCAAAAAGATTGTGTTCACTGCAGCCCAAAAAGATTGTGTTCACTGCAGCTCACACACAGAAAAATGGATGTGGATCACTGACACCTGCCTATCTCCAATCCCACACCACACAGCAATATCGATTGTAGTTTGTAGAACACAGTTTCCCTAAAATTCAGCAGACTCTGTCCCTAACAGGATTGAGAAGAGATCGTAGATCAGGATTGAGTGCAGATTCACCCCACCCCCCACACAGCAATATCGATTGTAGTTTGTAGAAGACACTGACCCTATAATTCAGCAGACTCTATCCCTAAAATGCCTACAACTCGCCCTGCCTAAACATTCCGACCTGTCCCTCAATTCTATCCGGACACAAATGGTTTTTTCCTGCCTATCTTTCCCTAATCAGCAGCCAGCACATTGATGTGTGCTCTGTCCCTTAGCTAAGCAGCAGAATGACGCTGCTGCGGCGGCTGCCTCGAACTTATAAAGACTTGGTCACATGCTTCAGACGGCCAATCACAGCTACTAAGACATTTGCAGGCATGGCTGGGATGGCTTAAGGCACACCAGTTAAACGATTGTTGATTGGCTGTTGAAAGCCCGCCATGAAAAGAGCGCCAAAGCATGCAAAACCCGGAAATAAAACGACCGAACACGGATTTTTACCCGAACATACAGTAAAGTGTCCGTGTCCGTGTTCGGGTAAAAAAAATCCAATTATTCGGTACGAACACGAATAATACAGTCCGTGTTCGCTCAACACTAGTGGACATACAAGAGAGATCAACCCAGTGCAAGAACAGGTGGTAGTAGGCTCAAGAGCTAGCAATCTTAGATAATCCAGATGTAGTAATAGTCCTTAGTATGCAGAGCTAGATAGTGTAAGCTTTAGTATGAAAGTTATAGAGGTTTCCCCTACGGGGTACTTATCACTAATAGCAATGTAGCAGAGGAGAGGTTCGGCAAGAGCGGATAATCCGGTAGCGGGATACAGGGATCAGCGCAGCGTGGTTCCGACAGCGAGGTAAGCTTGCAAGCATGAGAGCTTCAAGACAGGTTAGCATCAAGGCACAAAGCAGTTTGAACGAACACATGTGAGTGAGAGCCGGCGATCTAAATAGCCATCAGTCCGGCGCTCAGTGATGACAGCATCAGTCTTAAAGGTGTATGCGCACCTTACCAAAAGAGAATGGTGGGGCGCATACACTTATGAAAGAGTAATTAGGGTACCCAAAGGTACCAGAACATTACAGTTAGTCACATTAGTCAAAAATAGTTACATATATATTTTGTAATAAACATTGTCTGCCATTTAAGTGCATTGGATATTTTTTTTGAGACATCTGACCAGTTACAGGCTTCTGTGCATTGACACAAATATGTTTTTTTTTCTGTGGATGGTGTATAGGGGCACCGATGAGAACTTTAAGATTGTCCCCATCCAGCTGCTAGTTGGGTGGGGTGGGTCCTCTGTGTGTGAACTCTCAAATAGTGGTTCACTGCTTGGTGTGGGTTAGCTCTGAGGAGGGGTCTTTCCCCCGAAACGCATACGCTTTTTCACTGTGTGGCCATAGTGTCACCCATCTCACCAACTAGAGAGCTTTACATGACAAGCTTGATTCTATTCTAACTTTGTGAGTATGACACTGTTATGTGCTTTCAATAAATGTTTTTTCGTGGTAATGCACTAGGTGTTTGCACCCCCTTGTGTATAATTTTGCAGTTTTTGGAAAGACCGTCCAGACAGAGGAGGGCTCCAACGCTGAGACCATTGCATACCATAGCCAGTTTGTTTGGGGAAGTCCTGGGATTGAGCGCTGGATGGTGTTTTTGGTTAGTCTGGTAACATGCAGGGGAGTTTAGAGGCAGGAAAAAAAGTGCCTGATGTCACTAGAAGCAGCTGCAAAAACATCCAGTGTGCATGAGGTCTAAAGAATAACATTTTTCCTATACTAAGCATGTATGTTTGTCTCTTATCAAGGTGAAGGCGCCTGGTTCTTTTTGTATATGGATTAATCCCATATGAATTCAGGATACCTGCTGCCCTTTTTATTTTTGTGGTGAGTCACCCAGAAAAATTACAGGCTAATATCAATGAAAAATGGGTGCTGACAATGGTATGGGTTAATGGGAATTAATGGGTTAATGGGAATTAATTCATTAAGGCTCAAGATGTGTTTTGAAATCTGGATGGTTTTAAATGTGTACTGGTAGTTATGTTAGTGTTCTTTATCCAATTTAAAGTGCAACCAGTGTGTAACTCAAATAAAATTATGATAATACCATTAAATGAACATTTTTGATAAAATTCAAATAATTTAAAATATATGGACACAAACAGTGTACATAATTGGTATGTAAGGAATATACTAGTGTATATGCCCCGCGCCACGCGTTTAATTTATAAATATGTGAAATAAATAATAAAAATATTTTTGTGAATAAAATTGATTTTGTGAATAAGTATATTAAAATGATATGTATTCGTAGCAGCTGCTATAGAAATTAAAAGGTATGTGCAGGTAAGTATTCTAAAAGGTTACCTATAGCGCTTGCTTTAAATTAATGCAATAAAAGTGAATATACTAAATTTCATAAAATTGATATATATAACAAATATATTGTGTAGAATAATAAATAAGTAAATTAGTAGATCATAGTTCCGTATAACATTAATAAATATAAAAAGTCCAAAATCCAAAAAGTCCAATACATATATATAAAGTGAATCCTTTGTGCAAACTTCCAAATAAAAAAAGTTTTTCAATGAATGTGCAATATAAAGTCCTTTGTGCAAACTTCCAGACGAAAAGTGCAAGTGCTCAGCACGATGATTACTCAGTCCACTCAGTAATAATCCTAATATTTGTAATATCACAGTGACAAAGGTAAGATTCGATCACTTACCAGACGTTGTGGGTCATGTGTGCCTAATAGCACCATGACCAATCAGGCTTGTATAGCCATCCAGGCTAAAAGGTCTTTATGGCTTGCTTCAAGTGGTGGGATCTCCCTCTGTCTCCTCTCCCCTCGTGCCAGAAAAAAATGTGGAAAAAAAAAAGGAGCTCCAAATAGTGTGATATCCTTAAGTATTTTTATTCCCAATTGGGCAAAATTATATACAAAACTTCGTGCAAATAAAAGCAAAAAACAGCAAAAACAGCAAAGGCTAATAATAAAAAAGATCGGGGTTTGTTCCTCCCGAATGCAGCCCTCGTATGGCCGCTTGTGACTGTGTGTTTCAGCGCAAGCCGATCAGCGTGGAAGCAAGCGGGAGAACTTGCTTGCGTTCCACCTACGACACACATCACCACGCTGTGCGTTCCAAACTTACGCGTTTCGTCACTTCCGGTGATGTCTAATTGTGTATTATTCTACACAATATATGTTTTATATATATCAATTTTATGAAATTTAGTATATTCACTTTTATTGCATTAATTTAAAGCAAGCGCTATAGGGAGTGTACATAATTGGTGACTTGTGAAAACAAATAATAAATGAGTGACACTGGTGATGGTGATGTGAAATATTAATAAATAATGCTATTAATAAAAATTCATAAAATATTTATAAAACGTATGCAATAAAAAGATGTATCCACAACGTTAATTGTGCAACAAGTGAGAATAGTCCATGAAAATAAATGAGTTCTTCAAGGTGATTTTGTGCTCCAAATGTGCTCTTGATAAAATAAGCAATCTCTGCCTCTTACCAGATGGCTTTAGGTCGACAGGACTTAAATCGCTTTTGATACCTTTATAGGATGGATCAGTCCTACACCGAACTCCTCCATTCCTCTTTCTGGATCTCACTCAGGTGTATATAGGAAAAATAGTGGGGAAGCCAAATATAGTATAATACCGTTTTTTAATTTTTTAAAAAAATGTAAAAATAAGAAATGGCTGCTTACAAGAAGTAGTGCCTTTCCTGGCACTAGGTGAAACCACTGTTTGTATGTAAAAGGGTCTGTTTCTGGTGCTCTGTTTGTTTGTCCAGAGACTCCTCTACAGCCCTGGTGGCATGGTAGCAGCTGCAGCGTGCACTTTAAGCAGGAAGGATATGAAGTCGCTGGATCTCTCTGTTTCCGGGTATCAGTAAGGACCACAATGCATTTCGCGTCTGATGACGCGAGATTGAGACGAGAATTTTCGTACTTTAGTAACCTATTCCTTTTCGATATGGTGACGGATACCTTCACTTAGTGGTGTAACTGTAAAGAAATGGTTGTCCTTGGCAATAAGGAGTTTTGCTAGGTCATGCCATTGGTAGGAAATATTATGGTTGTGCAGAGGTTCAGTAATTGTTGCCAACTTCCTCCTCTGCTGCATGGTATAAGCAGAGAAGTCAATAAACAGTGTGAGACCCTACAGATGTTCTGCATGTCTAAAAACTGCAATAAGCTTTTCTTTGATGTGAAAGTAATGGATACGCACAATTGTGTCCAAGGGGAAATGAGCAAGGATATATTTAGGCTTTGGTGGCCTATGAATGCCATTGATCATCAGCTTTTCCAAAGGTTTATATGGTAAAGCCTCCCTCAGAAGGTTAGTGAGATAGGCTTTCAAATCAGGTGGTTTAACCGATTTGGGTATACCCCATATTTTAATGTTGTTATGCAAAGATCTGTCCTCTAGGTCTGCTAATTTAAATTGTATTTGATCCAGGCCAGGTCATCTTCTCTCTCATTGTGCATATCGACATTGAATTTGATGCTCATTCCCCCATTTTATCTTCGATAAGGGGCACTCTGTCTCCGACCTCTTTAAGATTTAATCTGAACTGTTGTGCTAAGGATATAATATTCAAATGGTTTCTGCTTCTTAAGGAGACCAGTATGTTCTTTAAGGTGGGGTTGAGGACGTGTTGTCGTTAGTAGGGAACGCTAATATGGAGTCATGTATTTCCCTGGTGTCATATAAGCACAAGTCAGTCTTACTCACCTCCAATGCAGGCTGTGTGGATGGTTGTGGTTTCTTTTTAGCCTTTACTGGGCTGGATGTGCTGGATGAGAATGGTGAAGAAGTTACCCTGTATTGCCGGAAATTATTTTTGTCAGCAGGGAAACACCGGATGGGTGCTTGTGGAACGGCCATGCGGTCAGTGAGGAGAGTTAGCAGAGCTGCTGGCACCATCTTGACCTGTTTCCCGGCGGGACTGAGGGAAAGAAATTGGTCATCTCCCCAGGTTGGCTTCTGTCTTTTCGCTTGCAGGACGTGTAGCCCATGTATGCCTCATTCTCTGGCTGCAAAACCTGCTGTTCTGTGAGGTTCTGTAGCATCTGTGAGCTCTGGCAAGCCGCTTTTGTGCAGAGCTGGGTTTTCAAGAAACCATCCTTTCCACCAGCCAGCCACCCCCGAATGGGGTAACCATTTTTGTAGCCCCCCATTTGAAGCACCCACCAAGTGCTAAATGTCATATGAGCTGGTACAGACATAGTAGTGGACTAAACAATGGCAGCTCTTAGGTTGTGGGCATGTTAACATATATACCTGATGTAACAATCTGGAATAGTTTAGTGGACTTTTCAAATTAAAAATATTAGCATCAAACGTGGATCTGAACCCTGCAGGCAGGGTTGCCACAGCATATTAAACCAATGGTTTGTGGGCAAAATGTTTAAAGGCTGGGTTCACCATTTTTTTTCTAAAATCTAGCTTCCCTATGTACCAATATATCAATGTAAATGACAAAGAAAACTGCGCTAACTTTAGGTTAATGTGAGGACTTAGTAAAGTGCTATAGAGGTTTTAAAAATATTGCGATATCTCAAATAAATCAAAAAGTGCATATATAAGTGCATGAAAAATACCAATTACAAAATATTTTGACAATAATAAATACAATAATAAATGCCCTATGTGTGTCGCTTAAAAAACTTGTGCTTCCACTACTCTAGGTGTGAATGGGTCCTGAAACTAAAATCGGTGTGTTTACGCAATAACAATGAGGCTCTATTCACATCTGTGTGTTTCCAAATGCATGGCAAACTACACAGAAAAATGCATGCTTTTTCAGAAGCAATGCAAATGTGAATTGTGTTTGTGTTGTCATTACATATTATCCACTTCCTGCAAACTGACGTACCTGTACGTCGGCTTGAAGAAGTGGTTGTAACAGGGTGATGCCTGCAGCTGCAGGCATCACCCAGGTACCGTTTTCTAGAGCTGGTAGTCGGCTTTTTGGAAATAACAGATGCTGCTCAACAGCCACTTGGCCATTATCCCTGCGAGCGGAAGGGGATGCCGGCTGGTTAGAGTTCTGAATCAATCCAGTTTTGGTTTTGATTGGGTCTCCAATCATGTATCCGGAAGCGAGGTCACAGCGTCACTTCCGGTTTACATGGCTGTCAGTGGCGCAGATTTAAAAAAAACTGTGAGCATTCAAAAATGCTGATTTTGGCGTTTTGAATACTTTGAAGTGCAGTGGAGGGGTTTGTGGTCTTTTAGACCCCAGATCCCTCCATAAGGAATACTTGTCACTGCCTATTGCTGTCACAAGAGATGTTTACATTCCTTGTGTCAGCAATGAAAGTGATCCGATTTTTCCTTTTTCACGGAACAGTGTTAAAAATAAAAAATAAAATAAATAGGAAAAAAACTATTTTAAAGCGCCCCCAACCTGTGAGCTCACGCACCAAAGAAAATGCATACGTAAGTCACGCCCGCAAATGTAAACGGTGTTCAAATCATGCATATGCAGTATCGCTGTAATTGCCAGAGCAATAGCAATAATTTTAGTAAAAGACCTCCTCTGTAACTCTAACGTTAAAAATTTTTAAAGTGTCACCGATGGAGATTTTTAAGTACCGTAGTTTGTCGCCATTCCACGAGTGTGCGCAATTTTAAAACTGTAACATGTTAGGTATTTATTTACTTGGCGTGACATCATATTTCACGATATAAAAAAAAAATTGGGCTAACTTTACTGTTTAGTTTTTTTTTTTAATTCAGTGATTCAGTGAAGTGTATTTTTGTCAAACAAATAACGTTTGAAAGACCGCTGTGCAAATATTGCGTGACTTTGATATATATATTATGTTTGGGGGTTCTAAGTAACTTTCTAGCAAAAAAATACTGATTTTATCTTGTAAACAATGTGTCAGAAATAGTGCTGGTCCTTAACCTTCCTAGCGGTATTCCCGGGTGTGGCTCGGGGTTAAATTTCAGTGCCAAAAGCTGCAACCCTGAGCCACACTCGGGGTATTGCTAGGAAGATCGCTGGATCCTGGTAGAGGGGTTACTTACCTTGTCACCGGGATCCAGCGATGTATCCCAGCGGTGTGTGGCGGCAGATCTTCCTCCCGATGCTCTGTGTGCCCTGGCTTCCGTCTCCTGCGACATGAGGTTCGCAGGGGGGTGGAACTGTCAGCAAATTCAAATGTAAAACACACCAAACACACTGATACAATGCAAAATCAAATAAATTCACATTAGTTTGCCCCCCAGTGCCCTTTCCTGCTGTTTTACTGTACTTTTTATGTATATATATATATATATATATATATATATTTATATATATATATATATATATATATATATATATATATATATGTATACATACATATATCCATACATACTTTAACTTATTTATAGTTTTTTATTATATTATAATTTATGATTTTGTGTTTCAAACTTTATCATACCCGAGATGTTATAAATAAGAATGCACAGTAAAAAAAAAATCATATGTAAATAGTTGGTTTGGGCTGCTCATTCTTAAGAATTACATGCAAAATAATGGTACCACTTTCAGCACCTAAAATCCGAAAGAATCATACCACCAGGGAGGTTAAGTGGTTAAAGACTTCCCAAGTGCAGCAAATGCACCAAAAACTGCAGTACCACACCATGCTCTGCTCCAAGAAAAGTTCTGGAGCTTCTCTGGGGTGATTGGTGGGGCAGCCCATTCAAAAACACCCAAAAAAAAAAAAACGCATGTGGGAATGTCAGTTTTCGCTAAGTGGGGATGTAAATGAGGCCTGTCTCTGTCCACTCCCTCCTATGTACTATGTCGTTTACAAACCCAAAGAACTTTGTACAGAGACTACGATCTGGCTGTTTCTTCTTGGAATAAGTAAAAGCAGCACACATTACACTTGTTAAACACACAGTTAACCTCTTGATTGCTTCTTGATGTTAACCCCTTTTAAGCCATTGGCAAAGTGTACAGTTTTATCACTGATCACTGTATTAGTGTCCCTATCAAAGTCAGTGTCAGTTATTGTACTTTCCAGCCAGTGTCTGTTAGTGTGTTAGTTAGATTGCCTGCCACACTATGACTGTGAGACAATATACGTTGCTGATCACCGCCATTTCTAGTATAGCATCTATCGCTGCGTAAATCCCAGTATACAGTATTTACCATTTTTAGATGTTATAACTTTCACACAAACCGATTAATATACACTTATTGGGATTTTTTTTTTTTTTTTAGCAAGGACATGCATGATGCAGCAGAACAGTTTTCGGCCTAAATTTATGAAGAAATTCGATTTTATTGCATATGTTATATAACAGTAGAAATTTTTTTTTCAAAATTTTTGGTCTTTTTTTATTTATATAATAACAAATAAAAACCCAATGGTGATCAAATGCCACCAAAAAAAAGCTCTATTTCTGTGAAAAAAATGATATTCATTTTATTTGTGTACAGTGTTGTATGACAGAATAATTGCCAGTTAAAATAGCACAGTGCTGAATAGAAAAAATTGGTGTAAAATCTTCTGGAGGACAAGTATTTAATACTTGCTCATCTCTAAAATATGTACGCATAAAAATAGCAAGTATATGGAGCTATGTCAGGGTGCATATGCTAAATAGTAAAATATTGATAAAGTCTAAACAATAACTAATAGCTCATCACCTACAGTATCTTTGCAGATTTATTGCAGTCTTTATGCAAGCTATCTATCTGCTCATAATTTTAATTTCTATTACAGATCTAATCAAGTTTACATTTTTGTTTTTTTAGTAACTCTTGATGGACTAATATTTATGGTACACATTAGTATCATTTTATGGCTGTTGATCTTATATGGCTGGTCTATTAATTCATTTTTTATAAACCTTAGCATAACTGTAATAAAATGACAGTAAATTCTTAAGTAAAATGCATCCAACGTGCATCAAGAATCAAATGAAAATTGAACCTGTGAAGGCATATTTAAATGATTTTATAGCTCATTAAAGTTTTCATTCTTTTATTAAGATGACCTACAGCTCCAGTCATTTAGTTTATAGGACATGATTTACATATCCTTAAATTTATTGTTAAAGTTATAAAATGAGCAGGTCATTTTAATTTTATACTTATACTCTACAACACAGGTCTCGTCTTTAGAACATCAAGGCCACAATGTGTCTACTGAGGCAATTTAAAGAGTCTTTGGGAGCAAGTAATCTGTCAAATGAGTCATTTATAAGAAGAATTAGTTCTCAGAATTTAATAAGCATTTAGGAAAGGAAAGCCAATTAATAATAAACAAAAGAAACATAATTAACTAAGCATAAATTTTCCACAAAATACCATGGTAAATGATGTGCACCAAAGAAGATGTATGGCTCGTCCTCCCGGAAATTGGAGTTTTCCACTTAGATAGGAAGCAAAAGTCCTATTTCATAATTACCATATGTGTTATGTCTCAGAATAAATTGATTTTTAGCTCAGATGCTGTGCTTGAATTTGGAATACTCTTCTGATCAATGCCAGTAAATGCTTTTGCAAGCAAAAAGAATGTCAAAACAGTTAAATAATTTAAATTGGAATTACTCAAGCAAACTTGATACATTTTATTGATAATTTGAAATATTACACAATATATCTGTTTGCCACCTCCATTTTAATACTTCAGAATTACTTTTAACCTTAGTTTACTATGTGATGTTTTTTTTTTAAGTTTTGCAGTAAATGTGTATCTATAGGCAACCAGCTCATGAATGATGTATGATTGTTAAGGCTTTTATGAAAGGACACACTACTTTTTTTGTAATGCTGTTGTTAAAGAAATATAATACACTAAAAGAAACAAAAATTTTTTTTTTTTTTGCCGTCAGCAAACAGTTCAAAAATCTGCACCATCAAATATAACATCTTGCTTTCCCTATAAGAGATTAAAGGTAAGGATGGGGGCTTTTTACCTACTGTGACTTCTTTGCCTTTTTTTTTTTTTTTTCTGCGTTGTCTGTTATAGCAATCATTTGATAAATGAGAATGAATTGGCATAAATAAGGCAATCAGCACATTTCTTCAGAAAGCCCAGATACACATCACTGAGAATTTTTAATGTATGAAAATGCTAGGGCAAGCAAAATTGTTATTTTACTTTCACTAGTTTTATGCTCTCTCTGAGCAATTTATTGCAAGCAGACTTTCTGTTCCTGAGCATATATCTTTATGTTCCATTTCACTAAAAAGTCATACACAATGATTTTGAGTGGCTAGCTTTGTTTACATTTTCCATATTGTTTAAATCTTTATATTTTTCAGCGTTTAACACTACTGAGATGCTTAACTGCCTTGTCTAGTCAAATGTCCAGCATTAGAAGTTACTATATGTACAAATGTAATAGGTAAATCTAATGAAAATTCACTATTTAACCACAGAAATCATTAATAAACTGCTTTTCTACCCTAAAACAGGCTCTATAGTGACAGACTGATCCCCAATACAAAAGCTCATCTTAAGCATGTGCAGTGATGGCAAAACACATAAAGTCATGGTGAGCATACAGTGCTAAGGCCATTTAATAGGAAGTGTGCACTTTAAGACAGTCTCTATGCCTACCAGACCATCATTGTATTATTATCAAGAAATGGGTTGACACTCGGGTAGAATAAAAAATGCACATTAACCTGGTTGTCATTGTCAACACTCTCTATTATAGTTATGCAGCTTTAAATTCATTGCGTAGCATGGGTACACTGTTTGCACACCACTGGCTAGAGATCTTGCTGTATGTTATCTTACCCAAAGTATTACATATCAGAAATAATGAATAATAATAATTTGTCCTAAAACGTGATATTTTTGCTAGTATGACTGTAAAAACAAACTTAGACAATCCCCTAATATACTTACAAACATACACTTAATTAAGCAAATCTAAATTCAATTAAATAATTCAGTCAGACAGTGAGTAGACATGTGCATGACAACATTTTCATTTAGATTCATTAATCTAGTTTAGTTAAATTCGGTTGATTCTTTCAATTTCTTTTCGTGATTCGTTTTCGGAATTTGTTCTATGTATTTTTTTAATTTTCTGCAAATTTACAGTTTTTTTTTCTAAATTCCAAACATTTAAATCGATACATTTTTAATCGGTTGAATCTAAAATTTTCCATTTTTTTTCGATTCGAATGCCGAGTATCTAAATATCTTTTTACACATTGATCTTGTTTGTATTATTAATATGTTTGTTCAAAATATGAGAAGTGTTCTAATTAATAAAAGTGCTATCTTACTTTCAACATTTTACTATGTACAATACCGTGCAGAAGTTTTTGCCAGCTGAGAAAAAATAATGTCAAGTACAAATGCTTTTAAATATTTATATTTTACTGCTTTCTTTTCATCAATTTTATACCTGCAAAGTGAACGAACAAAAGAAAAATCTTCATCAAATGATTACAATGACTCTTTAAATCACCTTTGACTTAACAAAAACAGCATTATTTCAAAATGGTACACTAATAACACACACGGTCTTTGATTTTAACAATATGTTTACAGTTGGAATTCAAATAGAATTCGATGTAAAATTTGAGTCGGATTTCAATTAGTCTGTACTGTAGTTTGGGAAATCGGATATATCCGAATCTCCAAATAACGAAAAATTTGTCTGAATATTTATTCGGAATGAATGAACCGCACATGTCTAACAGTGAGACAGATCAGGTTTATGAACTGTAGATCCTGTTATTTGTTGTGAAAGTACAGAATGCATCACCTGCCTAAATTAATTTACCTTCTCCACTGTTTCAAAATGTAGAAAAACTGTAGTATTAAATTATAGATTTAATAATGAGTTTAACTAAGGTTTATTTAGTATTTAATATTTTCTGTTGTTAGCAGATCACCTAAGCAGATGCATGAAAAAAACACACACACAAGACATATATATGTTTTTGACTCTTGCACACTGTGATACACTGTATGCTTTCTGTGTACATTACAAACTTTTCCTACACACGTGCTTACAAGCCTGCTGTGATATCCTCATCACAGCTAAGTCAACAAGGGCTCTCTGTGCAGAAAAGATGCTTGCTACCCCCCCCCCTCTTTCCCCACACTATTTTATAAGGTTTTTTTTTTTGCATACCAACTCTTATATTCAGCAATGAGGTGTTATGAAAACTGAAAATAACAGTAGCATGGTTCAAAATAACTGTTGGAATAGCAGTTAACCTCCACTCTTATAGTTTAACTACTGAGCCTTTTTCTGAGATAAAATAACAGTTCTAAGAAAAAAACTTTAGAGCCCTCAAAATGAGGCCAAATGTCAAGCTAAACATCAAGCATATAAACTGTATATAAAAATAAGAAAAACAAACAAAACAGGGAGCACAATGATATGGCACAATAAAATGCTTAATTAAAAAAAATGGAGCAAAAAAAATGTTTATTGCAATCACATGTCCCTGGGAAGCAGTATGTTTTGTAAACAGCCACCTTGCTGAAAGGGAGCACTGGGACCAAGGCTAATGGTGCAGTTATTGTAATTGATAAAACTGCCTCAAACACCTCTGGCTAGCTGTCAGGCTCGGGAAAGATGGCATACTCCAAAACCTGAACAGGACTCCATGCCAAAGCTTCTGACTGACAGCTTTTGCAGGCCAGCCTGCAGCATGTACCTCCTACAATTACTTTGAACCCCCAAACATTATATATTTTTTTAAAGCAGATATATTGTAAAGCCCTGCAGAACAAAATGGGGGATGTTGCTATTTTTTTGTCACACGGTATTTGCGCCCAGATTTTCCAAATTAAGGATTTGGTAATGGTGAACTTTTTGAAGGGGCATTTTTTTCCCACATATTTTTGGGAAAATGAAGAAATTAATGTACTGACCAGTGCATGGCAGTAGTAACTAAAATAATGCATTTTGGGAGTAGTTCTCTCTTTCTCAAGCCTGAGTACTACTCCCAAATGCATTACCATGGGGAACCAACATCCTAAGATTGGAGCCATTAAATTCTGTCCCCAGTATATTAACTCCTGACAAGATAAATTGGTACAGAAGGCTACAAAAACATAATTAACCACTTGCTGACTGCGGCAGGCTGGATCAGCTGCGTGAATCGAGCATGTCAGTTTGCGGGAGCGGTCCTGGGGGCAAGCGCATGCTGCCGACAGAGCCGCTCGCCTCCGCTAGGCAGCGGGGAAGCTGATCCATGGGAGCGGCGGCACTGATTGCCGCCAGCCAACCGAGATTTCTCCCTGCTGAGAGAGAACAATGGTCAGCTTTTTTAAACACAGCAGACCGTTGTTCTCTCTGAAATTATCACAAAATTCATGTGATCCTTCTGTATAGGATCACAGGTCTCTATGTTAATTTCACTAATCCCTCCCCCATCCCCCATACAGTTAGAAAACACTCCCCTAGGCTCACACTTAACCCTTTGATCACCACTGGGTTAACCCCTTCCCTGCCAGTGTCATTATAACAGTCCAAAACAATATAAAACCACTATGTGTTGCGCTAAAACATTAATAGTGAACAAGTGAAGGAAATTAATATACTAAAAATTTATATTAATATGCGGGTGATATAAAACACCCTCTACACGTAAGAAATTTGAACACTGATGAAAAAGAGACATGTGAGATAATTTGCATAAAAAAGGGGTCCTTCAGTGAAGAAAACAATCCCACAAAAATAATATATACATATATATATATATATATATATATATATATATATATATATATATATATATATATATAAGTCCTTGTAAAGAAAGAAATAGTGAATCCCAATGGAGAGGAACCAGTGAATGATAAACTGTCCAATGGTGGCTACGCCCCCAACGCCGGCCGGAAGTCTTTCCTGATACATGCGGGATGCAGCAGCTGTGGTGGAGGACTTCACATCTTTTCCCTACACTGATATTTTATTCCAAATTTTTTTGGGACTTGGGACTTCACTATTTTTTATTTTCTTTGTATTGTGCACCTGCACCTATTACTTACTATACCTGGCCGAGTTATATTTATTATAGCTGTGCAGATATTCAATTGCTGTGTGCACTGGACCATTTATTTTGCACTCCTGTTTTATTTTATTTGATCCTAGAACTAATTTGTATGTGTTTACTCTATTGTGCACTTGTACACACTTGGTTTATTAATTGAATGTTTTAGATGTATTTCATTGACATTATCTAACATCACATTTGTTTATTATATATTATTATATATTTTTATATATTCATCAAATTTAGCGCAGATATATATATATATATATATATATATATATATATATATATATATATATATACACATATATATTATTTTTGTGGGATTGTTTTCTTCACTGAAGGACCCCCTTTTTTATTGTTTTATGCACATTATCTCACATGTCTCTTTTTCATCAGTGTTCAAATTTTTTACGTCTATAGGGTGTTTTATATCACCCGCATATTGATATGAATTTTTAGCATATTCATTTCCTTCACTTGTTCACTATTCATTTTTTAGCACATAGTGGTTTTATATTGTTTTGGACTTTGTTCTTTGAGTCTGTGTATGCTGCTTGGTATTATTTCTCATTTTCTACACTGTTTTTTGACTTAGCACAGACATTTTTTTGGATTTATATTGTATAACAGTAACAGTGCATATTTTCAGCACTGATTACTGTAGTAATGTTACTGGTTCCCCCAAAAGTGTCAGAAATGTCAGTTAGGGGTCCGATCTGTCCGCTGCAATGTCGCAGTCCAGGTAAAAATCGCAGATCACCGCCATTACTAGTAAAAAAAAAAATAATAATAATAAAAATGACATTAATCTTTCCCCTAGTATATAGATGCAATAACTTTCGTTCAAACCAATCAAAATACACTTATTGCAATTTTTTTACCAAAAATATGTAGCAAAATACAAATTGGCCTAATAGGATGAAAAAAACTTCATTTTTAAATTTTTTTTTTGGGAATGTTATACTGTATAGCAGAATGTGAAAAATATTGTTTTTTTTCAGCATTGTTATAGTGCAAAAAAAAAATGCAAAGGTGATCAAATATGACCAAAAGAAAGCTCTATTTGTGGAAAAAAAAATCTATTTTATTTATTTTTTTTAATTTATTTAATTGTTCGTTAAAGTAACGCAGTGCTGAATCGCAAAAAAATGGCCTGGTCATTAAGGGGGCAAATCCTTCCTGTCCAGAAGTGGTTAAAAAAAAACTTATCTAAATTCATTCATCATAGAGGAGGGTGATACACCTTTTCAATTAATTGGTTAAATTAGAATTCCTCTCAAGTATTGGGAGTGGATCAATCAGAAAAAGCAGATGTCCCATCATCAACATCTGTTGAAGCTGCAGGTGTGTAGCTCTTTTTCTAAATAACCTTTTTTTTAGACTTTCATCTTCTGCCAAGAGAAAAAAAAAGAGAAGAAAACAGATATAGAGGAACAAATTTAAAACAGGAAAAACGAGACTACATACATCTATTATAACAAATATAAATGTTCTTTACAATTGCTAGGAGACAGTGTAATTTCCTTACTTCAGAAAGGTTACACCTAGTACTGAGCCCAAGCTCGTTGTGCTTTTTAACCACCTCAATGTGGGGCACTTTCACCCCCTTCTTTTCCAGGCCATAATTAAGTTTTCAGCGCTGTCACACTTTGAATGTCAATTACACAGTGATGCAACAATGTACCAACTGACATTTTTAAAAAATTTTGAGACAAAACTGTGTTTTTATGTTATAATATTATTATATTTATATAATTTAATTTTGCAAATGAGTAATCTTTTTTCATAAATTTAGCCCAAGATGTAATCTGCTACATTTCTTTGGTAAAAAATAACCTAAATCAGTGTATATTTTTTAGTCTGTGTGAAAGTTATAGAGTGTACAAGCTATAGTACATACAGTATATTTGAAAATTGATCAGTCCTGATGTACTGACTGCCTATCTCAATTTTTTGAGGCCTTAAAATGCCAGGACAGTACAAATAATCCCAAAATGACCCCTTTTTGGAAATCACTCACCCTGAAGGATTTGGTAATGTTGCATTTTTTAAAGGTGTATTTTTTCCCACATATTTTTGGGAAAATTAATAAATTAAATACTTTATTTTACACAGAATTGTCATCTGAACAAGATATTCTAGCATACAGCATAGTCATACTTAGAATGACACCTTAAAACACATTTTAAGCCGAGCATGGTGATATGTCTCACATGTGTGAGACTTTTTAAACAGCCTAGCCACATAGAGGGGCCAAGGAGCACCCCAAGGTATTTTCTAAGATAAATTAAACACCTCAAGTTTTTTGCCTAATGAGTCTTTTAAAAAAATATTTTTTTGCACAAGTTTTTGAAAAATGTGGAAAGAAAATAAAATGTATTTCTTTACACATAATTATCAATGTCTAAGATATTTGTAACACACAACATTGGCAAACTTGGAATTACACCTCAAAACGCATTTTGCTACTTCTGAGTATGATGATACTACACGTGTAAGACCTTTTCATTATTCAAACTGATTATGTACCTGACATTGCAGCCTGTGTGTCAAAAATAATTAACGTTATATAGGAAACAATGTACTGTATAATGGTCTCCTCTGTACGAGTTGTTAGCAAATATAGAGTAGTGTAGCTTCACCTTCAGCAGTCCCAGTTCCTAAATGCCAAGCAGGCCTAACCTACTGGTATGTGGCTGCACCCTTAGCTCTATGTTCACTGGCCAGGAAGTACAGGAGGCTGAACAAAAGGGTAAACAAAACAGTACCTGTAGTTCCAGTAGTGCAGTTGTCTGCAGAGGATCAATGGTACTTATGTCTTGAAGGAACATAGCCAGTGGGATGTGCAGATGGGTTAGTACTGGTTCCAGGCAGAGATATGGTCAGAAAGAAGAAAAAGAGTGGTCCAGCCAGAAGGAAGGAACACGGTCTGTAAACAGGCCAGGGTTAGTACAGGCAGCAGGCATAGTTGTGGTCAACAAATATCAAAAGACTTGGTCCAGGCAGCAGGCAGGGATATGGTCCATAAAACAGTCCAGGGCCAGTGAAGGAAGCAGGCTGACATCCAGACAGCAGGCAGGAACATAGTTCATAAACAGTCAAGGATTAGTACAGGCAGTAGGCAGAGACATGGTCAGCACAGCCAAAGTATTGGTCCAGGCAGTAGGCAGTAACATGGTATATAAACAGATTAGGGTCAGTACGGGAAGCAGGCAAAGATGTGGTCAGCAAATAGCCAAAGAATTGCTCCAGGCAGCAGGCAGAAACTTCAGGCTTAGGGCCTTGGTCACGTAAAACTTGTACACAGGGTTAGAAACTTCTTCGCACTCAAAGCTCTTTTAAGTTTCCAGACTCCAGACCCTGATCCGGGATTCATGAAAAAACCCAGAGAAAACTAAAATCTTAGTTTTCTCTGCTATAAAAAAACAACATTCTGGAGCCCCTCACCTCTGTATAAGTGAGCCCATTATGTTGTTTTCAGTCCCATTACTACAGATCAGATCAGTCCAGGTGACAGGTAAAAAAGGGTGGTCAAGTAACAGGCCAAGGTCATTTCAGGTGGAAGGCAGAAACATGGTCAATAAACAGGCCAGGGTCAGTTCAGGAGGCAGGCAGTAGGGTTTGTGGCCTGTTGTGGAAGTGTATTTTATGTAGCCTGCTTACTGCATCAGAGAAAATTTGTCCAGAGGTATAGACTTTCAGATAAATAAGGGTTATGCCAATGTTCTCTTGGTACTTCAGGTAGTACCCAGGTGTTTGTGTGCACTTACAATAGATAACAGAGCTAACTGAAACAGATATATGGATACATTTTTGTATCAATGGATTGATCTTCTGGTTTCTAAGTGGGGCTGTAACATTTGATCATTAAAATCCATATTCCCCCATGAACTGGTTGTAGTCATGTATGTAAAAGAGGGTGGAGGGAATGGCGCTGTCTGATATCATAAAATGAGTGAGGGCCAATAATAAATATAAAAAATTATTATGAATGATAGATGACCATGTTTAAGAGAGAGATAAATAGTTTAAGAGAGAGATAAAAAATTGTTGAAATCCCAGATGATATAAAAAAGGGGAATAAAGAACTGTATAAAATGTACTAGTAAATATATATATAAAAAAATATATATAAAAAAGTGGATCACATATGTGAAATAAATGCTAGGTGCATAAATATATAAAATGTGAGTGTGGGCCCAATAAATTCATACACAAATTGCTAAACCCATAAATATGTAAACATCAAATCCATAAGAAACATACAGTCACAAATAAAGTGCAAAAAAACAAAAAAGAAATCTCTTAAACTAAAGTGACAAGTGCATATGATAAAAACTGATATGCTAAAAAGTGACAAGTGCAATCAACACAAAATGGTGAGTGCTAAAGTGCTAATAGTGTTAAATACCAAATTGATGTGGGTATATACAAATGCAAATAAGTGATGTTGGTAAAAGAGAAAAAATATAAATATATATATATATATATATATATATATATATATATAAAAAGAAAGTCCAATCGTGCACAGGTGATGGAGTGATTGAAATTATCCCAAAAATATATTAGAACAGGTGTCAAGCTTTGTATCAGCAAGATGCAGTAGGTGACCCCGTGGTAGGCAGTGAGGTGTCATGTATGTACTTGTTTTTTTTTTCCAGAAGTTATACATGTACCTTTTAGCAAAAAAGGGGAGGGGGAAAGAAGGTGCCACTGTCTAAACATAGTATTTGTGAAGATACGGGTGAACAAATGTCAGAAAGGTAAATATTGCACTCACATACACAAAGATGAACACATCATATCAATATGTATAATCATGTTGGGTGTCAGCGGCTTCTGTAATCCTCCAATGGATATAAAATCATAAAGGAAGAAGAAACCACTGTTTAAGCAAAGTAAGTAGTAAAGGAACTCATAAAAAGTGGTGAAAGTGTGGTTTCTGCACTCACATAAATGGTAGGAAGAAATGGCATCCCAATATATCTACTATGATGACTTCAACAGGTAAAAACTCTTACTTTAGTATCCAACAGTATCAGTGGACACAATACCTGGGGTTCTCATATGGATATAAAATGATAAAAGCAAAAGAAGGAAGACAACCAAAATTCACTGTAGTATTAGTGAAAACGGTGGTGTGAAGAGGAGAATATAAATGCACTCACATTTAGGAGCTGAAGCAATGGCATTACTCCTAATTCTCATTACTAATCAAAATCCAGCAGATGGTGGAAGCCAAACATACTCACAGAATTCCTTTACTACTTACTATGTTAGTGTTTTTTTCTTTTCCTCTTCTTTATTGTTCCATATACATTGCAGGATCCCAGAAAACATTGCCAGCCGGACATCATTATACATATTGATATGCTGTGTTCATTGTTGTGTATGTGAGAGCAATACCTACCTTTTTTACATTTTTTTACCCGTATCTTCACATTTACTATACCTAGACCGTAGTATTCTCTTTACCTCTCCCCCTTTTGCCTTACTTTTACTGGCAAGAAGACTCCAGAGCTTGCACAAAGGAGAGACTGCTGACACTGTGGAAGTGTGTTCTTTTCCAAACAGATTTTTTTTTCATGAGGACCTATTTTTGCTATCTTTTCCTAATCGCTAATAGAGGAGCATTGTACTATTTTTTACTCTGTGTTGCGCCGGGCAACGTACACTACCCCTGCTAGAGTCTGTGTTTTTAAAATGCATTTTCCACATGTACCCTGTGGCCCTGTCACAAAGCGTGTATAATTTCACCCCATATTTAGCCCATTTACTGGCTATGTACTGTTTAATGCCCAGCCTGTCAGTAAAATGGACGAAGGACTCATCAACATACTGTAAATAATTTTGTCAGGAGTATACATTTCCGAAAACATACTGGAAAAATAACGATGAGTGGCCAAATTTTGTACAGCTTTTAATAAGCAAGATAATTTTTAGGAGGGCACAGGGGATTATCATTGAAGTGTAAAAGCCTCATGATCATCACATAGCTTGACCTGGGCATAATAGAAGAACAGAGTGGAATGGGATGCGTGGACCACTAGAAGTGGACTTAATTTTTCTGTCAGTCCCATAATCAATGGAAGTCCAATTCTTACATGGTGACAGGTTTCCACTGAAATGGGTGGGAATAAAATGTATTCGGATTATTGGCAATGTATTGGTTGGCATAAAGATTGCACTGGTCCACATTTAAATTTAACAAATCATCAGTACAAAAGAAATGTAAAAAAAATGAACATTTTCCATTATTATCCAGCTGTAAGTGGGGGTATTGCAGGTTTGGCTGAATTAAAATGCAGTCATATGAGATTTAAAAGCACTTCTGGCTCACTAGTGTGAGCCCTAATTATTTGTGGCAGATGTGACACCCCATTACTAGTACCTGGCCTATCATTTGGGTGTACTGCCCTGCTGCTGCTGGCCACTTCACCAGGATGCACAGCATGCACTGCTGGTGGTTGCCTGCTCCACATCAGATCACCTGATTTTATTTGTTGGGGGCCACTTCCTACTCTGAACCAGTTATGACTCACTGTTCTTAACGGGTTCATATTTAGAATCTAAGTTTGACAGTGAGAATTCCCCACTATCTGTCATGCTCAGAATCTAGATTGCACCCTTGCTGGTGTACAATTTTTTAGACATAGCGTTCATATGTTAATGCTGCACTGGGGCACTGTGACAGATGTTGTCGTTGCACTGGGATGCTGACAGATGTTTTTGGGGCACTGGGATATTGTCAGATAATGATGGTGCATTGGGACACTGTGATAGATGTTGATGTGCACTGGGACAATATGACAGATGTTAATGTGCAATGGGACACTGTGACAGATGTTGATGGTGCACTGGAACACTGAAAGTTGTTGATCGTGCTCTGGAGACACTAAGACATTATGCCCCGAGGCCAGGCATGAGCTCCATAAGTGGGAGGACATACAGGCTTGTCCTCCGATGACCATGTAGTAGCCAGGTGGGAAGCGGTTAAGGGTCTGCATAAGTTCATCAGAAACCTGAAGATGAATAGCTTCTATGGTAGGGGGAAAATATACATTTTATTTGTAAGAAAATTAAATTACTAAGAGGAATGTTTTAATATCATCAGAGGACACCAATGTCAGATAGCATTAGAAGCCTTAAGCCCCATACACACACGCAGATCGTCGTCATACAAATGTTCGTCTTTTCTCCCCGGGATGTCGGTGTCTGTTGAAAAGTGCAAAGACAGCACAAGGACAGCACAAGAATTTTGTCCGCAGACTTCAGCTGACTGCAGAAGTGATATCATGTAATGGTTAACTTTCCCTGTGTTTTTTATTTTCTGAGCATGCCCAGTCTTGCAAATCTGCGGTCTGTCGGCTGATTTCTGTACTGACAGGCGAACAATTGTCCGTTCTGGTGTCCGCAGACAAAAATTTTCATGTTTGCAAGAAAGACTCTTGTCCGCAGATTGTGTGCAGACAGCTGTCGGAGGCACCATACTAACACGCGTACAATCGGCAGATCTTTCGTCCACCGACGTTTGTATGACGACGATCTGCGTGTGTGTATGGGGCTTTAATGTACTTCTGGAAGAAGGATTTGATCCACTAGACAACAATGTGAACACGTTATGCACATATACACTTTTTCGTCCACAATCTTTTTTTTTTTTACCCACATCATGTTAAGAGTGAGTTTATACAAATGTATTACATTATGGTTTGCTCAGGCTTCATCAGTTTTTGTAAAAACACAGAAAGACAACAATAAAGAAAAACTAATGGTAAGAATCTGACCAAGAAGGAGTTTAAGGCACTTAAAGCATTAGCATTATTAGAAAACTCTCAACTCATAATTTTTAGATCTGAAAAGGGTAGGGAAATTGTTATTCAAAACAGCAAAGACTATGCTGCAGATAGGTTGTTAACTGATACCAATATGAAAAATTAAGAAAGGATTCTTTACCAGTATAAACTCTAAATGAAATGCTATTTTGAAAAATGCATATAACATGAATATTATAAACAAGGCAGAGTGGGTCTACATTTTTCAGGTCTATCACGCCTTAATTTATTATATTTTTAAAAGGTCGTAAAAATCCAGAATTCCCACCAGGGTAGCCATTATTG
Source organism: Pelophylax lessonae (assembly GCF_965119305.1). Taxonomy (NCBI): domain Eukaryota; kingdom Metazoa; phylum Chordata; class Amphibia; order Anura; family Ranidae; genus Pelophylax; species Pelophylax lessonae. The sequence goes on from NC_138772.1 coordinate 405,417,829, forward strand.
TAAACATGGATGGATTATTGAATTAAATTTCACAGTACATTGATTTCTTTCTGCAGTCACTAGTGACTTTATTACCTGCCTATATAAACTACTCTTCTGATTTAAGTAAAAATCACCTGCGCCTATGGACTCTATAATAATTTATTAAATAATAAATATTAAATGTGTGCACCATAAATATAATAAATAGTTAATTAGAGAATAAATAAATAAATGAAAAAATTGTATATAAATTCAGTCTCTAAAGTGCAGCTGCAATAAACTCCTCCTGCCACAAGGGCAAGTTAAGTACATGTAAAAAAGAGGAGAAGGAACCCCCCCCCCCCCACATTTAGTGCGCTTGCAATTTGTTTGTATACCAGAAAATTATATATGTGTTTGAATAGTGTAAACACCCTAAATGTGCCAACGATTACCATATACAAATATTAATTAAAACACATAATCCATCCAACTGTATACATTAAACATAAAAGCCCGTGAAGATAAAAATATAAATAAATAATGTCAACAATATAAAAGTCTATGTAGGGTGTAAGGGTTACACCATATATGGGTGAGAGTCCAAAATTCCAGGATGAATATTCCGACCAGGATAGTATATCGGTGATAGAGATACAGTATATTATAAGGGTCACCACAGTGCTCAGGGGAAGTGTGTAGGGAGGCTCACCAGAAAGGTTGGATCCCCTCTTACCTTACGGCAGGGAGTTGGGTTCTAAAATATAATACAGGTACTAGAATAGTTTTTGATCTAAAGAGATACGCACAGCAAATGAGGTAATTTAAGCATTTTACATGTGGCCAATATTCCAGACCAGGAAAGCATAGATCTAGATAGGTGAATAAGATTATTCTGCACTTACTTCAAAAAGGGAATGTAGTTGGGCTGGAACAGGGTAGATACTGACCTGGTCAGTCTCACTTCTAAATATACTATGGGTTCCACAGCCCAATCATAGGGATACCGCTCATGTACAAAATGCCTTGTAGAAAGGTTCATACCTAAGTCAAGTATATACAATTTTGCATTATTTACCTTATAGTGTTATGCAGAGCTAAATCTAGACAGTGTTTGCTGTACTGCAGTCAGGGAGGATTTAGGATTGATTAGTGAAAAAATTACATCATCAGCAAATACATATATTTTATGCTCCTAGTTACCTATTAGAAAGCCTTTTAATTTCTGCTTGGGATCTAACAATCTTCACCAGCGGTTTCATTAGGAGATTGAAAAAAAGGGGAGAAGGGGCAGCCCTGTGTTCAAAAAAGAAGGTATTCTGGGGCATTAAGCATGATGAATAACATTTGTCTCCCTTTAGTAAATCCTGACTGATCAGGATAAAGTCGGGAGCAGATGAATTTGTCTATTAGCTAGTACTTTAGCATAAAGCTCCAGATCATGGTTCAATAGGGAGCTCAGTCGAACATTTTGGGGCCTTTAACATTTCCTCAGGGAAAGAGAAAGAAGCAGCAGCATTGCATAGTGTTCCTAGTTTTTTACTAGAATGCTTTTGAATAGCTTGTAATATTCACCTACAAAGCCATCAGACCTAATATTTAGGAAGGAGTCAATAGCTATGCTGATTTCTGTGGTGTTAAACATGGTGAACAAACTAGTTAACTGAACTGCATTAAAAAGGGATTTGATAGCAAAGACATTGGTTTGGATGGTATGGGAGTCATCCTTAAAGTTATAAAGGGACCAATAGTATGCACTAAAGGCATCGGCTATGTCTTGTGGTTTAATTAGTTTTATCATTAGTAACAGGGTGGTAGAGATATGGAATACTTGTTTAAAGTCGATATCCCTTCACTTGTGCCAAAAGTTTGCCTGCTTTGTTATCTGTGCCATAAAAAGACATTTTTAAGCACTTCTGGGGTCTCTCAAATTGCTTTAGTAAAAGCCATCTAAGCTCCAACCGAAGATGACTGAATTTATTTTTGAACTCAGGATATGCCTGCTGTTTGTTTTTATATTCTTTCTGATAACTTAATTTCAGCAAATAGGCCATCAAGGCACTGCAATGTTTTCTTCTTAGCCCTAGCACTCAATTTTATAAATATACTGTGCATATATGCTTTGTGAGCTGCCCATAAGGTAGTTGGGTAAAGAAACAGAGTAGGGGGGCGTGGCTGAACCGTTCATGTAGGCAGACGTGTCTTCCATCGGCTCCGCTATACTGTTGGCTATTATCCTGCTTTAAAGCCCAGCACCTATACAGAAATTGCCCGCTCACTTCGCAACAGAGTCTGCCTTGCTCCAGTGTTGGTCCCTGGACACCGGAGCACCTTTGCTACTATGACTAAGAAGAAGGAGAGCGGGACACTCTCGGCCAAGCAGGCCCAAAATGGTGGTGCCTCGCTGCCGCAACGGATGGGCAGAGACAAGCAGCCCACGGCGATCTCTAAACTGGGGCAGTTTGCCCATGACCCTGCAACACACAAGCTGCTCGCCACCACCTCACCACCCGCCCGCAGCCAGCAGACCGGACACTCACCTTCTGCAGCGGCTCCTTCCCCATCGCTGGCACACAAGGCCGCATCACAGCCGGAGGCCACAGTGAGTACCTCACCGGGACAAGAAGGGGGGCCGGACGCTGCGGGCTCTACGGACATCCCTGAACCTACCCTCCATGATGTCCTCAATGCGGTGCACTCCTATGGTGCGTCCATCACGGACCTGTCAGCAGAGGTAAAAAGCATGAAGGAAGGCCTGTTACACATTCTGCAAGATATTAAAAAAATGAGAGAGCGGCCTACTGTGCTGGAGGGTAGGGTAAAGGGCAGTGGAGGATGACCTTGGCCCTCTAGCCCAGGATGTTAGGATGAACTCTGCAGGTGTCTCTGAGGCCATGAATCGGCTTCAGGACATGGAAAATCGCCTACGCCGCAGTAATTTGAGGTTGGTGGGCATCCCAGAGAAGGCGGAGGGGAAGGCACCGGTAGATTTTATTGAACAATGGCTGCTCGATACTTTTGGGAAGGACAATCTCTCTCCCTTCTTCTCTGTGGAGCGGGCGCACAGGGTGCCCTTCAGGGCCCCGCCACCTGGGGGTCCTGATCGCCCTTTCCTGTTGAAATTGTTGCATTACAAGGACAGAGATATCATTTTGTGACCGGACAACAACCTTGCATGGAGATCCAAGGAGCTAGGGTCTCTATCTACCCTGATTTTTCTGCAGCTTTGCAAAAGCAACGGGCCAGATTTACAGATGTCAAAAAACGCCTACGTGCTATCCCCATGGTATATTCCATGATGTACCCGGCTAAATTGAGAGTGGTGGCTGGCGGTATGGTGCACTTCTTTGACAACCCCAATATGGAGGCTAATTGGCTGGATCGCCAGGAACGACAGCTGAGGGCTGCTGCGGAGTGATGGCTTCTCCTTCCTGATTTTGCTCTGCATTGCCAATTGGTTTGCTATACCCCTTCTCAGGAGTTTAGATGTTTTTTTTCCTTCTCCAGGATTGGGTCCTGCCTTCAGTACTGACCTACCATCTGGAGCCTAGTCTTTTGTTCTCTATGGTTCTAGGAACTGTCCGAGTTCGGGCCCTCTTCCCTTACCCCCCGCCCGTGTAGGGCTTGTTACCACCTCCCTGCGGGGACAGGATGGATGCCACCACGGTGGCCTTCAGTTCAGCAACTATTTTTTGTGTTTTTTGTTTGACTGTTTTATGTTTTTTTCTTTTTTCTCCCATGGTGGACTGTCTTGTTGTGAACTGACCAGCCCGTTTGCCTCCCGGATTGCAGATATGTGGACCCCCCCTCATTCCCATTGCCTCGCATGGTGTGATTGCCAGGATCTTTACTGGACCTTGGCCCCCTGGGTTCCGTGTCATTTGTGGAGGCCCTTGACTCTACTGTCTGTTCCTGATGGCTAACCAATAGCGGAACTCTGCTATCCTGGAATGTACGTGGACTAAGTGACCCTCGAACCATAACCCCACTTTTGTTTGTTTGCAGGAAACACATCTGACTGTGGACACTGTCAAGAACCTCCAGTCTCGGAAATTTCCTACCCAGTTTCACTCCTTTCACTCTCAGTACTCTCGGGGAGTCTCTATCCTGGTTTCAGTCAATGCTAGGTTTGAACCTCTCGATACTCTGGTTGACCCCCAGGGTCGGTTTATTTTTTTGCTGGGAAAGTGGGATATTTTTGAATGTATATTGGTTAATGTTTATGTGCCCCCACCGTTCACCTTCGAGGTGCTAGCGTGTCTGTCACTGTTTATGAGTGCACACCCCCAGGTTCCAGTTCTGGCCCTGGGGAACTTTAACAATGTCCTGGACTCATCCCTAGATATCCTTAAAAAATTTAACCCTGGGGTATCTAGAACGCCCACTCCATTCGCTAAATTTGTGGGGGAGCTCGCCTTGTAGATCTCTGGCGCTGCAAACACCTGCTTGAGGCTGGTTTTTCTTGCCACTCTCTCACGCATTCCTCCTTGTCTCGCATCGATCTAGCCCTGGGTTCTGACCTCCTTTTTTCTTATGCCCCTGAGGTCACAAATCTGGCTAATGGGCTGTCGGATCACTCGCCGGTGCGGGTGAGTCTTCAGCTTCCTGGGACTAGATTACCCGGGCACTGGAAACTTAATTCCTTCTGGATCCAGTTATTTCCGGATCCTGCTAAATTTACTACCCAGCTTGCCGACTTTTTTGCCGATAACAGACACTCTGCAGCTCCTGGTATGGTGTGGGATGCTATAAAAGCATTTCTTAGGGGTCTTTGTATTAAAGAACTTGCGACCAATACATCCAAAAGTAGGTGTTGGGCTCGGGATGCAAATGAAGCTGTGTTACAGGCTGAACCCGCATACCTGCTTTCACCTACCTTGGATACCCAAAACTGCTGGCTTGAGGCGCAGCATTTTTATCGCTCTATGCAACAGCAGCAGGCAGATCATAAGCGTTTTTTAGCTTCCCAAGCCTATTTCGAGGAGGGGGAAAAAACTGGTCGTATGCTTGCTGTTATTTCCAGGGCGCAAAAACCTCTACCGATTGTGCATAGGTTGACTCTTCCCTTGGGTGGTCACTGACACTCCAACTATTCTGCAGGGGTTCCGCACGTTTTATCAAGACCTGTATTCCTCCAAGGTGTCCTATGCACCGGGGGATCTGCAGGATTTTTTGCAAGAATTGCAGTTGCCGCAACTTTCTGTCGGGGATAGGGCTCTCTTGGACTCCCCCATTAAATTGGAGGAACTCCAGGAGGCCCTAGTGACCTTCCCCAACTCTAAAGCCCCGGGAATGGATGGGATTCCTATAAAACTATACAAAACATTTTGTGGGGTGCTCTTGCCGGAACTACTCAGCACAATTTTAGCCTCCTACGAATTAGGGGTGCTTCCCCCCTCCATGTATGAGGCGGTGGTGGTGGTTCTTTTGAAGCCCGGGAGGGATCCGACTCACCCTGAATTATATCGACCCATCTCTCTTCTAGCTACAGATCTGAAATTCCTCGCTAAAGTGCTAGCCATGCGATTGTCTAAAGTGGTCGCTACGCTTGTACACGGGGATCAGTCCGGGTTTATACCACGGCCACCAATATCCGTAGATTGTTCTTGAATATGCAACTTCCACCAGACAACTGTGGCCACAGGGCGATTCTTTTGCTCGATGCCGCCAAGGCCTTCGATAGCGTAGAATGGAGCTATCTGTGGGTGGTGCTAGAACTAATGGGGTTTGGGCCGGCATTCGTTAAGTGGATTAAATTGCTATACACGGCGCCCACTGCGTGCCTGCGGGTTAATAACACACTCTCTCAATCTTTTCCATTGCACAGGGGCACGCGGCAGGGCTGCCCATTGTTGCCCCTGCTGTTTGCCCTTGTGGTGGAACACCTGGCGGCGGCTATTAGAGCTCATCCAGCAATTCATAGGTTTAAACCGGGGGAGGCGGAGGAAAAAATTGCGCTCTATGCAGACGATGCCCTACTGTTCCTGGGTGACACTTCAGGCTCCCTAGTTGAACTCATGACCCTGATTCGCCGATTTGGATCCTTCTCGGGCTTCCAGGTCGACTGGGACAAATCTGTCCTATTGCCTTTGGACCATTGGAGGGAAAACTTGCGGCGTCTCAGATACTGGTGGTGGAGGAGTTCAGATATCTAGGAATTATAGTACATTCTGACATTAGTCGCTATGTTAAGCCTAATGTTCTTCCCCTGCTTCATAAGTTTAAAACACAGCTTGCCAGTTGGGTTAAGTTGCCTCTGTCTGTTGTCGGCCGATGTAATTTGCTCAAAATGATCTGGAACCCACAGATGCTTTATGTCTTGCACAATGCGCCCCTATGGATACCAATCCATGTCTTTAAAAAGTTTAGCACGGTTTACCGTGCGCTCATCTGGAAGAAACAGTCTCCCAGGATATGCCTGGAGATACTTCAAGAGGCTAAAGATGGTGGTGGATTGGCGGTCCCCAACCCATTTTATTATTACTTGGCTGCCCAACTGCAACATCTGACTGGCTGGCTGCAGGATGATGATAAGGACCCGATCAGGCGGATCCTGGGGACGCATTTGGCAACTGGCTCTTTGGTTGAATTGTTGGAGGTGGGAACCTTTTGGACGTCTCGCCAGTTTCCCACCCTTCTTCTATTAGACAGGATTTGGCGCAGGTCCAAGCAACACTTTGGCTATGAGGGGTACACTGAATTCTCCCGCATCACTCATAACACTAACTACCAGGAACTAGATAAACTTAGGGACTCTTTGAACTGGGAAAGGTTTGGAATTAAGTTTATCGCGCAATTGTATAGGGGTGGTGTACTTAAAGACTTTCAGGTGTTGCGTACGGAATTTGGCTTGCCTAACTCCTTGTTTTTCCAATATTTGCAGCTGCGCCATGCCCTTACCTCGCAGGCCAGGGGTTCCGTTTGGAGTTTATGTACCCCAGTCCTTCTGACTAATCTGTTGAATTCTTCCTCCATATATATCTCTTTTATAGATCAAATATCGAAGCCTCTGTCATTTAAATGCCGAGACAATTGGGCCTCGGATGTGGGGCCTATTTCCTCGGAAGAATGGATAGGTATACTGGACAATGTGCTTAAAGTCTCGTTGTCCTCCTCTCAGAAACTCACACAATTATTTATCATACACCGCACATATAGGACTCCTCAACGCCTGCACAGATGGCAGAGAAGGGATACTCCGCTCTGCCCTCGGTGCAGGATACATACAGGCACTCTCCTACATATGCTTTGGAAATGCCCAAAGCTACACCGCTACTGGGCTTCCGTGTTACATTCTATAAACTCTATCTGGAAGTTGACTCTTCCAATGGATCCAAAACTCTGCATTTTGGGCTGGTTGGACGAAGAGCTATATACCCCTGGGGTGTATATTGCGGTCCTTTGGACCCTGTTTGTTGCTAGAAAACTAATAGCGAGGAGGTGGATCTCCCCAAATGCCCCTACCCATGCTGAGTTGACAGAGGAGGTTAAATCACTTTTGGCCAGGGAGGATCTTGCCTATAAGCACAGAGGGAGTGCCCTGAAATTTGAACGTATATGGGGGCCGTGGCTGGATGTCCCAGGCTTGGCCCCTCTTCACTTGGTGACGAACAGGATAATGGGGGGAGTGAATGCCTCCTAGTCTTGCTGTACTTACTTGCATATTGGAGTTTGTTTTCTATGTAATGTACTGGGAGGGAAGTGACGCTGATGGTATAGTTCTGTTGTCTGTGCTCAGGGGATACCTGTGTTCGGGGAGGTGGGACGAGCGGGCTGTTCACCATTGGGATGTATGTTTTGTTTTCTTTCTTACTATCTTGCCCCCCAGGGCTTTTCTTCTGACCCCTGGAAACCCCCATTTGATTTGGTTTCATGATTATAATTACTCCTTGTATTATTAACCTGTTTGGCTTCTGGGGAGTTGCTTAGCCGGATATGGGGTTCACAGCCATTTAGTATGCACTTATTGATGACTCCTGTGGGTACAGTATCAAGGTTATAGTATTTACTATCTTGCTGTATGGTTGTGCTCACCCTACTGATGTTTGACTTTTTGCACTGTGTTCATCTTTAAGATCTGTGGCTTGTGTTCTTCTCTGTATTGTAGTTTTGTTTGTTGTAAAAAATGTTTTTTCTTTTTCTCAATAAAAATGATCTGATTCAAAAAAAAGAAACAGAGTACACATTGAGGCGAAAGAAGTTCTCCAGATGTGATTTCAAAATATCCATGTGAGGGGATGATTGCAAAAGATATGTGTTCGCTCTCCATATGAATGTGGGGTGAAAGTGGGGACGGTCCCCAAACGGTGACACTCAAAGGTGAATGATAGCACCAGGTAATTAAATGAAGGTACAAAACTGAGATTTTTTGAAGAGTTCACTGGTCCCTTAGAAAAAGGTCAATGAAGGAATACGAGCTGTGGCGCTTCTAGAAAAAGCTATAGTCCTGTTCACTCACATGTTGACATTGCTACACGTCACACAATCTAAACTCTTGAAGGAGGGAGTTAAGGAAAGAGCCACCCCAATTGGATGAAGCAGAGGAGTTGAGTTGACTATACAGAATAATGTTACAGTCTCCACAGCATACAAGACCATACATCCCTGTTGGAGAGAATTATTCTTTTTCATGAGTTTTCATACTAAGAGTGCTTGATGGACGTTAGCGGCATATGCATTGACTAGTGTATATTGAGATTTATTCAGGGTTTATATGAGGATAATATATTGGCCTGTTGGATCCCTGGCACAATTGTGCAGTTGGAAAAATACTGTATGCTTAATCACCATTAATACACCTATCTTCTTCAGCTGAATGCTGGCTATATATGTATTAAGAGGATTTTTGTTTATGAATAAAGGCAGTGAAGATTTAATCTTCTTCGTTTCTTTGTCCACACAGGACAACCTAATATTTCTAGTAAAAATTTTCAGAGAAACGCTCTCTTAGCTGGATGATTCAGGCCCTTGGCGTTTATGGAGAGAACCTTAATAGTCATGTTGGTGGGTGTGGCAGAGAGTCCCAGAGGGAGCCTGGGAGAGTCCTGTTTGGGGATTTATATCTCCCAGGATCCTCTCACATAGGTTTAGAGATCTCGGATCTATGATCCAGCACAGGGTTTACTCTTCTTCCCTCTGATAATTTAATCTCACCTGAGACAGACAGCCAGTTCTCTTGTCCTGGGGAATCAGGCAAGTCCTGTCAGAGAGAGCTGATAAGGTTGGTGAAAACAAACAAATTGTCTATGTGGAAGCAGACAAGCGGTTGGCTTGCTCAGACTGATAAATAGGATCAGGTATATTTGTATAGTTAGTGCCGGTATATTGCTAGGCTTTTGTTTTGTTATTATTTACCTGTTTATTTTTTGGAAACACTGTACAGCACCTGTGAATGTGATTTGTATATAGCACCAATAAACACTGCACAGTTTGATTTCACTCCCTGGATCTAGTATCTGTGCCTGGAAGTGTGCTCACCTCATGGAGCTTTTGTACTGGTTACCTATTCCCTATTCCCTGCTCACATATGGTGCTGGATTGCAGGAAATTTTAGCAAGGAACTACTATTTAAAGGGCCAGTACCTGGAGTGACTGAATATAAAGGAATTCTTTAAGCATCTAATGGTGTCTAAAGCTTTACAGCAGAAAGTGAATGCTGCACAACATTAAACAAGCACTGTACTACGGGGGGGCGTGGTTTGCCTTGGAAGAAGCTCCTGCCGACAACATCCACTATCCTTCCCCATTGGAGGCTATATCCGTTCTCTGAATTCACTAAACATGGGGACCTCGTCCCGCAGCAACTCAGCTATAAGATCCTGCTCCCCCCCAAGACACTAGCGGGCACCTAAGCCAAAATATCCCAGAGATATCTTGAACCTAGGTGAGCAGCAAGGCGGCGTCCTCACAAGGACACCCTCCCTACACAAGCTCCAACACTGCCAATCCTGCCTCTACAGGCCTGTCTCGTTTTACGATCGAGGGACCCACAACGCAACATCATCCAAGCCTGCATGATCTTCAAACCATAGCACCAGATATTAAAGATACTCTCTTGGCTGCTATCACCGATTTGCGACATGATATACAGGCCCTTGCAGGCAGGGTACAAGAGGTGGAATGCACCGCAGCTCACCAACATATAGCCACCCGACACATCCACCAGCAGGTGTACACTCCAAATGCGTGACTTAAAGCGACACATGAAAGACCTTGATAATCGTGGGAGATGACTCTGACCAACTAATACCAACAGTGACGGGCCTATTCAATAACCTCCTGGACAAGCTGCCTACCACAGTGATTGATATGGAGTGTATCCACAGAGCTATAAGGGCTCGAGGCAAGGATTCAGACCCTCTGCGAGACGTGATTTGTTGTCTGACCAATTTCCGACAGAAAGAGGAGATTCTCCGTAAAGAGCGCAACAGAAACCAACTCTCCATCGGAGGAAACGACATACACATCTACGAGGATCTACAGTATCTGCTATCACCCTCCAACGCCGCTGAGATGTCCGTCACTTGTTGGAGATCCTGCGCACCAGAGGAGTCCATTACAGATGGAAGTTCCCTTTCTGTATCTCTGCAACGTCTCAAGGCCGCACAGCCACATTGAAAGTACCAGACGACCTTCAAACGTTCTGTGAGACCCTCAACATTCCAATGGTTGAAGTCCCGAATTGAAGTGCTGAATTCTGCACATCTGGATCTGGGGGCCCCCTTGTTAAAGGGGTTTTCAGACTCCTATAAGTCCCCTGTCCCCAGACCCCGAAAACCACAGCCCAGGGTTGTCGATAAGAGGCCCTTGTCCCCATCAACATGGGGACTCAGTACTTGGTACTGAGCAGAGAAAAGACCCTACCCTTGCCAGGGCCTGGGAAAGTGTAATAATGTGTATTGATGTACCTATTGAACCAGGGGACAGGCTTTGTGTTCTTTTTTTAAGCAGAAATGAGGATTTGCTGTAACGTGTATACAAAAAGAGTGATACAATTATTGAACAGTTGGTGGTCCCTACCCTAAGCCCTACAAAAGGGTGGTATTGGAACTTGTCCATAGGCACTTACTGGGAGGACATTTAGGGTTTGAGGAAACCACTAAAAGGGTGTTATCATTATGCAGGTTTTACTGGCCTGGTGTACAGAAAGACATTGAGAATTATTGTCTTTCCTGTCCCGTGTGTGTGTGTGTGTGTGGGGGGGGGGGGTTACAGGTATTCCAACCCTCAGGTTGATACAAGGGGGGAAGATATGTGGCAGAGAGTCCCAGAGGGAGCCTGGGAGAGTCCTGTTCGGGGTTTATATATCTCCCAGGGTCCTCTCATATAGGTTTAGGAATCTCAGATTCATGATCCAGCACAGGGTTTACTCTTCTCCCCTTTTCTAATTTAATCTCACCTGAGACAGACAGCCAGTGCTCTTGACCTGGGGAATCAGGCAAGTCCTGTCTGAGAGAGCTGATGAGGTTGGTGAAAACAAATAAGTTGTGTATGGGGAAGCTGACAAGTGGTAGGTTTGCTCAGACTGATAAGTAGGATCAGGTGTATTTGTTTAGTTAGTGCTGGGATATAGGTAGGCTTTCGTGCAGTTGGAAAAATACTGTATGCCTATTACCATTAATACACCTCTCTTCAGCTAAATGCTGACTGTATAAGTATTAACATTTTTGTTTATGAATAAAGGCTGTGAAGATTTATTCTTCTTCATTTCTTGTACGCACAGGAAATCCCAATTTTAGTGAAAATTTCCAGAAAAACTCTCTCTTAGACAGATGATTCAGGCCCTTGGTGTTTATGGAGAGAACCTTCATAGTCATGTTGGTGGCTGTAGCAGAGTGCCCCAGAGGGAGCCAGGGAGAGTCCTGTTCAAAGTTTATATATCTCCCAGAGTCCTGTTCGAGGTTTATATATCTCCCAGTGTCCTTTCATATAGGCCTGCTGCTTCACCAAATAGCAGGCACTAGGAGGACGGGGCAGAGCGCTGCCATTCATCTCCTTCCGATCCAGCCCAGGGCGACCCAAATGTGGTGTTAGTGCGGCTCTGCCATGCTGGCCTGGTCCCCAGGACCAGGTGACCTCGCCTTCCTGCTTCTCCCTCTCCCACAGATGAACACTGGACTTCAGAAATCTTCAAACCCTGCATAGGATACTATATCCATTGATGATTGATGCTGGATTAAGGAGCCTGTCTTAGAAGTGACCCTCTTGGATACTGGAAATCGGTTTACAAAATCCGCAGTGGAGACCCTGTTACCTATTGGTACAAACGCTCTTTAACCACCTCAATACTGGGCACTTAAACCCCCTTCCTTCCCAGACCAATTTTCAGCTTTTAGCGCTGTTGCATTTTGAATGACAATTGCGCGGTCATGCAACACTGTACCTAAACCAAATTTGTGTCATTTTTTCCCCACAAATAGAGCTTTCTTTTGGTGGTATTTGAACACCGCCAGGTTTTTTATTTTTTGGTGCACAAATAAAAAAAGACCGAAAAGTTTGAAAAAAAAAAAAAAGTTTTTTTGTTTAGGTTATAAAATTGTGTAAATGGATACGTTTGTTCCTGCACTGATGAGCACTGATGACGCCGCACTGACAGGCACTGATGAGGAGACACTGATGGGGTGGCACTGATGGGGTGGCACTGATGGGGTGGCACTGATATGCAGCACTGATGGGCGCTGATAGGTAGCACTGATATGCAGCACTGATGGGCACTGATATGTGGCACTGATAGATAGCACTGATATGCAGCATTGGTGGGCACTGATAGGCAGCGCTGATAGGCACTGATAGGCAGCACTGATGGGGACTGATCGGCGGCACTGATGGGCACTGATAGGCGGCACTGATGGGCACTGATAGGTGGCACTGATGGGCGGGACTGATCGGCACTGATGAGGGGCACTGATGGGCACTGATAGGCAGCACTGGTGGGCAATAATGGGCACTGGTGGGCGGCACTGATAGATGGCAATAATGGGCACTGGTGGGCAGCACTGATAGATGGCATTGGTGGGCAGCACTGATAGGGGGGCACCACTGGCAGGCTCTCTGAGCCCTGTTTGCCATCCCTGGTGGTCATCCCTGGTGGTCATGGGTGGGCATCCCTGGTGGCTCTAGTGGCACCCCCTCCCCCCAGGGCTGCACTGGTAATCAATCATCTGATTACCAGCACAGACCCCCCCTGTGATCAGTGAGTAATCAGAAATACTCACTGATCACCCCGGCTGCAGAATAGATCCTCTCCTCTTCTCCTCACTGACAGGATCTGTCAGGAGGAGAAGAGATCGAAGGCGTTACAACGGCTGTATTGACATTACATGACGGCTGTGATTGGACACAGCCGTCATGTGATCAGGAGGGCCAATCACAGGGCCCTCCTGCCAACTCTTGTTGCTCTGTGTCCTAGGGACACAGGCACATCGAGATCGCGCCGCTGCGCGCGCCCGCGGCGGCGCGATCTCTCTCCTTCTGAAGGACGTTCCGGAACGTCCATTCAGAAGGACGAGACTCCCACCCGGCCGTATATCTACAATGGCCCGGGTGGGAGGTGGTTAAGAGTGATTTGGAGGTGAGCGGCCATTTCACTTATTTATGGATATATGCTCACCACCGAAGTATTAAAGTTTCCCGCACCACCGAGTGATTGCAGTTTCCCGCACAATCAGAAACTTGTTTAAACACCAGCACTTTCTCCACCGAAATCTCTCCTTGTGAGAGTATATGAACTTTCTGTGTTTATACTTTGGCACAAATTTTGTATCTCACTCATTATCTGTTTTTAACCCCTTTTGTTGTTTTTTTGGGGTATTTTTACTTTTTCCTCACAGTACAATTTATTGTGAATTCATCACTCAGTTGGTTCTCTGATCAAACCTTTTGTTATTTGATCAGTGTTGAGTACAGTGCACTTTTACTTCACTGGAACTTTTTTAGTCTATTTCTCCCTTCAGCTTTCTAGTGATTAGTGTTGAGCGAACACGGACTGTATTATTCGTGTTCGTACCGAATAATTGGATTTTTTTTACCCGAACACGGACACGGACACTTTACTGTATGTTCGGGTAAAAATCCGTGTTCGGTCGTTTTATTTCCGGGTTTTGCATGCTTTGGCGCTCTTTTCATGGCGGGCTTTCAACAGCCAATCAACAATCGTTTAACTGGTGTGCCTTAAGCCATCCCAGCCATGCCTGCAAATGTCTTAGTAGCTGTGATTGGCCGTCTGAAGCATGTGACCAAGTCTTTATAAGTTCGAGGCAGCCGCCGCAGCAGCGTCATTCTGCTGCTTAGCTAAGGGACAGAGCACACATCAATGTGCTGGCTGCTGATTAGGGAAAGATAGGCAGGAAAAAACCATTTGTGTCCGGATAGAATTGAGGGACAGGTCGGAGTGTTTAGGCAGGGCGAGTTGTAGGCATTTTAGGGATAGAGTCTGCTGAATTATAGGGTCAGTGTCTTCTACAAACTACAATCGATATTGCTGTGTGGGGGGTGGGGTGAATCTGCACTCAATCCTGATCTACGATCTCTTCTCAATCCTGTTAGGGACAGAGTCTGCTGAATTTTAGGGAAACTGTGTTCTACAAACTACAATCGATATTGCTGTGTGGTGTGGGATTGGAGATAGGCAGGTGTCAGTGATCCACATCCATTTTTCTGTGTGTGAGCTGCAGTGAACACAATCTTTTTGGGCTGCAGTGAACACAATCTTTTTGGGCTGCAGTGAACACAATCTTTTTGGGCTGCAGTGAACACAATCTTTTTGGGCTGCAGTGAACACAATCTTTTTGGGGTGCAGTGAACAAAATCTTTTTGGGGTGCAGTGAACACAATCCTTTTTGGTGTGCAGTGAACACAATCTTTGTGGGGTGCAGTGAACAAAATCCTTTGTGGGGTGCAGTGAACACAATCTTTTTGGGGTGCAGTGAACAAAATCCTTTTTGGGGTGCAGTGAACAACATCCTTTTTGGGGTGCAGTGAACACAATCTTTTTGGGGTGCAGTGAACAAAATCCTTTGTGGGGTGCAGTGAACACAATCTTTTTGGGGTGCAGTGAACACAATCTTTTTGGGGTGGAGTGAACAACATCCTTTTTGGGGTGCAGTGAACAAAATCCTTTTTGGGGTGCAGTGAACAAAATCATTTTTGGGGTGCAGTGAACACAATCTTTTTGGGGTGCAGTGAACACAATCTTTGTGGGGTGCAGTGAACACAATCTTTTTGGGGTGGAGTGAACAACATCCTTTTTGGGGTGCAGTGAACAACATCCTTTTTGGGGTGCAGTGAACACAATCTTTTTGGGGTGCAGTGAACACAATCTTTGTGGGGTACAGTGAACAGAATCTTTGTGGGGTGCAGTGAACACAATCTTTGTGGGGTACAGTGAACACAATCTTTTTGGGGTGCAGTGAACACAATCTTTGTGGGGTGCAGTGAACACAATCTTTTTGGGGTGGAGTGAACAAAATCATTTTTGGGGTGCAGTGAACAACATCCTTTTTGGGGTGCAGTGATCAAAATCCTTTTTGGGGTGCAGTGAACACAATCTTTTTGGGGTGCAGTGAACAAAATCCTTTGTGGGGTGCAGTGAACAGAATCTTTGTGGGGTGCAGTGAACACAATCTTTGGGGGGGTACAGTGAACACAATCTTTTTGGGGTGCAGTGAACACAA
This sequence comes from Pelophylax lessonae, assembly GCF_965119305.1. Taxonomy (NCBI): domain Eukaryota; kingdom Metazoa; phylum Chordata; class Amphibia; order Anura; family Ranidae; genus Pelophylax; species Pelophylax lessonae. The sequence continues at coordinate 405,433,461 of NC_138772.1, forward strand.
TCTTTGTGGGGTACAGTGAACAGAATCTTTGTGGGGTGCAGTGAACACAATCTTTGGGGGGTACAGTGAACACAATCTTTTTGGGGTGCAGTGAACACAATCTTTGGGGGGTACAGTGAACACAATCTTTTTGGGGTGCAGTGAACACAATCTTTGTGGGGTGCAGTGAACACAATCTTTGGGGGGGTACAGTGAACACAATCTTTTTGGGGTGCAGTGAACAACATCCTTTTAGGGTGCAGTGAACACAATCTTTGTGGGGTGCAGTGAACAACATCCTTTTAGGGTGCAGTGAACACAATCTTTGTGGGGTACAGTGAACAGAATCTTTGTGGGGTGCAGTGAACACAATCTTTGGGGGGTACAGTGAACACAATCTTTGTGAGGTGCAGTGAACACAATCTTTGTGAGGTGCAGTGAACACAATCTTTGTGGGGTGCAGTGAACACAATCATTGTGGGGTGCAGTGAACTCAATCTTTGTGGGGTACAGTGAACACAATCTCATACTTCTGAAGATTTGAGGGTGCTGCCTGTTCCATACTCCCCCTACTCCTCATCTAGCCTTTTAGGGGTACAAACAATAGTAATTGGGGCCTAGTGTGGTTGTGTACGTGTGATATACATACACTTTTTTTGGATCATATTTTCTATTCCGCTATTTAATCAAAAACCTTTGGGGATCAGTTAAATTGGGGGATAGTCTGTGTTGGTACGTGTGAGAGAGATCCACCTTTCCAAGTTGTTGGGGTTCATCTCATACTTCTGAAGGTTTGAGGGTGCTGCCTGTTCCATACTCCCCCTACTCCTAGCCTTTTAGGGGTACAAACAATAGTAATTGGGGCCTAGTGTGGTTGTGTACGTGTGATATACATACACTTTTTTTGGATCATATTTTCTATTCCGCTATTTAATCAAAAACCTTTGGGGATCAGTTAAATTGGGGGATAGTCTGTGTTGGTACGTGTGAGAGAGATCCACCTTTCCAAGTTGTTGGGGTTCATCTCATACTTCTGAAGGTTTGAGGGTGCTGCCTGTTCCATACTCCCCCTACTCCTAGCCTTTTAGGGGTACAAACAATAGTAATTGGGGCCTAGTGTGGTTGTGTACGTGTGATATACATACACTTTTTTTGGATCATATTTTCTATTCCGCTATTTAATCAAAAACCTTTGGGGATCAGTTAAATTGGGGGATAGTCTGTGTTGGTACGTGTGAGAGAGATCCACCTTTCCAAGTTGTTGGGGTTCATCTCATACTTCTGAAGGTTTGAGGGTGCTGCCTGTTCCATACCCCCCCTACTCCTCATCTAGCCTTTTAGGGGTACAAACAATAGTAATTGGGGCCTAGTGTGGTTGTGTACGTGTGATATACATACACTTTTTTTGGATCATATTTTCTATTCCGCTATTTAATCAAAAACCTTTGGGGATCAGTTAAATTGGGGGATAGTCTGTGTTGGTACGTGTGAGAGAGATCCACCTTTCCAAGTTGTTGGGGTTCATCTCATACTTCTGAAGGTTTGAGGGTGCTGCCTGTTCCATACCCCCCCTACTCCTCATCTAGCCTTTTAGGGGTACAAACAATAGTAATTGGGGCCTAGTGTGGTTGTGTACGTGTGATATACATACACTTTTTTTGGATCATATTTTCTATTCCGCTATTTAATCAAAAACCTTTGGGGATCAGTTAAATTGGGGGATAGTCTGTGTTGGTACGTGTGAGAGAGATCCACCTTTCCAAGTTGTTGGGGTTCATCTCATACTTCTGAAGGTTTGAGGGTGCTGCCTGTTCCATACTCCCCCTACTCCTAGCCTTTTAGGGGTACAAACAATAGTAATTGGGGCCTAGTGTGGTTGTGTACGTGTGATATACATACACTTTTTTTGGATCATATTTTCTATTCCGCTATTTAATCAAAAACCTTTGGGGATCAGTTAAATTGGGGGATAGTCTGTGTTGGTACGTGTGAGAGAGATCCACCTTTCCAAGTTGTTGGGGTTCATCTCATACTTCTGAAGGTTTGAGGGTGCTGCCTGTTCCATACTCCCCCTACTCCTCATCTAGCCTTTTAGGGGTACAAACAATAGTAATTGGGGCCCAGTGTGGTTGTGTACGTGTGATATACATACACTTTTTTTGGATCATATTTTCTATTCCGCTATTTAATCAAAAACCTTTGGGGATCAGTTAAATTGGGGGATAGTCTGTGTTGGTACGTGTGAGAGAGATCCACCTTTCCAAGTTGTTGGGGTTCATCTCATACTTCTGAAGGTTTGAGGGTGCTGCCTGTTCCATACTCCCCCTACTCCTAGCCTTTTAGGGGTACAAACAATAGTAATTGGGGCCTAGTGTGGTTGTGTACGTGTGATATACATACACTTTTTTTGGATCATATTTTCTATTCCGCTATTTAATCAAAAACCTTTGGGGATCAGTTAAATTGGGGGATAGTCTGTGTTGGTACGTGTGAGAGAGATCCACCTTTCCAAGTTGTTGGGGTTCATCTCATACTTCTGAAGGTTTGAGGGTGCTGCCTGTTCCATACTCCCCCTACTCCTAGCCTTTTAGGGGTACAAACAATAGTAATTGGGGCCTAGTGTGGTTGTGTACGTGTGATATACATACACTTTTTTTGGATCATATTTTCTATTCCGCTATTTAATCAAAAACCTTTGGGGATCAGTTAAATTGGGGGATAGTCTGTGTTGGTACGTGTGAGAGAGATCCACCTTTCCAAGTTGTTGGGGTTCATCTCATACTTCTGAAGGTTTGAGGGTGCTGCCTGTTCCATACTCCCCCTACTCCTCATCTAGCCTTTTAGGGGTACAAACAATAGTAATTGGGGCCCAGTGTGGTTGTGTACGTGTGATATACATACACTTTTTTTGGATCATATTTTCTATTCCGCTATTTAATCAAAAACCTTTGGGGATCAGTTAAATTGGGGGATAGTCTGTGTTGGTACGTGTGAGAGAGATCCACCTTTCCAAGTTGTTGGGGTTCATCTCATACTTCTGAAGGTTTGAGGGTGCTGCCTGTTCCATACTCCCCCTACTCCTAGCCTTTTAGGGGTACAAACAATAGTAATTGGGGCCTAGTGTGGTTGTGTACGTGTGATATACATACACTTTTTTTGGATCATATTTTCTATTCCGCTATTTAATCAAAAACCTTTGGGGATCAGTTAAATTGGGGGATAGTCTGTGTTGGTACGTGTGAGAGAGATCCACCTTTCCAAGTTGTTGGGGTTCATCTCATACTTCTGAAGGTTTGAGGGTGCTGCCTGTTCCATACTCCCCCTACTCCTCATCTAGCCTTTTAGGGGTACAAACAATAGTAATTGGGGCCCAGTGTGGTTGTGTATGTGTGATATACATACACTTTTTTTGGATCATATTTTCTATTCCGCTATTTAATCAAAAACCTTTGGGGATCAGTTAAATTGGGGGATAGTCTGTGTTGGTACGTGTGAGAGAGATCCACCTTTCCAAGTTGTTGGGGTTCATCTCATACTTCTGAAGGTTTGAGGGTGCTGCCTGTTCCATACCCCCCCTACTCCTCATCTAGCCTTTTAGGGGTACAAACAATAGTAATTGGGGCCTAGTGTGGTTGTGTACGTGTGATATACATACACTTTTTTTGGATCATATTTTCTATTCCGCTATTTAATCAAAAACCTTTGGGGATCAGTTAAATTGGGGGATAGTCTGTGTTGGTACGTGTGAGAGAGATCCACCTTTCCAAGTTGTTGGGGTTCATCTCATACTTCTGAAGGTTTGAGGGTGCTGCCTGTTCCATACCCCCCCTACTCCTCATCTAGCCTTTTAGGGGTACAAACAATAGTAATTGGGGCCTAGTGTGGTTGTGTACGTGTGATATACATACACTTTTTTTGGATCATATTTTCTATTCCGCTATTTAATCAAAAACCTTTGGGGATCAGTTAAATTGGGGGATAGTCTGTGTTGGTACGTGTGAGAGAGATCCACCTTTCCAAGTTGTTGGGGTTCATCTCATACTTCTGAAGGTTTGAGGGTGCTGCCTGTTCCATACTCCCCCTACTCCTAGCCTTTTAGGGGTACAAACAATAGTAATTGGGGCCTAGTGTGGTTGTGTACGTGTGATATACATACACTTTTTTTGGATCATATTTTCTATTCCGCTATTTAATCAAAAACCTTTGGGGATCAGTTAAATTGGGGGATAGTCTGTGTTGGTACGTGTGAGAGAGATCCACCTTTCCAAGTTGTTGGGGTTCATCTCATACTTCTGAAGGTTTGAGGGTGCTGCCTGTTCCATACTCCCCCTACTCCTCATCTAGCCTTTTAGGGGTACAAACAATAGTAATTGGGGCCCAGTGTGGTTGTGTACGTGTGATATACATACACTTTTTTTGGATCATATTTTCTATTCCGCTATTTAATCAAAAACCTTTGGGGATCAGTTAAATTGGGGGGTAGTCTGTGTTGGTACGTGTGAGAGAGATCCACCTTTCCAAGTTGTTGGGGTTCATCTCATACTTCTGAAGGTTTGAGGGTGCTGCCTGTTCCATACTCCCCCTACTCCTAGCCTTTTAGGGGTACAAACAATAGTAATTGGGGCCTAGTGTGGTTGTGTACGTGTGATATACATACACTTTTTTTGGATCATATTTTCTATTCCGCTATTTAATCAAAAACCTTTGGGGATCAGTTAAATTGGGGGATAGTCTGTGTTGGTACGTGTGAGAGAGATCCACCTTTCCAAGTTGTTGGGGTTCATCTCATACTTCTGAAGGTTTGAGGGTGCTGCCTGTTCCATACTCCCCCTACTCCTAGCCTTTTAGGGGTACAAACAATAGTAATTGGGGCCTAGTGTGGTTGTGTACGTGTGATATACATACACTTTTTTTGGATCATATTTTCTATTCCGCTATTTAATCAAAAACCTTTGGGGATCAGTTAAATTGGGGGATAGTCTGTGTTGGTACGTGTGAGAGAGATCCACCTTTCCAAGTTGTTGGGGTTCATCTCATACTTCTGAAGGTTTGAGGGTGCTGCCTGTTCCATACTCCCCCTACTCCTCATCTAGCCTTTTAGGGGTACAAACAATAGTAATTGGGGCCCAGTGTGGTTGTGTACGTGTGATATACATACACTTTTTTTGGATCATATTTTCTATTCCGCTATTTAATCAAAAACCTTTGGGGATCAGTTAAATTGGGGGATAGTCTGTGTTGGTACGTGTGAGAGAGATCCACCTTTCCAAGTTGTTGGGGTTCATCTCATACTTCTGAAGGTTTGAGGGTGCTGCCTGTTCCATACTCCCCCTACTCCTAGCCTTTTAGGGGTACAAACAATAGTAATTGGGGCCTAGTGTGGTTGTGTACGTGTGATGTACATACACTTTTTTTGGATCATATTTTCTATTCCGCTATTTAATCAAAAACCTTTGGGGATCAGTTAAATTGGGGGATAGTCTGTGTTGGTACGTGTGAGAGAGATCCACCTTTCCAAGTTGTTGGGGTTCATCTCATACTTCTGAAGGTCTGAGGGTGCTGCCTGTTCCATACTCCCCCTACTCCTAGCCTTTTAGGGGTACAAACAATAGTAATTGGGGCCTAGTGTGGTTGTGTACGTGTGATATACATACACTTTTTTTGGATCATATTTTCTATTCCGCTATTTAATCAAAAACCTTTGGGGATCAGTTAAATTGGGGGATAGTCTGTGTTGGTACGTGTGAGAGAGATCCACCTTTCCAAGTTGTTGGGGTTCATCTCATACTTCTGAAGGTTTGAGGGTGCTGCCTGTTCCATACTCCCCCTACTCCTAGCCTTTTAGGGGTACAAACAATAGTAATTGGGGCCTAGTGTGGTTGTGTACGTGTGATATACATACACTTTTTTTGGATCATATTTTCTATTCCGCTATTTAATCAAAAACCTTTGGGGATCAGTTAAATTGGGGGATAGTCTGTGTTGGTACGTGTGAGAGAGATCCACCTTTCCAAGTTGTTGGGGTTCATCTCATACTTCTGAAGGTTTGAGGGTGCTGCCTGTTCCATACTCCCCCTACTCCTAGCCTTATAGGGGTACAAACAATAGTAATTGGGGCCTAGTGTGGTTGTGTACGTGTGATATACATACACTTTTTTTGGATCATATTTTCTATTCCGCTATTTAATCAAAAACCTTTGGGGATCAGTTAAATTGGGGGATAGTCTGTGTTGGTACGTGTGAGAGAGATCCACCTTTCCAAGTTGTTGGGGTTCATCTCATACTTCTGAAGGTTTGAGGGTGCTGCCTGTTCCATACTCCCCCTACTCCTCATCTAGCCTTTTAGGGGTACAAACAATAGTAATTGGGGCCCAGTGTGGTTGTGTACGTGTGATATACATACACTTTTTTTGGATCATATTTTCTATTCCGCTATTTAATCAAAAACCTTTGGGGATCAGTTAAATTGGGGGATAGTCTGTGTTGGTACGTGTGAGAGAGATCCACCTTTCCAAGTTTTTGGGGTTCATCTCATACTACTGAAGATTTGAGGGTGCTGCCTGTTCCATACTCCTCCTCCTACTGCTCAACCATCCTTTTAGGGGTACAAACAATAGTAGTTGGGGCCTAGTGTGGTGGTGTACGTGCGAGATACATACACTTTCTTTTTGATCATATTTTCTATTCCCCTAATCAATTAAAACCTTTGGGGATCAATTCAATTGCGAGATAGTCTGTGTCGGTACGTGTGAGATCCACCTTTCCAAGTTGTTGGGGTTCATCTCATACTTCTGAAGATTTGAGGGTGCTGCCTGTTCCATACTCCTGCTCCTACTGCTCAACCATCCTTTTAGGGGTACAAACAATAGTAATTGGGGCCTAGTGTGGTTGTGTACGTGCGAGATACATACACTTTTTTTGATCATATTTCCTATTCCGCTATTCAATAAAAACCTTTGAGGATCAATTGAATTGCGGGATAGTCTGTGTCGGTACGTGTGAGATCCACTTTTCCAAGTTTTTGGGGTTCATCTCATACTTCTGAAGATTTGAGGGTGCTGCCTGTTCCATACTCCTCCTCCTACTCCTCATCCATCCTTTTAGGGGTACAAACAATAGTAATTGGGGCCTAGTGTGGTTGTGTACGTGCGAGATACATACACTTTTTTTGATCATATTTCCTATTCCGCTATTCAATAAAAACCTTTGAGGATCAATTGAATTGCGGGATAGTCTGTGTCGGTACGTGTGAGATCCACCTTTCCAAGTTTTTGGGGTTCATCTCATACTTCTGAAGATTTGAGGGTGCTGCCTGTTCCATACTCCTCCTCCTACTCCTCATCCATCCTTTTAGGGGTACAAACAATAGTAATTGGGGCCTAGTGTGGTTGTGTACGTGCGAGATACATACACTTTTTTTGATCATATTTCCTATTCCGCTATTCAATAAAAACCTTTGAGGATCAATTGAATTGCGGGATAGTCTGTGTCGGTACGTGTGAGATCCACCTTTCCAAGTTTTTGGGGTTCATCTCATACTTCTGAAGATTTGAGGGTGCTGCCTGTTCCATACTCCTCCTCCTACTCCTCATCCATCCTTTTAGGGGTACAAACAATAGTAATTGGGGCCTAGTGTGGTTGTGTACGTGCGAGATACATACACTTTTTTTGATCATATTTCCTATTCCGCTATTCAATAAAAACCTTTGAGGATCAATTGAATTGCGGGATAGTCTGTGTCGGTACGTGTGAGATCCACCTTTCCAAGTTTTTGGGGTTCATCTCATACTTCTGAAGATTTGAGGGTGCTGCCTGTTCCATACTCCTCCTACTCCTCATCCATCCTTTTAGGGGTACAAACAATAGTAATTGGGGCCTAGTGTGGTTGTGTACGTGCGAGATACATACACTTTTTTTGATCATATTTCCTATTCCGCTATTCAATAAAAACCTTTGAGGATCAATTGAATTGCGGGATAGTCTGTGTCGGTACGTGTGAGATCCACCTTTCCAAGTTTTTGGGGTTCATCTCATACTTCTGAAGATTTGAGGGTGCTGTCTGTTCCATACTCCTCCTACTCCTCATCCATCCTTTTAGGGGTAGAAACAATAGTAATTGGGGCCTAGTGTGGTTTTGTACGTGCGAGATACATACACTTTTTTGGATCATATTTCCTATTCCGCTATTCAATAAAAACCTTTCTAGGGCAAGATCTTAAATTACAGAAATATGAGGAGACCGTCAAATAAGGGCCGTGGCCTGGGTCGTGGTGCTGCTGGTAGAGCTCCTGTTGCAAGGAGAGGACGTGGTCGATCTGTGCCAGCTACACGCACAAGTGAAACACCTTCCTCAAGTGTGAGTAGGCGACAGAACCTGCATCAGTATTTGGTAGGGCATCAAACGCCCCTAGAAGTGATGAGGCCAGAACAAGTTGAGGCGATAGTAGATTGGTTTGCTGCTGACAGTGCCTCCAGTTCCTTCACATTGTCTCCCACCCAGTCTACTGCAGAAAGGTCAGAGTTGGCACCTGCAGCCAATGTCCAACCGTCTTTCACCTCACCCCCTTGCAAATCAGGCCAGCAGTCTGAGCCCCAAGCCATACAGCAGTCTCTTATTCTTTTTGAGGACTCTGTCAGCAGGGTTTCCCAGGGCCATCCACCTAGCCCTGCCCCAGAAGTGGAAGAGATTGAGTGCAGCGATGCCCAACCACTTATTTCTCAAGATGAGTACATGCAAGGATCATCGCAGCACGTCTCCGATGATGACGAAACGCAGGTGCCAACTGCTGCGGCGTTCAGCATTGTGGAGACCGACAAGGAGGCCAGGGGTGAAGACTGGGTGGAAGATGATGTGGAGGACGATGAGGTCCTCGACCCCACATGGAATGAACGTCATGCAGGTGACCTGAGTAGTTTGGAGGAAGAGGCGGTGGTCGCACAGAGCCACCAGCACAGCAGAAGAGGGAGCAGGGTGCAGAAGCGGAGCGGCCGTGCCCTAGACACTACGCCCGCTACTGCCCAACGCAGCAAGGGAACGAGCGCACCAAAGTCAGCTCAAAGGAGTTCTCTAGCGTGGAAGTTCTTTAGAAAATGTGCTGATGACAGGACACGAGTGGTTTGCACCCTGTGCAATCAGAGCTTGAAGCGAGGCATAAACCTTCTCAACCTGAGCACAACCTGCATGATCAGGCATCTAAGTGCAAAGCACGAGCTGCAGTGGAGTACACACCTTCAAAACCAAGAAACGTCTCTGGCTCATCCTGCTTCCTCTTCTGCTGCAGTCTCGGCCGCTCCAGCCACATCTGTAGTGATACCGGCACCTGCCACCCCGCAAACAGACGATCTGTCAGCAACACCACCACCTGGGTCACCAACAACCATCTCCACAATGTCCCGTGGAAGCGTTCAGCTTTCCATCTCCCAAACACTTGAGAGGAAGAGGAAGTACCCCCCTACCCACCCGCGATCCCTGGCCCTGAATGCCAGCATTTCAAAATTATTGGCCTTTGAAATGCTGTCATTCCGTCTGGTGGAGACGCACAGTTTTAAAAACCTTATGTCGGTGGCTGTCCCACAGTACGTCGTGCCCAGCCGCCACTACTTTTCCAGGCAAGCCATCCCTTCCCTGCACAACCAAGTGGGGGAAAATATCAGGTGTGCACTGCGCAACGCCATCTGTGCCAAGGTCCACCTAACTACGGATACGTGGACCAGTAAGCACGGTCAGGGGCGTTATATCTCCCTAACGGCACACTGGGTAAATGCAGTGGCGGATGGGCCTGAGGCGGATAGCAATTTGGCGCATGTCCTTCCACCACCGAGGATTGCAGGGCGCTTCAGTTTGCCTCCTGTTCCTAACTCCTCCTACTCCGCTTCCTCATCCTCTACCGCCTCCTCATCCGGACAGCGTAACACCTTCACCACCAACTTCAGCACGGCCAGGGGTAAACGACAGCAGGCAGTTTTACAACTTGCCTGTTTGGGGGACAAACCACACACCGCGCAGGAGTTGTGGAGGAGCATGGAACAGCAGACAAATGAGTGGTTGCTGCCAGCGAGCCTCAAGCCCGGCCTGGCGGTGTGCGATAACGGGCGAAATCTCATAGCAGCTCTGGGCCTAGCCGGTTTGACGCACATCCCTTGCCTGGCGCATGTGCTGAATTTGGTGGTGCAGAGGTTCCTTAAAAACTACCCCGATATGTCAGAGCTGCTGCAGAAAGTGCGGGCCGTTTGTGCGCACTTTCGGCGTTCTCACCCTGCTGCTGCTCGCCTGGCAGCGCTGCAGCGTAACTTCGGCCTTCCCGCTCACCGCCTCATATGTGACGTGCCCACAAGGTGGAACTCCACCTTGCACATGCTGGAAAGACTGTGCGAGCAGCAGCAGGCCATAGTGGAGTTTCAGCTGCAGCACGCACGCGTGAGTCGCTCTGCGGAACAGCACCACTTCACCACCAATAACTGGGCCTCCATGCGAGACCTGTGTGCCTTGTTGCGCTGTTTTGAGTACTCCACCAACATGGCCAGTGGCAATGACGCCGTTCTCAGCTTAACTATCCCACTTCTATGCCTCCTTGAAAAAACAATTCGGGCGATGATGGAAGAGGATGTGGCACAGGATGAGGAGGAGGAGGAGGATGAAGAGGTAACATTTCCAAGGCTTTCAGGGCAGTCATTCGCAAGGGGCTCCGAGGGTGGGTTCCTGCACACGCAAACGCCAGGGACGCAATTGTCCAGCAGGGGCACAGTTCTGGAGGATGAGGAGGATGAGGAGGAGGAGGAGCTGGAGGAGGAGATGGAACCATGTTCACAGCAGGGTGGCACCCAGGCCAGCTCATGGCCATCACTGGTGCGTGGCTGGGGGGATACAGAGGACACGGACGATACACCTCCCACAGAGGACAGCCTTTCGTTGCCTCTGGGCAGCCTGGCACACATGAGCGATTACATGCTGCAGTGTCTCCACAACGACCGCCGAGTTGCCCACATTCTAACTTGTGCTGATTACTGGGTGGCCACGCTGCTGGATCCCCGTTACAAGGACAACGTACCGTCCTTAATTCACTCACTGGAGCGCGATCGCAAGATGCGCGAGTACAAGCGCACGCTGGTAGACGCCATGCTGCTGGCATTCCCATCTGACAGCGGGGCCACAGTGGAAGCACAAGGCAGAGGAGGAGGAGGAGGAGGTCGCCAACGCAACCAGGGCACCGCCAGCACCTCAGAAGGCAGGGTTAGCATGGCCGAAATGTGGAAAAGCTTTGTCAGCACGCCACAACAAACAGCAGCACCAGCAGCTCAGATGGAACGTCTTAGCAGGAGGCAGCATTTTACCAACATGGTGGAGCAGTATGTGTGCACACGCCTACATGTAGTGAATGACGGGTCTGCCCCCTTCAACTTCTGGGTCTCCAAATTGGGCACATGGCCTGAGCTTGCCCTTTACACCTTGGAGGTGCTGGCGTGCCCTGCAGCCAGTGTATTATCTGAACGGGTATTTAGCACGGCTGGGGGCGTTATAACAGACAAGCGCAGCCGCCTGTCCAGAGACAATGTGGACAAGCTCACGTTCATTAAAATGAACCAGGCATGGATCCCACGGGACTTTTCCGTACCTTATGCAGAATAGCAATGGATACCGACCTTACCCACCCATTGTTCCATTTTTGCTCTTTCTCACTCTTTTGGGGTGTACCCTCATTTAAAATTTTTGAAAAGAAGCAGTGTTGGCTACCTCGTCCTCCTCCTCAGGGCCAGATTAATGTAGGGGCTATTGGAGCTGCAGCTCCAGGCCCCTACCTTTTATATAGGCCCCGGGTTGGCCATATTCACTGTTACCGCTCTTCTGTCACTTGTAAACACAGAAGTCTGGCTTCTATGCTCGCTTCCCCAGGCAGCACCCTCAGAACCTCCCCACACAGCGTGAAGGCCGGACAAGGAGGGACAGTTGGCGATGCATGGATGTGTTTATGGGCTTCAGAGACAGCATCCCATGTTGAATTAGGCATGCATGGCTGCACCCTTCCTCCTCTGGGTGCATGGCAAGGCACGGCCCTTAAGGCCCTTCAAAATCCTCAGCACCAAGCCCATGATGCTGTTAATCCGGCCCTGGTCCTCCTCCACCGCCGCTTCCACCTACACCGCCCATAGGTGTGCGCAGCCTATTGCATTAAGGTGTGCACCCCAAAGTTGAAATACACATGCATGTGTTTGCCAGCAGGGAGAGTAATGTATCGGGGCCATGTACCTGTAGGCAAGGAGAAATAGAGCAGAGCAGGTCCCAGGGAGATCTTTCCCATCTCCTCACTGGCAATGCTATGTGCCCTAGGTGATTAGGGTGTGCCCAGGCACACCCAGCACACCCTGTGCGCACGCCTATGTCACCGCCACATCCACCACCACCTCAACCTCCCTCCTACTCCATATGGGCCTCGTCCTTCAGAGATGAAGAAGAACATTGATTTATTTTTCTGTTTTTTTTTGTTGTTTTAAGTTATTTCCCTATCCACATTTGTTTGCAGAGCACTTGCCATGCTCTTAATTACGTTTTGCTGCCATTTGCAGCACTCTAGCCCTTTCCTTTGGTGTTTTAGAGCCATTTTAGTGCCTTAAAGTTCGGGTCCCCATTGACTTCAATGGGGTTCGGTGTCCGGGAAAAGTTCGGTAAAAGTCCGGGACACGGACCCGGACTTTTTTTTAAAGTTCGGCCGAACCCGTCGAACACGGACATCTAGGTGTCCGCTCAACCCTACTAGTGATCTATGATTTTTTTGGTTGGTCTACTATCTTGCCTCAAGTTGACCAGCACCTTGTAGCACAGTGCACTTTATCACTTCACTACCTCGTTGTTTTATCTCATTGATTATTTTATGATACACTGTCATTTTTATCACTATTGTCACTTCTAGCTTGATGCTCATTTATTCTTGCTATGAATTCTATTCTTGCTTTTATGTATGACTGAGATGTGATTTATTTAGCGCCAATTTTTTAAAATATTTTTTTATATGCTTTTATGTATGTGGTGACACTACTGAGAATTGGCTGCTAAGTGTAACTTTATCACACTCCATCTTACCTCTCATATTATACCCTGTTTATGGTTAGCGCTTAGGTTTTTCCACCTTCCTATTAAGACGAAAAAGTAGCCATGTACTGGTCTGCACTTGGGCAGCTGCCAGTCAGAAGAAACTCTGCCCAGGTCTCAACCTTCTTGTGCTGGGCCTGGAGGCTCAATCAATATATCTGAAGAGTAGGCCCAAGGGTGTAGCCCTTCAGCCAAAGTGGTGATGGAACCATTTGTGGCTTGGAGCCATTGTGCATAACCAAACATTTTGCGGGGTTATCCCACTTGTAGAGAGCTTTTTGGTTTCATAAAGGTTTTGGTAAAGTGTTTAGCTTCCTGTGCAGTTGGAGCGTGTGTTGGGATAGATCTGTGAAAAGTTGAAGATGAGTATACCAGCCCTCAAAAATTCTACTCGCCTACTCGCGTTTTTTGCGAGTGGAATGATGAGGAGGCGAGTAAGAAATTGGGCTGTGCTGTATGGGGAATGTAGTGAGAGCCCAGCGAAGCCTACATTCTCTGTATACAGCTCCTCTCCACCTCCTGCACCTGGGACCGCCCCCTCTCCGCCTGCTGAATGTCCCTGCCCCTCACAGGCTCGCAGCGCGAGCATTACACTTGGTTAACTGGGCCCCTGGGACCTCCCCACTCCACCCCCCACCTGATACACATCCTCGCCCCCACAAAAGACTGCCGCTTTCCACCCACCTCCTAAAGCATGT